>NW_022631062.1:7280588-7824856 GCF_010015895.1 Lontra canadensis | reverse complement strand
GGGGGAAGCAGGTGGCGGGTATTAGAGAGGGCACGGACTGCATGGAGCACTGGGTGTGGTTCAAAAACAATGAATACTGTTATGCTGAAAATAAATTTTAAAAAGATTAAAAAAAAACAATGAATACTGTTACGCTGAAAATAAATTTTTAAAAAAAGAAGCAAAAAAAATAAAAAATAAAAAAAAAATTCTGTGGGAAATGGTACAATTTTTGCGTGTTTTATTTTGGTTCTTCTCAATGTATCATTCCTGGCTCCTGTCCACAAAATGACAATTGTGATGGTAAATGATTAGAACAACAGTCCCTACAACGAAGTCCAAAACCATCACTGGATCTATAGATAGAATCAGGATCCCCTTGGACTCTGAAATTCCAGGCAAAACATTGAGCTATAGGTGCCTTCTCCTGGGGTTGCAGTCGATACGCTTTGGCTAATTCTGCAATCATGATATGATGATCATTGCTTCCCCAAAAGTCAAGAACCACTGATGCTGGGTATTCCATGACATTCAAGACTATTGAAAGTGTGGTAACCACACTTTCTGGTTTGCATGGGACTTTTCTTGCATGTTCCACATGTGCACGATTTTGTCTGCTTCCTCAGCATCCTTTTAAATTTAGTATTCACGGCAGATTTTTCATTTTTAGTTAATTGCATCATCGCTCATCATTACGTTAAAATAAGCTACGGCAGATAGGTGTGGTAGACTTTGCCTCTGATGTAAGAGATTCTGCTGTGGTTTTCTCTGGTGGTGTGTGTGCAATGAACAGGTGGTTTTGTAAGTGGTTCTATGTTTAAGTACAAGCATGCTTTCTAGGTGCTAAGTAACTAGCACCGTCCTTCAGATAGGCAGGACGCTCATGGGTAATGCAAATAGTGTTGGAACAGAAGAAGCTAGGCACTCTGGTGATGGTGGCCAGTGGTATTGGCCATTGGGTGTACTAGTCTGCTTACTACCCAAAATACATGTGAAGCCCTCAAGGCAAGATTTGATGTGGCAAGGAGACATCATTGATTAGGTAAGTAGCAAATATGTGTTGGAAACCAAAGCTCAGTAGTCCTGCCTTAGGGTATATGAATAGAATATTTTGTCATGGTGGCTGGGTTGTTAATACCATAGTATAAATCTCCAAGTATGTATGTTTTTGATCAAACATGAAAAATTTTGTAATAAACTCCTTTGACAAGAATGAGCTCCAAAGTAGACCATTATGAAGGACAAATTAAGAATTAAATTTTCATTTCTTAAGAAATTTGACACTGAAGTTGTAACCTGCCTGAAAAAATTTGTCAACATCTATAATTCAGCACAAATGCTGTTGGGATCTCCCAAGGTACACAAAAAGCAGAAGATACAAACCTGCAGATGGAACAACATTGATTTCAAAGTTTCATAGTTGGTAGGTCATAGGGCTGCAGAAAGTGAATTTGCATGCCTTTTTGGGAGCCATGATCTTTCACTTAAATCAAATGAGTATTTGAAATTATCCATCCTTTTCCCCCATTTTCTTGTGCACATACTAAAAGTAAGATGAAGATTGTTCACCTGTTGGATCTACTGGCAAAGTTTCACCTTCCTGAGCAGAGGAATGACATTGGTTTTATGTTCACAGCTTGAGAAACTGAAATAAAGGTGAAACTAATTCTAACACTGGTTGAATTATTCAACCAATTCAGGGAATAAAAGTAGAGATTGTCCAAGTTGTCATGTTCTCATTGGAACACCCGGTGTATGATGAATGTTATATGTTCAATGGGAAAGATGAACTTTTTTGTTTTGATCATAATATGAAGACAAATTTTAGAGAAGTATATGCATATCTTCAAGAAGATGACGTTCTTAGAAAGATAAAGCAATGGGGCAGACTTGTCCTTGGCAGTGATGGCGGTCCACAAATCACTCATCATTGCAACACTGATGTCTTAGAACCAGTCAAAACAATGGCATCCATATCTACTGTTAGTCACTGTGTTGTTCAATACCTTCCAGCCCAACAAAGGGTGGGAGGGGGGAGACAACTTCACTTAAGAGGGAGCTTTATGAAACAATAAAACTGTTGATTTTATTAAATCTCAACCCCTTCGCAGGTCTGGTAGTCACTTGTGTGGTGAAATGAGGTGCACTCAAAGGTCTTCTGCATCTTGAAGTATGATTGCTCTCTTGCATGGAAGCACATGTGCAGTTGCTTGAGTTGCAAACTGAGGTAGTGGCTGTTTCCGTGAAAGAACAAAAGAACGAAAGAATGTCTGATGCAACCACCTAGGTAATTAAAAAATGAATAGAGTGAGCCTTTGGCTTCAAAGAAAAATCTGATTTTTATCTGCTACTGACAGCTTTCTATACCTCTTTGCAGATTGATGATATCAGCGAAGGGTGGTTTTGACAATTATGAAGAAATCTACCATCGGCATCCATGTGAACATATGTTTTCAAAGTCTTTGGATGAATACCAAGGAGAAGGATTACTGGATTCATGATGAGTGGATGTTTCATTTTGTTAAGAAAAAAAACCAACTGTTTTCCAACGTGACCGTATCATTTTATTCTCTCACCAGCAATGTATAAAGACTCTCTTTTTTCCACATCATTGGTAGCATTCAGTGTTGGATTGGGGATATTCTAACAGGTGTGGACTGTCCATGGAATTTTCAGAGTTTCCAAATAGCTGTTCTGTGCATCCCATCCAGGGAGAGTCAGCATATAAAGCAGTGTCCCCATTGTACAGGTGGAATTGTATCTCCTCACAATTCATGTGTTGAAACCCAACCCCCACTATAACTGTGCTCGGGGGGTGCTGTATAGAGGTAATTAAGGCTCCATGAGATCATAAAGGTGGGGGTTAATCCAAGAGGACTGGTGTCCGCAGAAGAGGAGGGGGAGACCCCGAGGATGAGCACAGGCAGAGAAAGGGCCATGTGAAGACACAGGAACATAGCCATCAAGTTGTGGAGAGAATGCTCAGAAGGTACCAATCCTGCCAATACCTTGATCCTAGACTTCCAGCCTCCAGAATCATGAGAAAATAAATCTGTGATTTAAGCCAACCCGCTCTGTGGTATCTCGTTATGGTAGCTCAGGCAAGAGAATATACATCTTGCCCAGAACCTGGATGCAAGAAATATGTATTTTTATTTTTTTAAAGAAATATCTATATTTAAAACTATTCATTTATTTATCTGAGAGAGGGGGAGTGAACGAGAGGGAGATGGAGAGAGAATTTGAAGCAGACTCCACCCTGAGCGTGGACCACAGCGAGGGCTCGATCCCACAACCGTGAGATCATGACCTGAGTTGAAACCCAGGGCTGGATAGTAAACTGACTGAGCCAGCCAGGCGCCCCAAGAAAGACTTTTTAATGATATGTATATACATTAAAAAATACTTTTATTTTTGTTATTTTTATTTTTATTTTTGTATTTTGTTTTTTAATTTATTCAAGCCCAATTCAGGGTTTGAAGTCATGACCGTAAGATCAAGCCCCACATCATGCTCCTTGGTCAGTGTGGAGCCTGCTTCTCCCTCTGCCTGCCCCTCCCCCTGCCCATCTCTCCAATAAATAAATAAATAATAAAACATAAATAATAAATAAATAAAACCTTAAAAAATACTTTTACAGGACTAATACACAGCTCCAACAATTTGATCCAACTTTTCTTTATAATTAATATTTTTACAATTATTAAATTCATAAAATGGCAAAATGTCTCTGTCCCTGTTTCTCTCTAGCCCTGCGTGGATGATGAAATTATACAGTCACCTGGGTGGTCAGTGTCCTCTGGCCATTGGCAAGGCATGTAACACTGAGAGGTAAAGTGTAGTGACAATTATAGATGTGGTTTGTGTTGACAGCAAGTTGCTGACGTGTTGTCCCCTCCCATGGTGATGGGGGAAAGTATAAAGCATTGAACTTTCCAAACTCCAGTCTTTGGCATGATTCTTCGAGTACAGAGACTTTGAAAAAAGAGAGGAGGGCCTTCCATGAAGAGTGTTTCCCTCTTGGGATCAGCATTTGGGTCCGTGCTAACGCATATGTGTTTGAGTCTGAGGGTCCCCAGACGGCGGTACCCAGAGTGAGCAGCAGTGATGTCCAGACTGGGTTGGTGAGGTTTGGAAATGCATGGAGTGTCCAAGGCTTGGTTTCTCAACCAGTATCAATAAATTCTATGGGCCCTGCCTCTTTTCCTAATGTCAGAGTAAAAGACGTAGGCATAAAAGGAGTTAAGGCAATCATAGAACATTCTACGGTTATAAAGTTGAGTTGATATCACATAAGGATTATTACTGTATGGTGCCTTTTTGCGAACGCAAGTGGAGAGATTTCAAATCCTGCTTTATCCTTTATGCATGGGACTCAATATTATTGTTGTATGTTTCTCATTCATTCTCCTGGCGATGGCATTTCTCATCCTCGGTAACTGTTAATACACAGGCAAGCTTCCAACCTCCTCCAAATGCATGCGTTTAGGATAACCATAAATCGACAGATATTTACTGAAATAATGAGTTCTAATTATGAGTATGAATTGGATTAAAAGGCATGAAGTATTTACCCAGCAACTGACCGGATTAACACGAAAACACTAGGACTCTGTGGATACTTAGGCTCATGATTTACTGCGAGGATACATAAATCTGTGCTTTTAGAAGTTTAAACTATATATTTTGCTGTTGATTTATAAAACCTGCTAATAAATCCAGTGCGACTTCTCATTGAGAAATCATTATTCTAAGCATCAGCTCTGGCTGAGTATATGGATTTATACAGCAGGAAAACACGTGTACAAAACAAACCACAGTTTTTGGAAATCATGCTAATAAATCTTATAAAACAACAAAACAACAACCTGGTCTTTAGAAATCCTTACCTGCAAGGATTTACAGTGGGGATAGACATAAAGATTTAGAAAGCATGGTCTTCAATTATGTACAGTGTTGGCCAACATAAGAATCGTGATTTAATCTGAATTCAAGGTGCTGGCATTTCTGAGTGGTTCATATTAGGAGTCACAGCAGGAAGAGACACATTATTGTAAATGGATGCTAAAAGAGACTTGCACCTGTTGGAGTTGGTAGGTGTGATAGAAGGGATTTTGGTACCTTGCCCAAGCCCCCCACCATCCCCCACCACGCCCACCATGGGGTCAGTGCACTTGTCTTTCATCTGTCCGAATTGGGCACCAATGGCTCACAGCTGGTCTCCCTCTAGGGCGTCGTCTTTGGTTGACAATGACTAGCCCTGCTTGGAAAACAACTCCCTACTGTTCCCCCCTGGGGACCGTGACATCGAGCCCCACCATGAGGTCAGCCTTCTGCATTATGCAGAGGCTCCCCCTTGGTCATGTCTTTCCACTTCCCGGCATCACCCGCCCTGCCCAAACCTTCTTTGCTGATTTTTCATTCTGTGAGTCAACTGTACCCACATTCTTGTCTCAGCTTCTGTTTCTAAAGAACCCAACCCAAGGTTCTCATATTTCTTCCAATTCTTCATACACAGATTGCCATTGCCGTCCCTCTGGATGACCAACTCCCATTTAAGGTAAGCATAAGATCTCCTTTAAAGCTGCGACTAATTATTTTAAGGTGAGGCTCCTTGGTCAGAGTCTCAACTGCAATGAGACACTGGCTTTTTGACTTCCAAAGCCCCTGCCCCGCTATCGCAACTTGGAACCATCATTAAGAAATGCATTAAGAGCACAGGACGTTCCGAAATGAGCACACAGCGCTTTGGGACTTAGCAAAACATTTTCCATTACTTGCGGATGGTGATAAATGGGGCTGTAGATGATAATGATAATAATGGGGCCTAAAATATTCAATACATAGAGAACGTTCCATACACAGGCTGTTTAAATAGATCCAAGGCTATTTGTGACTCTCTTTGGTGATTAACCTCGATGCAACTACAACTTTTCCTTTGCAAACTCTGTATCCCCCGTGAAAGAAATGTGATTTACCAAGGATCCTTTGCCTCCCTCTTTTGGTGTGGAGGTGGAAAAGCACTTGTTAAAAGAAGATGGGGGTCCAATACTTCTAAAAGTGACAATGGATGTTGAATTCATATGGTAAAGATTAATCCTGAAGCTTGGAATGCTAAATTCAATATGGCGGACTTGTAGATATGGTCATTCGTATCCTCTGAGATGCCATCATGCCCTTGGGGGAAAGTGGAAACCAATGGCAACTTCCAACAGTTGGGAAGGGATCTCTCTGGGCCACACAGCATGGAATCAAATCCCGGCCTGCCCTCAGCACTTCTTGTCATGAGGCCTCATGTAATGTGCCCATTGGGGTATCGTAGTCTGTATAAAATGTGTCTAATAATACTTTCTATCTCATGGCTCTTGTGAAGAAATAATAAAACAATAAAACACAATGATACATATAAATATATGAGCTATATTATCTCAAGTAATAATATATGAATATAACACAGGCTGATATATTATTCTATGTTATAAATTACATATTATGTGTTATGGTATATCATGTAACATATTATTATATAATGCACATATGAATAAGTTAATTAGCATAGCATTCTTTTGTATTCTAACAGATATGA
This sequence comes from Lontra canadensis, assembly GCF_010015895.1. Lineage (NCBI taxonomy): Eukaryota > Metazoa > Chordata > Mammalia > Carnivora > Mustelidae > Lontra > Lontra canadensis. Next base: position 7,818,291 of record NW_022631062.1, on the reverse strand, counting down.
ATGCATTAGGGTTCTCTTCCCAGACTTGCCTCCCTCAGCACCAAATTGTATACTACTTTCTGATGTATGACGCACTGAGGATTTCAGGGACACCACAGTCAGGATTGCCTCTCTCACTCAAAGGAATACAAAGTCCAGACCAGAAAGTCCAATCGTGGGAAAGAAAGAGACAGCAAGGACAAGAAGACACCAGGCATAGGTTTGCTACTTTTGGGGGAAATTGGTACTTAGTCTTTTGCCACTAATCAAGGCTAGCGATAAAACACCCTTCCCTTATCTCAGTACGTGAGCATACGCCCATGAGTTCCAACATATGTCCAAGACTCCCAGAGCCCCTAGTCCTTAAAAAAATTCATATTTTCAAATGGGAAGATCTCAATGATTTGTTGCTTGATAGTGTTTGCTGGTATAGAAAAACAATCCCACTTAAACAGGGGGAAAAACATGAATGAATGAGGAAAATAAACATATCAATTATTAACTGCATATTTCACTTGAAATTGCTAATGACATTGGAGACTTATGAGCCACCATTTCTCAGTAAGAAAATAACGTAACTTTCCCTATATCCTGGAAATATGGTTTTGAGGAGATGATGTTAGCAGGTGTCATATTGTGGAGGGCAACCTTGCAGCTGGAGAGAAGGGGCTGAAAAGAGGTTGTGGTGGTTGGAGAAGAGGAGGACAGAGCAGTATGCAGAGGTTTGTCATATTTTCTTTATGCTTTCTCTAAGATGGGTTTTAAAACATGTTAGAGAAATATTTTACAAAGATTTTTTAAAATTTTATTTATTTGTCAGGGGGAAAGAGAAAGCACACAAGTAGGGGGAGCAGCAGAGGGAGAGGGAGAAGCAGACTCCCCGCTGAGCAGGGATCCCAACGAGGGACTCCATTCCAGAACCCTGTGATCATGACCTGAGACGAATGCAGATGCTTCAATGACTGAGCCACCAGGTGCCCCAAGAAATATTTTTAAACTCCCTGTGTATTTGCCCTTGATTTTATTTCCTTTGCTCTCTTCCCAGCAGACTTTAATCAGTTTCGTTTAATATTCTCTTGGATCGCTGGGTTTTCTTATCATTCTAATACCTATGCATCTGTCTGTTCATTCATCCATCCATCCATCCACCTATCCATCCATCCATCCATCCGTCATCCATCCATCCATCCACACATCCATCCACAATCCATCCATCCATTTATCTGTCCATCTATATGTATCTGTTTATCTACCTATCATCTACCATCTCTGTCCATCCATCATCCCTCAACCACCCATCCATCCAGCCATTCAACCATCCATCCATCCATCCAAACCCATCCATCCACACATCCATCCATCCACCCAACCACCCGTCCACCCGTCTATCCATCCACACATCCATCCATCCACCATCCATCCACACATCCATCCATCCATTTATCTGTCCATCTATATGTATCTGTTTATCTACCTATCTATCATCTATTATCTCCATCCATCCATCATCCCTCAACCACCCATCCACCCATCCACCCATCCATACAACCACCCACCCACCCATGCCTCCATACATGCATACATCCATACACCCATCCACCTGTCCACCCATCCATCCATCCACCAACCATCCATCCATCCATCCACACATCCATCCACACATCCATCCATCTGTTTATCTGTCCATCTATATGTTTATCTACCTATCCATTATCTATCATCTCCATCCATCCATCATCCCTCAACCACCCATCCATCCAGCCATTCAACCATCCATCCATCCACCCACACCCATCCATCCACACATTCATCCATCCACCCAACCACCCATCCACCCGTCTATCCATCCACACATCCATCCATCCACCATCCATCCATCCATCTATCCATCCACACATCCATCCATCCATTTATCTGTCCATCTATATGTATCTATTTATCTACCTATCATCTATCATCTCCATCCATCCATCATCCCTCAACCACCCATCCGTCCATCCAGCCAGCCATTCAACCATCCATACATGCATACATCCATACACCCATACACCTGTCCACCTGTCCATCCATCCACCATCCATCCATCCATCCACACATCCATCCATCTGTTTATCTGTCCATCTATATGTATCTGTTTATCTACCTATCATCTATCATCTCCATCCATCCATCATCCCTCAACCACCCATCCATCCATCCATTCAACCATCCATCCATCCACCCACCCATCCATCCATGCATACATACATCCAGACATCCATCCACCTGTGCACCCATCCATCTGTCCATCCATACACACATCTATCCATCCACCATCCATCCATCCATCCATCCATCCACCCAATCTATGTATCTATCATCTCTATCCATCCATCCAATATATCTATGTATCTATCCATCTATCTATCCATCCATCCATTCATCATCTAGATCTATCTACCTATCTACTTACCTACCTACCATCAATCCATTTTAAAACTTACATAAATGGTACGCCCTTTTGAGACTACCAGCAGTCTTCAGACTGTACTCAGAGGATGCAAGGGGGTAGGTACTGAGCCCCTCAGGAGTGAGGACGGGCAGTGAGAGGGGGCAGACGTGCTATCTGGTTGTTTTACGGATTGCTCACTCTATGGCTTTTGTTGTCTCTATTTTTTTTTTTAATGGATTGCAGTTTCAGCTACCATCTCCTTTGAAGACTCACAGTCTACTCAGGCACATTTACTTCATTGTGCATGAAAGCCTCACGTCTCGTTTGAGGTTATAGAACTGCTGAAGAAGCTCAGAGTAAAATTCAGGTGTCACGGTGTGTTAACGTTAGTGCCCTTTACATGTCTTTGCAGGTCCGCCCTGCTGTGTAAAGCCCAAGTAAACACATTATTCTTCCTGATCCCCCAAGTGTGGGATGTGCTACTGCTTTCTAAAATCAACAACTTAGCCTGGGTGGCTAAGTTGTTGAGTGTCTGCCTTCTCTCAGGTCATGATCCCCAGGTCCTGGGTTGGAGCCCCGTATCAGGATCCCTGCTTAGTGGGGAATCTGTTTTTCCCTCTCCCTCTGCTGCTTCCCCTGCTGTGTTCCCTCTCATGCTGTGTCTCTCTCCATCAGATAAATAAACAGAATCTTTAAAAATAAACAAATAAAAAATAAAATCGATAATCAGGTAATAAGGCATGAAGCGAGAAGATGTAAAAGTTTCATGATGCCGGAAACAGCAGCCATTTCATCTCCCTTAAACCGAGTGCCTCATAAGGCTTTGTTGTACCACGAAACGGGATGACCATTTAGGAAACTCACAATATTAAAAGCACATTACGTTGTTTCTCAGCATTGAGCACGTTTGCCTATTATTACTGGCTATGGCTGTCCATAAACACCCAAACCATTATTATCCTTTGCTCAGATACATTAGGGTATGTTTCCAATGGGGCTTTTAAATCATTTTTATTTGTTAGGTTCCTTTTGTCCTGGTTTTTTAATTGGGAGATATGCCCTCTCGGTACAAAGTTTCTAATTAAATCCCCAGAGTAACGTGTGAACCCGCCACCATGGCTTCGCGGAAGTGCACACCGTTGTAAGGAGGAATGCACAAATTTTAATTATGTTGTTCATCTTTGCACACGGAAGAACTGATCGCCAGATTCCGGGAGCATTAATTCTACCCAAGCTCATTCTAAAAATCCCTAAATTGGGGTTATTGTAGTCTCCAGTTTTGTACCCTGTGGAATGAGCCTTTAAAAACTCCCTTTGCTAACCTTGAGGACATTATGCCGGCGTGTAGTAAGTCTGTCACAAAAGGACACAATTGTATGATTCCAGTTATGGGAGGTACTTAGCATCATGGAGAGATGTTCAGAGTGGTTGCCGGGGGCTGGGGGAGGGGTGGACGGAGGGTGGTGTTTAACGAGGCAGGGGGTTCAGTTTAGCAATATACAAAGTGTTCTGGGCATGGGTAGGTGATGATGACTGTCCCGCCATGGGAACGTAATCAGTGCCCCCGGTATTTCACAAGTAAGTTTAAAAAACCTCCCTTTGTTTTAAAAGTCATCACGATTTTATTAATGTATTTGAGAGAAAGAGTGCGCATGATGAGGGGAAGGGCAGAGGGAAAGGGAGAATGAGACTCCTGGCCAGTCTGTCATCCTTGTGGCTTTATTGTTCTGGGTTTATATGGGTCACAAGAAAAGAAAAAAAAAAAACAATCATTGTCAAGATACTTTTTATATTTCTAAAATATATTAAATATATTTGACAGAGAGCTTTGTGTACACTGAGGGGGTGTGATGTCTTGACACATTTATATACCATAATACAATTGCCCCTGTGGGTTTGGTTAGCCTCTGTCTCTATTATGTCCTCTAATGATCACTTCTTTTCAAGATGTTTGTTTTGTGGAATAGTCATTGTGATGGTATTCCAAGAAACAAAGGCCAGGTCCTAAGACTCAAGGAGGAGAGTTTGAGGTTAAAGTCCCTATTGGAAAAAAAAAGAAAAAAAAATGGTAGGCATCCTAGATATGTGTACAGCTGGCTGGAATGTTAGAATTCCTCCATTCCGTGTGAAGGTCCTGTGGCTGGCGGGAGGTGGGGAGGGAGAGGGGGAATTAGGTTACTAACGACAGGATGGTCTGTGGTCAGTGACAGAGCCAGGAAGCTGGATGGACCTCCTGACCCCGAGTGATCATTTGCGTCATTGTCAAGAAGCACGTCAAGCACCTTCTGCCATGATTTTCAGTGATTCCTACTTCTGGCTTGGGGTTGAGATGACATTGGACATGACACCCAGTATTTGTCTGTATAATATTAGTTACGAGGTTGAACAGGAGATGCGTTTTCCAGTTTCCTTATGTTTTGGATGTTCGGTTCTTACTTTGGCAACGTCTACCATCTCCCGCATAGGGTGATTTCTGCAATACCGAGCTGGGGTGACTCTCGCTGGGGCTTCCAAGAAACACACAGGAACGTCTACAATGCAACCTTCACTTCTTCCGTGTTGGTTGGAACAGGCTAGTCAGGAGACGGCCCTACATGCAAGGAGGTAAAAGAGTCCAAAGTCCATACTGGAAAGCTGACCACACATCTTTTATCCTGGAAAATCATTGTGAGGATTCAGAGGGATTGGGCATGACCTACTGTCTTCCTCTAAATCCTGTCTTGTTGAGGGCGATGTCGATAAAACAGAGCGGCTGGGCCCTCAGGCACATGCCAAGTGACACCACCAATCATGCCCCTTTTATGGACATTTCTGACAACAGACGGTTCTGTCCTCATGCCATTAAATCAAACGGGTTCCTTCAAAGCTCCTAATGGGGACATCACTTAAAATGACAGTAGGGAACTTCGAATTCTATACACTAAACAAGGCCAAATGCATGAAATAATTCCATAAGGTTTTACCTATATGTTTCAGCGAGTGTATTAATGTTTTTATCACTACTAACGTCTCCGTATTTGTACGTTAGAGCATTTTTGATGCTTTAGGTCACAGCCTGGTGAACGATGACCCTCCCCTTGGGCCAAATCCAACCGGCTGTCTAAATTTCTTTTTGTTTTTTTTTTTAAGGTTGGTGAGTTAAGAAAGGCCTTTACATCTCTAAATGGTTAAATTTTATTTTTTAAAAAGATTTATGCATTTGTTTTTGACAGAGAGAGAGTGCGAAGAGAGGAGGAACAGAGAGAGAGAGGGTTCCCAGCATGGAACCCAGCGTGGGACTCGAACTCACGACCCTGAGATCATGACTTGAGCTGAAATTGAGCCCTGGATATTTCAAAGGTTAAATTTTAAATAGCCGTATAGCACGTGTACCTACATAATCTCGTTAGTGTTGCTTCTTGATTTGTAAAAGTTCAAGGTCTGAAATATTTACCATCTGGCCCTTTAAGAAGAAATTTGCAGAATGCTGCCTTACAATTTTGGTTTGATACATACATATTTAATTCAGAAAAAAGGGGGTCTCAATGGGTTTTAAAACGGACCCCAGAGCAGGGAAACAGATCTGAACCCAGGTCAAAAATCATTTCAGAATGAGCTTGAGCTTTTAGAGAGAAAGGCCCATACCACTCGATGATTTTCCAAAGAATTCCCCAAGGATGTGAATGTGCTTTTTTGTTTCCCCCCAGAGTCTACGAAAACCATTTTGTCACGTAAAGAATTTCACGTTGGTTCTGCTCCGGTGATAATTTCCCTCTTAAACAGTTACGAGGAAAGTGGTTAATTACACAGGAGTTAGTCTTGGGAAGGGAACAATTTAAGGCTTTCTCCTGACACTCTTTCCGCGGTTCTTGCTAAGGAATCAGCCTAATAACTTTCCGAAGACGGCGGTGGGTCATGGAAGGATTGTTTGTAGTTACGGAAACGCACTGTGACACCACGTCCCCAAGTGTGAGGCAGGTAGATGTGTGGAAGTGTCCCTTTCTTTTGGGAGATAAGATTTTGGAGAGATTCACACCTATGTGCTGATAAACCCCTTTTTAAATTTTTTTAAATTTCTCTTCAGTGTACCAGAATTCATTGTTTATGCACCAGACCCTGTGCTCCGGCAGGCAGAGGGAGAAACAGGCTCCCCCACTGAGCAGAGAGCCCAATGTGGGGCTCAATCCCAGGACCCTGGGATCATGACCTGAGCTGAAGGCAGACGCCTCACCAATGGAGCCCCTGTGATCCCCTGTTGATAAGCCTCTTAGATCACTCTGCACTCGAACCCTGAGAAGGAGTGCATGCACACACACACACACACACACACACACGCGTGCACACACAGACTCACAACTGCGAAAGGGCCCAAGCAACCAATGCACTTCTAGAAACAGAGGCAGGTTTGGCGCATGTACAAGGAGACCTTGTAGATCACAAACACTTGTGGCCAGGGCAGAGTGAGGGCTGTTCTGAACACAGCCGAAAGGATGGTCCATCCTCCAGGAAATCCTTTTTCATTCATTTTCAAAGAAATGGTCTTTTACCTTCCCGTTCATAGCATTCTGATCTCAACTGTTAATTGTTACCGTGGCAACTGGGGATTCAAGGCAGCTGATGTGTGAGGACAGTGTTATAAATGGACATCCGTGATTTGAAAAAAAAAAAAAAAAAGAAGGCAAAAAAAAAAAAGGCTCTTGGGAGCTTGGCGATGCACGTGTAGGGTCTCAGGGAAGACAAGGGTCTGAAAGAGGAGACCACATTCTGGTTTGGTCCCTTCCTATCTGTGCTCCTAGGAGATGCCCCTTTTCTGGAGGACGGAGCTCAGAAGCAGTGGCCACATGGGATGAAAATATCCTAGAGTCTGAACTTGGTTGAGTATTGTCGGGACAAAACACTGCGGTGGCGTGTGGGAATGCTTTGAAGCCGGGGTAGTATAAGGGGATTGGGTGGGAAAGGGGTCTGAGAGTATCATGCAGAAGGGGGGTGTTAGAAGTGTGGTCCCAACTTTGTGTACACGGCACAGCCCGAGTGCGCCCCGGCAGGCTGACCGTTCCTTTCGTGTGTCCTCCCGAGTGCTCAGGATGCCCAGCGAGGTGGTGAGGGGTGGTTTGTGGGTGTGTGTGTACGTGAGGGTATTTGCAGATGACGTGAGCACTTGGACACAGGGTCCTCGCCAACAGGGGTGGGGCTCATGCAGTCTGTTGAGGGTCTGTCTACACGGTAGGGCAGAGGAAGGTGGATCCGGCTTTCTGCCTGACGAATGTTCTCATGCCCTCCCACGGGGAGTGATACTGGGAGTGTCCCTGGCTCCCGGGCATGTCCAACGCACACGCATCTCCGCCTCCTCAGGACTCATGGTCATTCGGCCGAGTCCCACTTTGCATGGCCGCGTTACCTCCCCTCTATTTTGTCTCCCATCTTAGGAAATCTCAGGGCTGTCCCTTACGCACACAGGAGTGACTCCCGTCCTGCAGCGAAAGCCGTCTGCCTTCAAAGGAGGAGAGCGGTGTCACCTACCCAAGTCTTCATAAACGCGTTTATAAATAATATGCTGGATTTGGGTGTTCACACCTGCTGTCCCTGAGCCTTCTTGTGTGGGCTTGGCTCGTTCCCATACACCCCTGTGAGTACCCTGCATGGATCCATAATCTAGGACCCTCCACTTTCTGCAGCGCCTTCCGGGACTCAAGGTTACTCGGTGCATGTTTGCTGGTCGCACCTGACTTATGGACTAAAGGACGGACTTTGCTGGTTTCTCCTGACTCATGGAGTAAAAGGTCCATGCCCTGCTCATAATTTCAGGGCACCGAGTCTGTCCTGCTTGTAGACATTCCATTCAGGAAGGAGAACCAATATGTACAGGGCATGGATTTCACTCTAGGTATAAATATTTCTGTAAGTGGCATGTTTTGTGAGTCTGTTGGCGTGTTTGCTGAGATGAAGCCGCCCCAGCCATCAAGGGCACAAGCCACCATGGGCAAGGTGTGCACCATGATTGTTCCTTGTGTCTCACGGGCCTGCTTTTCAACAGTCTTTCCTCCATGGTGTTGCTACCCCTTCTGTAGGACCTGGGAGATACCTACCTGGGTGGGATCCTGATTTCCAGTTAGGGAGCGGGGGATAGGAGACAAAGGCAAGAGGATCTGCTGAATTTATGGTGTTGTAAGAATGACGGGCTGAGTGCTACCCAGTGCCATCTGTCCTGTGTGTTAGCTAGAACCGAGCAATACAGGCCTACTTGGTGTCCCACAGATGGGTCATTCTCTCTCGGTCCTGCTGTGGAACCACTGTGTCCAACTGTTTGGACTGTCCCCTCTTAAGGTCCTCTCAACCTCGTATCCTTGTCCATCAGGCATGAAGTCAGACCCACGTACTGCATGGGTCCCTGAGAGCCAGGGCAGGGATTCCCACGGAGCTCATCCCATATCCCTGACGCTCGGCTCAACCTGGAACCACGTGAACCATGCACGCCAGATACCCCTGAAAAGTGACGACTTTGGCTTGTCATTGGGACGTTTTTTGCTGCGAGCCTCACACCCTCATAGCGTGCTTCTCCTTGGAAGGGTGACGATCTCCAACTCCCACATTTTCTCACTTTTGAAAAATCACAGTAGTTTGATCTCATCATGAGCTATCAAGTGCTCAACCAAAGACACCCATTTGTTCGGAAAATAATGCCTTCCTCCTCTCCCTCTGCAGGCCCCAGTCATGATTCACAAGTTGCATCTTCTCCTCTCTCTTAGGACCTTTTCATTCTACTACTCTTTTCCACTTTTGTGGCTCCTTTCCTTCATTTTTAATGAAAAATGCTACTTTGTTTCAGAGAGACGACATAGGCAAGGCAACATATGTTAGATTTTATGCATACGCCCCGGTCGGGTCCTGATTCTAATTGCCCCCCACCCCCAGCAACGAGCCCGATCACTAAACAGCTTGCAATGTGGGCAACTTCATGTCCTCTATTGATCTGCATACTTTATTTTCAGCAATTGTCATTTTTAGTGATGACCCGTGAGCCTTTTCAGCACACAGAAGCTGTAACAAAGGAGATGGATGATGGCTTGTAACTGAACCCAAGGGTTACTCTATGTCCTCTCTTAGTCCCCCCCAACCAGTCCTACTTGGGGTCTAGCATTTAGTCATTCACACTTCCGTTACATTCTGTCTTCCAGACAAATGCCTATGGAAAACAGAAATGTTACCAAAGTAGAAATAGTTAAAAAAAAAAAAAAATTAGGGGCATGTTGGTGGCTCAGTCGGTCAAGCATCTGACTCTCGGTTTTGGTTCAGGTCGTGATCTCAGAGTGGTGAGGTTGAGCCAAGAGTGAGCTCCATAGTACACCATCACCCACTCATGTGCTCTTTCTATCTCTCTCTCTCTCTCAAAAAAAAAAAAAAAAAGTATATATTGGCATCTCCCCAAATACCCAGAGACTGGGTCCAATGTAAAACTCAGTTGTATTTCTTTCTGTGCTTTGGAGGCCCTATCATGCTCTGATCTTGGAGCTACCCTCACCAATAACAAAAGGAACATTCTTTTTGGTGCCATGTTTTGCTTTGTTGAAGTCACCCCGATTCGATGAACGTTTGAGAAATGATGCACTGTCACAAGATAGCGACCTTACGGAAGGCAGAGTGTTTGTTAAAAATGAAGCAACAGCCCATCCCTCCTCCTCACAGTGACCTTCCCTTATCTGATCTTTTTTCTTGGTATGAGTTAACAAAACAGGCTCCCCTCACGTAATTAGTCTGGGCTTTCTGGAAAAAACCGGCAGGCCAGGACCAAACTTCGCAAGCTCACCAGCTGCTTAGAAAACACAGGATAGTGTGGTCTTCTGGTACCCTGTGCACAGCTCTTGTGATGGGCAGGCATGGACAGACACACCAAAGGGGGTTCCTTCCCTTGCCTTCCTCTTTCTTTCTTTCTTTTTTTTTCTTTCTTTCTTTCCTTCCGTCCTTCCTTCTTTATTTTTAGGATTTTATTTATTTGAGAGCAAGCAAGCATGAGCAGGGTAGGGGTGGAGGTAGAGGGAGAAGCAGATTCCCTGCTGAGCAGGGAGCCTGATGTGGGGCTCCATCTTAGGACCCCAAGATCATGACCTGAGCCAAAGGCAGACGCTTAACCAACTGAGCCACGCAAGTGTCCCCAAATGGGGGTTTTCTTAAACATTAACCTAAGTTCAGTTCCTTCTTAAAGCAAAACAAAAACAATGGTTCCATCAATCTCACTGCAAAAAAAAAAAAATTTTTTTTTCAAGAAAATTAACAGGTCATTTGACATTCAAGAAATGATCTTGGGGAGATCTTGATCTGTCACCTGGTCTCATTGAGAAGCAAGTATTGATCTAGCAGGTGTTTATTGACTTTATACCTGTCCTGCCCTTAAAAAAAAAAAAAAAAGAACTTGGGAATGCAAGCTAGTGCAACCACTCTGGAAAACAGCATGGAGGTTCCTCAAAAAGTTGAAAATAGAGCTACCTTATGTCACAGCAATTGCACTGCTGGGTATTTACCCTAAAGATACAAATGTAGTGATACGAAGGGGCACGTGCATCCGAATGTTTACAGCAGCAATGTCCACAATAGCCAAACTATGGAAAGAACCTAGATGCCCATCAACAGATGAATGGATAAAGAAGATGTGGTATATATATACAATGGAATACTATACAGCCATCAAAAGAAATGAAATCTTGCCATTTGCGAAAATGTGGATGGAACTAGAGGGTATTATGGTTAGCAAAATAAGTCAATTGGAGAAAAACAACTATCACATGATCTCCCTGATATGAGGAAGTAGAGATGCAATGTGGGGGGTTGGGGGTAGGAAAAGAATAAATGGAACAAGATGGGATCAGGAGGGAGAAAAACCATAAGAGACTCTTAATCTCACAAAACAAACTGAGGGGGGCAAGGGGGAGAAGGGGGTAGGGAGAGGGTGGTGGGATTATGGACATTGGGGAGGGTATGTGCTATGGTGAGTGCTGTGAAGTTTGTAAACCTGGCGACTCACAGACCTGTACCCCTGGGGCTAATAATACATGTTTATAAAAAATTTATATAAAAAAGAAACTTGCTAATAATATTAACTTTATGTCCTATGCTAATAACACAGGTGTAAAAGGCTGCTGAAGTAAACTCCTTCCCAGGATTCAAATCCTTCAGTTTTGTTCTGCTGTGGCTTGGCTTTATGTTTCTGAAGACCAAGTGATGTGCCTAGGGGAAGGCTCTGTGCTTAGGACAGACTCCTTCTCCTGCAGATTCAGGAGATGAACGCTCATGGAGAATGCATGACAATGGAACTTGGTGCTGTCAGACTGCATCTATCCACAGCTCTTGCGTAAGGCTCTGAAAGTCATACCTTGTCTTACATTTCTCCAATGTCCAAACAATGCATTGTGTGTGGTTCCCACAAAGAGCAGTGTCAATGGGGTAGAGGAGTCACTTTCTCAGAAGGAAGCAGAAATTTGGAGTTTTCAAATAGTGGTAGGATTTCAAGTTTGCAGTGTCCTTGGGTAGAGCTACTGATCTCAAGCCCCACAGCGCATCCACTGCAAGGACCAATGGCTTCCCAAATGGCTTCCCCAAAGGCTAATGACTTCCACAACAGCCAATGACTTCCCCAATGGCCAATGGCTTCCCCAATGGCCAATGGCTTCCCCAACGGCTAATGGCTTCCCCAACAGCCAATGGTTTCCCCAGTGGCCAATGGCTTCCCCAATAGCTGATGGCTTCCCCAATGGCCAATGGCTTCCCCAATGGCCAATGGCTTCCTGTGGTCATCTTCCTAAGAACTGAGGCTGCCCATTGCCCCTGAAAACCTGTTGGTGTCCAGATATCACAAGGGTGTGCTCCGCTGGCCTTGGGGATGCTGTCCAGTAGGCAAGACAACAATTGTCTGGTGGGGATGTGAGGTTTGCAGTTCTCTCCACCAAGAACTCAAAGTGCTGATGTGTATGTGTTGGTCTGAATGAATTCACCCAGGCTGAAGGGCAAGATGTCTGATGGGATAAAAGTAACTTCAGAAGGATTCAGGGGTGATGGGGCACCATAGACTATGGGACCGTTGAGCTATACGAGAGATTTGAGGGTTGCCGATCTCACTGAAGCCTACGGCATGTTCAGGGATTGGAGGAGTTACAGAATCAAGATCAGCTAGCAGTATTTGGGGTGCTAGACATGCTCATCCAGCATCACAGCGGGAACATGTGGAGAGGGAACCCAATTTGATTGTCTTCCAGAAAATCTAACCCATCTCCATGGCACCCAGAGGATGAAGGGCTTTGGCATCATCCCCGGTGTCCTTTCCAAGGGAAGGATTGATGACCACAGAGCTCATTATCTCCAAAAATGAAAGGAATTCCACCTCCAAGATGTAAATCCAAACCCTTTGAACCCCATTCATGGACAGTGTGATGCAAATGACCCAACTTCCAGGAGCGCTTCCATAACCCCTTGGGCACAGGGCAGACAGTCAGTGCCTAATGGTTGCTTGCCCTATCCCTTCTGCCTGTGATCACACAGTGTATGGCATGCTTGGGTAAACACCCTAATTATGGTGCGTCTTCGACGGGTGAGCAGACAGAATGGCATTCTCAGGGGCTGAGTGGCCGCGACTTCAAAGCCCACGTTTGGCAAAGTGATTTGTTGTGCTGTCTGGCATGTGAAGGCCCCTGAATAGCTTCATTTTATGGTGAAGGACAGAGTTCTGCTTTGCCGGGCTTTGCTATTAAGCATGAAGGTCCTTGGGCTTTAGCTCTCTTACCTCCTTGCTCTCCCTGGCAGAGGAATGCCCCCCAGAATCCTTTGAAGGCTCTGCCAGCTTCAGAGTGCCCTCACTGTCATCATCGCCCTTCAATGAGCCCATTCAGCCGTGCTTTCCCACAGCCCTTGATGCGCATCGGGGGCCGCTTGGGGTATCTGCGCCTCAGTGCAAGGGACAGAAGAGGCAGGCAGGCATCTCTGCTTGGCTCCGGCTGGCATTCCTGGGCTGGCGTGTCCCAGGGACCCAAAGGGCCTTCAGAATCTCCGGGTTAACATGTCTCCCCGAAGCACCGAGTCCCACAGCCCACCTTGGAAAGACGTCTTCCGAAGTCTCACAGGATGATGAAAGCAATCATTTCAGAGAGGTGACACTTTTCCAAAATGTCCTTTATGAAGGAAAAGGGTAGCAGATCCTATAGAGCCCTTCTCTCCGGCAGTATGAGCTCCCAAAATATCAAAAGAAGGGGTAGGGCTTTTTGCACATAACTGAGGTTACCTAGTTGGAAATTTTAATGCCTAGACTTTTTCTGAACTATCTCTGGGTTCACAAAGGCATGGGGGATGTAGAGCCTAGCACAGAAAACTCCAAGCACTTGGTCTTTAATTTGCTAATACAAAAATAAGGTATCTCACTGCATTTAGCTGCTAAGGGGGAAAGGAGCAGCCATGAGGTCCCTCAGGGGATTTTGACAATGTCTGGAGACGAATTCACTGTCCCAACTTGGATGCTCGCTATGGGCTCCCAGTGGGTAGAGACCATGCATGTTGCTAAACATCTCCCAGGACAGCTACACAGCAAAGACATATCAGACCCCAAACGTCAGCAGGGACACCATGGGGAAACCCTGGGGGGCAGACCAGGCAGGAAGCAGCTAGCTGGGCCTTGGGGAAGGAAGTCATCTCTGAACACAGTGTCTGAGGTCTGTTGAGACCTGGCCATGCGGTAGCCAGAAAATCTCAGGATCTTTTCTAGTCATCAGCCTCAGCTGGGGCAGGTAGGGTCGCCGAAGCAAAAATGGGGCTCATTATGTCCCATTTTTATGCCTCTACCATCTTGTTGCTTCTCTAAATGCCTCATGCTGTCTATAAAAGAACCCAACCTCACCCTGTGTCCCATCCTTGTGTCCTAATTAGGACAAGGTAGTATGGCCTTAAAGCCAGTACATGATTAAAATATCGCATATACAAAGTAACATTTCCATATTTTCCTGTTTTCTGCAATGTTTCTTAGGTGGAATTTCTTCCAATTTCTCTCTATGTCTCATCACTTCCTTGCAGTTGCTGTATCGCTAACAGGAACCTGTTGGTGTGTCCCTCGAGGTCATGTTAAGTCTTGGTCCCACATTTGTGTCTGCTTCTTTGGCTTGTGCATCTCAAAGAACACTGTGTTAAACTGAGACTATCTTAGGGTCCCACCAATCAACAGTCCTTCCCTCAATCTCTACTAATATTCTCACCTACAGAATCACCCTCCCCATTTCCATTTTGTCTACCTGGGTGCCATGCACCTTTGAGGCTCAGCCCCGAGCCCACCGACTATGGAAATCATCTTTAACTGGGACAGTTCCTCCTCCTTCCTCCCCTTCTGACCTCTTAGTCCAATCATAGCACCCATATGGCCCTTCCTGATCACAGAATTTCTGAGTTGGAAAGAATCTTACACGTGGTCCGCCATCTTTCTTTGAAAGACATATTCATTTATTTTAGAGCAAGACAGCATGTGTGGGAGGGGGAGAGGATTTCATGCCGACTTTGCACTGAGCATGGAGTCGTATGCAGGGCTGGATCCCAGGATGCTGAGATCATGACCTGAGTTCAAAGAGTTGGATGCTTAACCAAACGAGCCACCCAGGTGCCCCACCTTCTTTCATGTTATGGGTGAAACATAGTGAATCCAGAAAACATTATCATGCTGACAAATGTATGGTTTTACTAGGAGGAGCTTTAGTCCCATGGTAATTGTTTCTGTCTTGCTTGATGGCAGGGATGGTATCGTATGGGTCTGCCTTTGAAGGCACTGCTCTGAGCACGGGCTGTGCATGCTGATCAGTCCGACACAGCCAATCTTTCTGTATATATGTTGTACTCTTTTATGCTTGTTTCCACCATACGAGATCTATCTTACAAACCTCATGTCTGGCAACCATTTTGAGGGATTAGGAAATAAGCTGCAAATTTAGCCATCCAATGCCAAGTTCAAGGTGAGGATAGAAAGGAATTCTCTTTCAAACTACTACTGTGTCTTTATGCTAGTGGACAGATTCATTTCTCCTGCTGTGGAAATGGTCTTCCTTGGCATGGATTCTTAGTTCCTTTCCATAAGCAATCAGTTGGGGATCATTCTCATCCTGAGATAGACTTGCCTAAAAGCATTGATCGATCATAGAATGCCCCCCAACTTCCCACAAATGATTCCCTTTCTTTATTTGAAACTTCTTCCATTCTCTGACCCTCATCACTTACTTCCACAAACACACTCAGTGATCAGTGATGTCCTTATGTCTACAGGGTTGACATCCACCTAACTAGCAGTCACTCTCTTAAACATCATGTGAGTTTTGACTCATTATTTTTTCTCGGAAAGAGGATGATAGTGTTTGTGACTCAGATATGATTGTGCTCCTATAATAAAATCCATATTGGGATTTTATGTCCCTCAGATATTCAGAGCAACAGTAAGTACACCTAAGGACTGGTGTGTGGGCAGAAACGTTAATCTACCAAGATATTAAAATACATTCTTTACCTCGTTAGGGGCCGTGGTCTCTGTTTCCACTCAGCTCCAACCCCAGTCATGTTGAATCCCTACCTCACACACTACAGACGAGCTCTTTCTCCAGCACCACAGAAGGAAGGTGTACAGATATTCTCTCCTCTCATTCTTACTGCTCAAGTTCAGTGGTATTTTTCCCAAAGAGCCTCAGGCAGAAATACTTTCAACAGGGACTGTCTCTGGTGACCTAGACTTCTTCCCCTTTGCACATTAGTTATTCGATCTGTCTACCTTGACAATAGGCAGTGTGACATGCTCTCCAGCAGAAGGGAAGCCATTTGAGGCATTGATATTTCTAGCCAAACCTCAGCTGGGAAGGCGTGATCTACAAAGATGCAAAAATCCCAGCCCCTCAGTCTTGCTCTGACTGGCCCTTAACCCTCTCACATAATATCCCAAAATGCATGATAGACAACCTCCCTGTAAACAGTTCCACCTTGTGGATATGTTGCTGCCAATGGTCCCCTTGAGCTAAAGATGCCTCGGAGCATCATTTATTAAAATACCAGCAAGATGAATTAATATGGGATCTGTGAGAAATCTTATATGTCCCCCTTGTGTTATCTTTTACAGAAGACGGCATCATTCTGTAGTTTTTACCCTTGCCTACTCATGCTCACCTCACATAACCCAGACCCCCCAACCATCCATCACAAATGCTTTCGATCATTTCATTATGGGGATGGCTTTTCTTACATCCAAGAAAATATGATTTAATTTCCAGGTTAAGTATTGGGGAGATGATGTGGAATGTTGGAGAAAAAAGATATGGCACTGATTGTCCTCAACCTTACTAACTTAGCCCCAAATTTAATGTGCTGCCACCCATAATGGTTTCAAATATACTTCCGTGACTCACGTTGATTCATGACTTTAGCGTAGGCTCTATATTTTCTCATTAGGTGTAAAGTCGCATTTGATTGTCTATCACCAGGGAGCCTCTTAAAACTTGTGTTCAGTGTAAGAGAAACTACACCCCTTGTCAGAATGATCTTTCCAGGGATTCCACATGATGACTGAATTCAGGAAGCTCCATAATTTTTGCAAACTGTGCAGAAATGCAATGGTTTGCAATTCCAAAAGAACTATAGTCTAAGATATACAGAACTTGCACTAGTCAAGAGAACACTGAATTAATTGTGCTTTTATCTGTTCCTTGCCCCTCCTCCCCCAAAACCCAACCAGCTATGGTAGGGACCCAAGTCAATGTTATCATGTAGGTCATACAAGCAAAAAAGGTTCTAGTGATAGGGCCAACAGATATTATTTCAAGAAAACACACAGCTGGACTCTAAGAAAAGTACATAGGCCATAGTTGCCAAACTGTGGAAAGAACCAAGATGCCCTTCAACGGATGAATGGATAAGGAAGATGTGGTCCATATACACGATGGAGTATGATGCCTCCATCAGAAAGGATGAATCCCCAACTTTTGTAGCAACATGGATGGGAGAAGATTGTGCTGAGTGAAAAAAGTCAAGCAGAGAGAGTCAATTATCATATGGTTTCACTAATTTCTGGAGCATAAGGAATAACACAGAGGCCATGGGGAGATGGAGAGGAGAAGGGAATTGAGGGAAATTGGAGGGGGAGATGAACCATGAGAGACTATGGACTCTGAGAAACAAACCGAGGGTTTTGGAGGGGCAAGGGGTGGGAGGTTGGCTGAGCCTGGTGGTGGGTATTCTGGAGGGCACGTATTGCATGGAGCACTGGGTGTGGTGCATAAACAATGAATTCTGGAACACTGAAAAGAAATTAAAAAAAATACAAATTTAAAAAAATAGTACATAGGCAATACCATTGCTGTGGCATTAGATATGCCCAAACTTGATTTTAAACTGTGATGCAGAACAGGGTAAATTCTGGGTATGTTAGCTTCTCCCAAAACATATTTAGAGTGGGATGAAATTAATGACTACAGTTAGCGAAAGCCCAAAGGTAGCAAAACCCTTTTGAAAATATATGGGGGAAAAAAGTGCATAAATAAGTACATATGATGTGTTTTACTGAGATTAACTGCTTTTCAGAATTTTCTCTCTAGATTCGTACTCTGAGTCAATTTAGGTTATTTTATAAGATGAACATTGTAATTAATAAATGCGCATTGACTGAAAAAGGGGTCCACAGTTACAATAAAGTAGATTACTTTGGAAAATACGGTCATTCACTTTTCTCAAAAATTCACAAAGTAAATTGAATTCCAGTAATGGGATTTACGAATGATTACAAGATTTGCTATTACTGATATTTACTTAGTGGAAAGAAAAAGAACCCAGGGAAGTCATATGTGTTTTTTCTAGAAATAATTATTAAACATAGTAAGCCCCCCCAGTGCAAATTTATAAAAAAGAGGTAAATTGAAAGGTTGAAATCCATGTTCTTGCCACCAGCTCCCTCCCGCCCCGCCCCGCAATAAAGGAATGGATCAAAATAGACTTCTTACCCAATACAAAATGTTGAATTCTAAAAATAAATTAGAAAAAAAAATAGAAGTAATTATGATTTTAGGGCTCCATCTTGCTTGTATCGTCATTGCATTATTGCTTATAATATCCATCAACTAAAGACTCAGAATCTCAGTCACTTAACAAAAGTGGAGAAAGATTGATTCCTACTATTGTGTCTAGATAAATACTTGGGAGCTTTTATGAAATTATTGTTATTTCAAGGAGCTAAAGCTTCTTGGGATTCCCTTGGGTCAATTAAAGGCAGATTCAAATTTTCAATGACAAATGTAAGGATCTACGTCAGAAAAAAAGATCGTACTTTTTGCCTTCCTCCTTTATTTCGGGTCGATATTAGTCTACTCCTCTTTTGAGAATACTGATACTTTTTTTTTTTCACAGTCCACTCGAATGAATTATTACATGTACTGAGATTATCTGTCGACAGAAATAAGACACGACATCTTGAGATGAAAGTTCGAAAAACCTCAGCAGTTTGCCATATTGAGTACCGAAAGGAACGTGGTATGGGCCGTTAAGAACGCCAAGCTAATAATATATATATTATATATATATAAAACACCAAGCTATAATATATATAATTATGTTTATATTTGTGTTATATAATTATATATATTTCTTTTCTAATTATGTAATATATATAATTATGTTTATATTTGTGTTATATAGTTATATAATTATTATATAATTATAATTTATAGTAACTATATAATTATTATATAATTATATATTATATTTATGTTCTAACTATATTCTAATTATTTAATATATAGAGAGAGAAGTCCACACCCACAAATGCCTCCCTGCTAAATAGCTCAGAGGTCAGACCTCAGTCAGCTGCACCATTCGGTGGGGTTGGATACTGATACAGCAAAAGGAAGGAAATGCAACAGCAGAGTGTCCCTATAACTGGGGGCATAGGGTTTTGCTGAGTCCAGGTGATGGGCACGAGTTCGTCCCGCATTAGGGTTGGAAAAGGGGGTCCTGAGCCGTTTCAAACAGGCTACGATAGGGAAGGCTCTTAATGACTCAGTTGCTTGTACACCTGTGACTGATGAAGCTATAGTGACCCAGGGCAACTTAAGAAGGTTGACCTTCTTGAAAGAACATGAGCCCACCCTGGAACATGAAAACGGGACACCCGCATTTCCACATGACAGATGTCGCCCCCCATGATATCCCACATGACAAATGTCCTATCTTGGCTCATACCCAAACCACGCTGATTTCATCGATATTTGCTTATCACTGAGGCAGGTCATTTGGTCCTCTGTACTCCCTCCTTTAGGGGACTTCCTCAATCTTTGTGGCCTCAGACAGGTAGTGGGGACACTTTTTGTTACTGAGCAGGTTTGAAGAGTGGACCATCATAGAGCCCACAGGACACATAGGAACCTGAGCCATGATGAGCGTCCATAAGAGATCTGGTCTCATACCGAAAGGGAGCGTCAAAAAATCGTCAGTGATTTTCCTCCACTCTTTCTGATTTCTGTCAATTGCGCAAGATCAGCCCATCTCCTTTGCTATGAAATCCCGATAATAAGGATTATCCCTACCATCTGGTTCACGGATTGTATAAACCTTCATGCCTTCAACTTTTCCTCACATTTTTCACTTCATTGTCTGGTTTTACTTCCATGAGGATGAGAAGCATCTTGCAACAGTCGTGATAGGTCTTTCTATCTCTCTGACATAGAACCACGTTTGTTTCATTCTGAATTACATCAGAGTAACCTTGAGGTTGTCGTCACCCACTCCCAATGCCCCTCCTCCTACTTGTGCACATGCTCTCTCTCACTAAAATGAGCAAATGTTGGCCAGGAATGTAGAGAAAGGGGAACCCTCTTACACTGTTGTGGGAATGCAAGTTGGTGCAACTAGTCTGGAAAACAGCATGGAGGTTCCTCAAGATGTTAGAAATAGAGCCACCCTATGACCCAGCAACTGTGCTACTGGGTATTTACCCCAAAGATACAGATGTAGTGAAAAGAAGGGGCACCTGCTCCCCAGTGTTTATAGCAGCAATGTCCACAATAGCCAAACTATGGAAAGAGCCCAGATGTCCATCGACACATGAATGGATAAAGAAGATGCCGTCCATATATACACATACAATGGACTACTACTTAGCAATTAAATAATGACATCGTGCCATTTGCAATGACGTGGATGGAACTAGTTGGTATTATGCTGAGCAAAATAAGTCAGTGAGAGAAGGACAATTATCATATGATTTCAGTTAGATGTGGAATTTAAGAAACAAAACAGAGGATCATAGGGGAAGGGAGGGAAAAATAAAATAAGATAAAATCAGGGAGACAAACCATAGAGACTCTTAACTCTAGGACAAATTGAAGGTTGCCGGAGGGGAGAGGGGCGGGGGATGGGGTAACTGGGTGATGGGCATGATGGAGGACATGTGATGTAACAAGCCCTGGGTGTTGTATGCCACTGATGAATCACTGACTTCCACCTCTGAAAGGAATAATATATGTTAATTTATTCAATTTAAACTAAAAAAAATTTTTTTAAAGAATAAGATGGGTGCGAGAAGGTCCATGAGACAAGCATGGAGATGCATAGCCCCAGATGTTTGGCAGGGAAAGAACAGGACTGGGGAGCTCGGGAATCCAGCTAGGGCTCCAGTAACCCCTGTTCCAAGCAATCTGGGTGAGATTCACGGTCACACAGAAACTCGAATCCTCCTTGCTGAAAATCTGACAGATCTGAGCCTATTTGATTCGGAATCACAGGGCATCGCACTTTTTGCCCATCAAAATATGGGTCTTCTGTAGCCAAATCTCCCCACTTGTAAGGGAAATAAGACATCAAGTTTTAAGGTCAAAATCTACCCAAGTTTAGATGTTCAATAAATCACATTGAGAAAGACTGCAGTTAGCATCAATAAAACATTTAAAAATAATACAAAAAAAGTAACATGATTATAAACAATCTTAGTTCTTTTACAAGTGAGGAAAGAGAAACTTTTTTTTTCTTTCTTAAATAGTGAGGGATATAGTAAAGTCAACATAAAGTACAGGAAATTATTCTGATACAGAGATAGAGAATCTCCGCTGTCCAAAAACTCAAAAATAATCCTTCCTATTATAGGCAAAGGCAATAAACCAAGGAAATAGAACTATCAAAATTGAAAACAGTTTGCTAAGATTTTTAACAAATTTCATACATTTTTGTCAAATTAGGTGATGTAAATCAGGTCAAATAAAATTTACTTTCCAAATCTTTATCTTTTATGAGCTCTTCCATATTCTAGAGCAAATGGATAGTTTAAATCAGATTTTAAGACATCCCTGAGGGGCATTACTAATTTCATAACAATACGAACATGCTATTTACAATGCGTGATGTGTTCATCCTTGCTATCTTTGAAAGAATAAGTGTGTGAAAAATAAATATAAAAGCCACCCACCACACCTCCAGCAACCCTTGGTTTGTTTTGTAGAGGTTAAAATCCCTTACGGTTTTTCTCCCTGTTCTTACCATATTTTCTTTCCTTCCCCTGTGTTCTTCTGTTTTGTTTCTTAAATTCAACCTATGAGTGAAATCATATGATAACTGTCTTTCTCTGACTGACTTATTTCATTACCATCGTTGCCTCTAGTTCCAGCCACATTGTTACAAATGTACGGTCTCATCCTTTTTGATGGCTGCATAGTATTCCGTGGTATATATGAACCACATCTTCTATATGCATTCATCTGTCAGTGGGCATCTGGGCTCTTTCCACAGTTTGGCTACTGCGGACATTGCTGCTATGAACACGGGGGTGATGGGGTAACAGGGTGACAGCATGAAGGAGGTCATGGGATAGAATGAGCACTGAGTGTTGTATACTACTGATGAATCCCTACCCTGAAACTAATAATGCACTCTATGTGAATTAACTGACTTTATTTTTTAAAGATTTTATTCATTTATTTGAGAGAGAGAGAGAGAGAGAGAGAGAGAGCACAAGCACAGGAAGGGGAGGAGGGAGAGCGAGAACCAGGATCCCCGGAGCCCAACCTGAGGTTCAGTCCCACAACCCTGAGATCATGACCTGAACTGAAGGCAGATGTTTAACCAAATGAGCTACTCAGGTGCCCCAATTAACTGAATTTAAACTTTTTTCTAAAAAAGCAACACTTACATGTGGGGAAAATGCACGCCAGGTACACAAAATCTCTCTCTCCTCTTTCTTGCAATTGCATGCGAATTTATGATTATTTTAAAATAAAAAGTTTAACTGAAAACACAAATACAAGAAAACACCAGGCAGGCCTGGGCAGTCTGCCACCCCTCTGGTGTCACACTGTGTCACACTGACGTACGACGTGTTGGCTATGGCTTGAATGGATGAAATAGGGTTGTGGGTCCGAGGTTTGAGTGTGGCAAAGAGAAGCATTTTTGTGATGCACACCTGTGTATCATTGGATAATACGTGAGTGTGGGAAGTGCTAACTGGTGTCTAACTACCATGCTGTTTCCTCTCTAATAAAAAGTAAACCTGAGCCATGCAAAGGCACGGAGGCTCTGTTGATGCAAGACAGAAGAAACTCGTATCAAGGACCCACACACACACGCACGCACAACACTCAGTGTCCAACAAAACAAAGGTAAGAACTGCCCTTTATTTGGGTGACAGAGGTCGAGGGTCATAAAGCAGAATGAGGGACACTCGACCGTAAGTTGAGTACAAACTGGGCTCTCCTGGGACGTGCAGGTGATTTTCACCAGAACCCCTTTCACACGTTTGGTTGGTGTCTACAACAAATGTGTGGGCATCGCAATTTCAGGGGCACGAGTTTCTGAAGTTCTAAGTTTCTTCATAAATGTGTGTCTGTGGGGGGAACCCCACGGCGTTGCTGATTCGCATTCCCATGAGTTTGTCTTTCTTTGTAGGATAAAAATGGTAGTTTTAGGGGCACCTGGGTGGCTCAGTGGGTTAAAGCCTCTGCCTTTGACTCAGGTCATGATCTCAGGGTCCTGGGATCGAGCCCCACATTGGGCTCCCTGCTTAGCGGGGAGCCTGCTTTCTCCTCTCTCTCTACCTACTTGTGATCTCTCTCTGTCAAATAAATAAAATCTTTAAAAAAAAAACAGTTGTTTTATCCGCTCACTTAGCTCTGATGACGCCTTGAGCAATGGGTCCCTATTCACCAGTCTCCAGAAAGTGATTTATATGCGGTGGAAAACAAGAGGAGAGGGAGTATCAGAGGACAGCATTTGGGACCGATCTGTGTCGTTCCTTTGTGGGCTACGATAACCCTGGTAGACACAACACCTCGTGCTTCCCGAGGATTTGCTACACCATGCTCTTTGCTATGTGGTTACTTTTTTTTTTTTTTTTAAGATTTATTTATTAATCTGACAGAGAGATCACAAGTAGGCAGAGAGGCAGGTGGAAAGAGCAGGGGATATATATATAAATTTTTTTTTTCATTTAGGTTGGAAGAAAGGTCTTGGAAGAGAAATCAGGACTGGACCTCTTTTCAGAGGATTCCTCCTCTCTGATAATCCCACACAGCAACACTACAGGGGACACTGGAAAAATGTGATACGCAAAGAGGGGGTCTTTGGGGATGAGTGGATATTTCTATTAATTCAGGTACCTCGGTGCAGGGCACTGTTTCCAAAATGGTATTTATCCGAACAAAGGGTTTCTCAGAGTTACCGGAGTTAAAAGGATCTGCGGCCAGAGAAGTCTGGAAAAGCCATATAATCGTTGTTGCTCGTAGGGTCACAAGACAGCATGCTGTTCAAAGTGCTAACATGAAGAACTTGGATTGGATTGCATTTCCCTTCGTCTCCCCACACTTTCAAGGCAATGGGGATGGCTTTTTTTTTTTTTAAATAATATTAGTTTTAAATAATATTTAATTTAAATAATATATTTAAGAATTTAAACATTTAAATATATTTATTTTATTAAATAAAGTTTATTTAATAAAATAAATATATTCATTTAAATATATTTAATATATGTTAAATAATATATTAGTAATAATATATTTAAATATTTAAATAAATATATTTATTTAGTTAATAAATATATTTAAATATAAATAATTTAAATAATATTAGTTATGAGTATTTTTAAATAATATTCGCTGTCACAGAGAACACAGATTGGGGGCACTTAAACAACAATTATGTCTTATAATTTAAGCACAGGGGTTGGGAGTCTGAGATCCTGGTATGGTAGAACCTGGTTTCCCTTGAAGCCTGTCTCCTTGGCATGAAGATGCCATCTTGTCTCTGTGTCCTCAGGTTGTTGTCCCTCTGTTTCTGTGTTCTAATCTCTTCTTCTTTTATTTATTTATTTGCTTGGTTATTTATTTATTTATTTGACAGAGAGGAACATAGCAGGGGGAGTGGAAGAGGGAGAAGCAGACTCCCTGCTGAGCTGGGAGCCCAACGTGGGACTTGATCCCAGGACCCTGGCATCATGACCTGAGCCAAAGGCAGACACTCACCCAGGTGCTCCTAATCTCCTCTTCTTATAGGGACATGCATCATACTGGATTACGGCCCACCTTCCTGACCTCATTTTACCTCAATCTTGTCTTTAAAGGCCCTACCTGCAAACACAGTAGTTGGGCTTAGAAATTCAACCTCTGAATTTGGGGGAAGTTGGGTCACAATCCAGTCCATCCGTAACAAATACCCATTAATACTCTAGGAATAGTCATCCGGAGAAGGCATCCGGAATGCTGGTCTGAGGACAGTGACGAGTTCCCACAGGTGCTCTGAAAATTATCTGCAAGGATTTGAACGAAGGGCTGTGAGTTCTTCTAGCACACAAAGCGATGGGTTCTTCTTGGAGGCACCAAGAGCATTGATGGGGTTTGACCGGATGCCCTTACCCAGTTGTGTACTTGTTCTTAAAAACGCACCCACTAAAAAAACTGTCCTTCAAACTGATCTTAAACTTCACTTAAGTTACGATCGCCCGTCTCAATATTCCCAGCAGCACCGATGCCTTGCTCGTTCACTGGCCATCACGTAGGTCTCCAGCATCCTCTTTGCTCAGGCCGTCAGCCCTCGAGATGAGATCTCAGGTGATTTTTAAGTGCTGGGTTCCAGGGAGCGATCAAAGGCACAGGCATGTTTGAAGCTGTGTTCTGAACCGTGCGGCACTATTAAAGCAATTATCGGATCCACTGTAAATCCAGCTGGATAAACTCCGAACGAGAACATCCTTTACACTTTCCTTCGCGTATAATGAGGCCACACGGGTTCCTTCTTCGGGCTCCTGTTTACCCGATTTCGAATAATGCTCAGAGCTGGCCAAGCTTGAAATTATGGAATGGAAACGTCTCATTCCGAGAAAATCCGCGAGACTGATTCTCAACAGAGTCCTTCTGGGGCAAACAGCCTTCTGTCCTTCTGAAGTTACAGGTGAAGATGAACGTCGCCCATGTGAGGGGCCGAGGTGTGTGCAAGGGTGGGCGGGTGCTAGAGGGAGCTGGTACAGAGGGGACAGGGAAGCCCTTTGAGAAACCTGCAGGACCCCGTTGGCCAGAACTCTGTTCTATTCGCAGCGGCTATGAACACAGGTTAAGGGACATCAATGTGGATGTTCTGTCCAGACGGAAACTCTGGAATGTTCCTACAACTTGCAGTAGGGAATGGACAATGAGCATAGCTTCTGGTCACCTGGGTTTCACCTTCATACACTCTCAACCCCACAGAAGACCTGAATCACGAGCCTACCTAATGGCCCTAACAAATTACCCTAAGAGAATGGGGATTTTAAACCATTTTCCCTTTGTTTCCCAAAGAGCGGGCTCACTCTGCATTAGTGGTTAAGTAGAGATTCAAGAGTGCTTTTCTGATTTTCTTTTCTTCTTCTTCTTTGTTTTTAATGCTTTTTACTGAATAGGAGAATTTTTACATGGATAGGAGAAGCTGAAACCCACCATTTATTACATGGAATTTTTACATGGATAAGAGAAGCTGAAACCCACAATTTATTCAAGATTTCTCTATACATTTAAACCAGTTGGCAAGCCTCAGAGGCGTCCCGTACAAGGAAAGCAAACTTACTTTGCACAAAATGATCACCTCTCCCGGAAAACGCCTGGAATTTAGCATTCTGTTTTCTGGAGAACATAATTCAGGTTGCATTTTCCTGAACTCGCTGAGTGTAAAGATTCTCAAATCACTCTATAAATCTCCCCTTTTTCACTCTTCGCTTGAACCCCGTGAATATATTGTCTAGTGTATTTGAGATGATGTTTTTTTATGTAGAAAAACAGAATTATAGCACATGGTTTCTTGTTCATTCTTGACAAAACTTGGGAAGTATGCAGTGCCATAAATGTCATAATATTGGGTGCTCACTGTGTGAACCAGAGGTAAAATGTTTGCATATCCTTATACCCCCAGTAAAGCGATTAAAAAACACACACACACAAATTGTCACAATAAGATCTAAAAATGTTCTTGATCTGTACTAACCCTTTTGACGGGCTACTTGTATCAGGAATTTCCTACATGTATCAACAAAGTTTCTACTGATACAATGTAAATTGCAATTTCAGCTTCTACGAGATGGGTGTAATTTTCCCGTTGTAGAAAGGAGGCTGAGACACCAAATCCATATTTGGGTGTCTTTTCATTCACAAGATGCGGCAATAAAAATTTTGCCTTGATAAATAATGCTGTCACAGGCACCTATCTTGAAATATTTCATACCCTGGGTTACACGTGACCTACTTTTATACTTTCCCCCTTGGTCACTTACAATTTACACGAGCAAACTCTCTTTTCATCCTCCACTGTTAAAAGTTTTTGTAGGAATTTTTGTTGAATGGGAAGGAATGGGGCCACACATAAGGAATGTAGTCAGACTCTGGAGGCGGGGAGGACAAGGAAACAGGTTCCCCCTGGAGCTCCCTGCAAATGCCTTGCTACCAACCTGCTGAGACCCATGCCCCAGACCACTGAGGGGCAGAACTCTACAATAATGACTCTGATGTTTGAAGCCACCAGGGCTGTGGCTATATGGTTCAGCCGCCATGAAGGACAAACGCACAGAGCAGCCTTACGTGGTGATAAACTGGCCAGCTCCCAGCCAGTGCCTTTGGGACAGTGTTCTTGATCTCCAGTCCCATTTGTCTTGTATCATGTGTCCCCCATCCTGGACATCTCAAAGTCAGACTTTGCCCAAACCAACCCTAATGCTTGCCTAATCCTGCCTTTGGAACATCACTCTATCTCCATGTGCATCTTTTATGAAGCGGGCTTGTGTCCGAAAACAAAGAGTAGAGGGTTTCTTGAGTTCATCGAAATGTGTCTATAAGGAAATATTCATATGGCTGGCAGAGTTGACCTTCATTGGGACTCCACCACCTGACAGCCAAGCTGTTGGGCTCCTTTGGAGGGCCAGAAAGTCCTGATATCTATCCAAAGTCTGAGGGCATTGCTAGGTGGCTAAATCAGCCTAGGTTGGGTTAAAAAAAAAAAAAGGTTATATATTCAGCTATAATTAATTTCATAATGACAAATGAACATATTTTGTTCATTATCCATCAGCAGTGTGGACAAAATCTGCAAGCACTTAATTTGTAAATGAGTCCTCTAGAAATAAATGATTTTCACTAATTTAGACTGACCTTCTCCATCAGTTAGCACCAAGTCATTAATAATATATTGTTACTAATTTGCTACAATAGTAATCAGCCCGGGGTCAATTATAAACATAGACATCACATGGACACTCTACTCATTATTGGGAATCAAATCCTCATCTTTAGTGAATGATGAATAGTGACAATGTGCTCATTAATTAGGGTAAGTTACACTGAGATGAAGGGGGGGCGCATATTCCCATCATTTATTTATAAAGCAATCTTCTAATTCATATCCTTCTCTGCTTAAACCCCTTGATTACGGGAGTGTTTGGCTTGCCTTGGTGTCTTTCAAAATGCCTACTCTGTGTCTTGGTTGGCCATGGAAATATTTGAATGGAAATAAATGCACATAGGGGCCCGTTCAGAGCAGGAAGAGGGTGGGAAAACAGACAAAATAAGCAGTTTCTAATGGGAGGGGGCGGACGCATAGAGGGGAGATTTGGGATCTAGGCTAGACACCAAGGCTGAATAATAGTCACAATGTGTTCTAGATATAACCTGATCGTTCAACATCATGACAAAGAAAGACATACTTTTGCCCAGGAAGGAGTTTATAGTCTCAAGGGACAGGTGTCCCGGAGGAGGGTTTGTCCAATCGGACAACGTGACAAGCAGAAATCATCAGACACTCAGTACTCAGGTGAGTCACTCTGCTTCCAAATGTGACTCATACATAATGGGAGGTCCCCTTCAAAATTACTAGATTTTTATATATTTGAAAGTAACATGTTTGATTCCAGGAAGAAATTGATAAGCAATGACGATTTTTTTCCCAGTTAATTAGCACATAATGTAGTATTTGTTTCAGTGGTATAGATCTGTCATTCATCAGTCTTGTAAAATACCCTCCCCGGGAAGATACAAAGAAATGGAAAAACATTGCATGCTCATGGATTGGAAGAACAAATATTGTGAAGATGTCTATGCTACCTAAAGCAATCTACACGTTCAATGGAATCCCTATCAAAATCCCATCCATTTTTTTCAAAGAAATGGAACAAATGATCCTAAAATTTATATGGAACCAGAAAAGACCTCGAATAGCCAGAGGCATGTTGAAAAAGAAAGCCAAAGTTGGTGGCATCACCATTCTAGCCTTCAAGCTCTATGACAAAGCTGTCATCATCAAGACAGTCTGGTATTGGCACAAAAACAGTCTGGTATCAAGACAGTCTGGTATTGGCACAATGGAACAGAATAGAGAGCCCAGAAATGGACCCTCAACTCTATGGTCAACTAATCTTCAACAAAGCAGGAAGGAACGTCCAATGGAAGAAAGACAGTCTCTTCAACAAATGGTGTTGGGAAAAGTGGACAGCCACACACAATGAAGATTTTAAAAATACACAGGATGGAAATCACAACCACTAGATTACATTCTATTTAGTGAGAATGTTAGACACTGTGTATTTCATAATGAAATGTATAAAATAATGAAATGAAATAACTGAAAACAAACATAGAAAAAAGTTACTTGAAATAAGTCAAAAGATGTCTGATATTATTTCAAGAAATTCAGGACTCATGGGGATTGTGTTTTCTGTTCCTTATGTTCTCTTGTCCATGTCTTTCTACATTTTTATTGTTTGTCAAAAAAAACTAATGAAATTTTTTTAAATGTATTTTAAAATTCTGAGCACGCAGTACAAATAATCCATGTTCATTTTATGAAGGACTTTGTAGCCTACATCACTGACGCAGCTTTCACAAATTTTCCACACCTTCCCAGTGCGCATAACAAACTCTCATGTTGCCTTGGGTACCTGCATTTGATTTGACAAATACGATTTTCCCCTCTCCAAACATCTATGGTTTACAGCTTCACCAACCAACTGACAACAAATTTGCTTTTCCAGGCAACTGTGTAGGACTTACTTTATGTTCACCCAAAAACTTGCTGTAAGAGATAGTGGAATTCGGATAATCACACACATTGAAAATAAACACTCTGCCAGCACTTGGATGAACTGAATTCAATTTAGAAAGGAAATGAACACTCTGTATAAAGGCATACAATTGTATGTATTTAAATCATTATGTACTAATTTGGGTTAAAAGTAGGTATCATCAAGTGAAATCAAATACCAATACCAAGGCACATTATAACAGCCCATGCCCGAGTGTTTCCCCAGCTCATCCCACACTTTTTCAGAGGACGGACCCACAATAAGCTGAGGATCTAATGCCAAAAAAAAAAAAAAAAATAAAAAAAAAAAAAAAAAAAACCCACAGAATGGGAAACAAGAACGTTTTGTGTATCCTATGTTCTCCTGAGAAGTTTTATCATGAATTGGGTGAACTTCCCAATGATAATTATCTTTTTTTTTTTTTTCAAATATTGAAGATCCAGATGTCTTTCTTTATAGGATGGTTTGCTCCAGAATATATCACCATTAATGCTAACATTCTCTGGAGACAATGGAACACCCAAAAAGTCGATGCTGAATTTTGTTCTCCCACCTACTGAGTGGCATTTAGTCTCTAGAGTTTTGCTTCTGCTTCCCTATGAACAATATGGTGGATGAGTCATAAACATGATTTTATTTACTAATCAAACTCCTGTCATGAGCTTACTAGCATGTACTAGGCATGGTATGGTGCTCAGGGATTAAAAAGATGAGTTCACAAGAGGCTCACGGTTAAAAAGGAAACTAGAGATGTGAATAAGGTCTGTAGGAAATTTGTGTATAAAGCAGAGGTGCTATGAATTAAGGCTTGACCACCTCTTGATGTGGTGTACCTTTCGCTAGAATATAAACATCTGGGGGCAGGCATTTCTGTTTTATTTTCTGCTGGTGTCTACAATAACTACAGCAGCTTTTAGAATATAGTTCAAGAAAAATTTGCCAAATGGACAAATGACCAGAGCTGTCCAACAGAACTTTTAGGAATCATAAAAATGGTCCACATTGGTGTCATCCAATATGGTAGCCACCTGTCCCAAGGGTGGCTATTGATTCCTTTCAAAGCAGCAGATGCAACTGAGAAACGTTGTTTGTTTAAATTAAAGAAGACTTAAATTTAAATGGCCTCATGCCACTAGTGGTTACCAAAAGGGACAATATGAAATACTCATTTTGTTTTCCAGGGGCTTGTCTATGTCACTGGACTCTAAAATACACAATACTTGGGGCACCTGGGTGGTCTTGTCTGTAAAGCATCTGCCTTTGGCTCAGGTCATGATCTCAGGGTCCTGGGATCGAGCCCCACATTGGGCTCCGTGTTCAGGGGGAAGCCTGCTTCTCCCTCTACTGTTCCCCCTGCTTATGCTCTCTTTCTCTCTCTGTTTAATAAATAAAAGCTTTAAAAATGATTCAAAGTTCTTTTTGTTATTCTTTGTTTTTCTACATGTTCTTCTAATTGGTTGTGGCTTATTGGTGGGGACAACACTTACATAGTCTTTTGTATCCTACACTGAATTCCCAAGTGACAAGCAAGGAAAACGACATTGCTACTCATACGACAAACAAAGGCTGAACTCCCTACTCCATGAGCACCTCCTAGGAAGTGATGATTACCAGACTCACAATGGATAAGTACACAAACGGGTGAAGGCAGGAATGGACCATTCCTAGCAAAGAAGTAATACAAATGGCTTTTGGACAGGGGAAGAGATGGTTGTTAAAATAATAAGATGATTAAATAAGCAATTACAAGTGCACAGAGATCCTATTTTTAATCCAAGAGATGAGAAGAATAAGCCATTATGGGGTAGAGCAAAGCCATCACTAAGGGTCCATTAGTCTCTTCTTGTGTACATCCCAGGGAGGGCTGCCTTTGTTATTCTCTGGAGTACAAAATAAATGAGCACCTAAACACAGATCTCAAGATTGCACACTTATTTTGTGTGCAATTTACAAGTGCTTAGATGCTGCCTAGTCTCCTGTGGAAACACCTCAGCCCTGTTATGAGGCCATTTTGGGGCAAGAAGCACCACATTAAGACCAGTTCCATCTTCCTAATCACTTCTTGGTGCTGTTTCTCTTGCTTTGATGGAGAAAGAGAACAAAATCTACTGTCTGTGGAAAATCTGGATGTCTCTAAGCAATCTGTCACTCTCATGTCAACAGGGTTTCCTTGTTTGCCTCATTTCTACCTAGGCATGGAGCTTGCAAGAGCGCGGAAGTGGGGACAGAAAAGAGAGCAGACCAGATTACAAGAAAGAAGACAATCTGGAATGTGTCACCATCGAGCAGACAAGCTGAGAATTGGTGGATCAACAGAAGAAGAGCCATCATGAGTTTTGGCAGAAATAAATAGGAATAAGGAATGATAGTAAAAAGATAAAGTGGTGGGGGAAGCATGATCATGAAACCCTCAACATCTCAGGGGGGTTGGCTGGGGCTTTCATCTGAGAGAGAAATCACATTTAAAAGGCACAGACCCAAGCCATGGGCACTCGATCAGCACAGACCTGTGCTGTTCAATATGGTGGCCATTTACCATGTAAGGCCATGAAGATCTTCAAAGATGGGAGATGTTTGAACAATGGAGGTAGGCTGTAAGTACAAAACACACACCTCATTTCAAAATAGGCACATGATCTCCTCAGAACATTTTTAATATGGAGTACCTATGTTGAAATAATAGTTTAGATATATTGGGTGACATGAAATGTTGACTTTAAATCAATGGCACTATCTTATCCACATTTTTTTTTTCAAATATAGCTACTAGAAAATTCAAAAGGACACAAGTGTCTCCTATTACATTTCTACCAGGCAGAATTATTCAACATGACCCACACCAATACATTCAGTCCTTTCTTCAGCTCCCTCTTGACCTTGCCCAGGCAGGCACCATGTGTCTCATCTGGTTCAGGAACATAATATGGGTCCCCTTGCATGAGCAGCGACGCATCCCTAATTTTACCCCGTGAGCATCTGCTTTCGGATGGGTTTTCTACTCACTCTTTGTGTCCTCTACTCCCTCTCTTTGTTCTCTTCATTAGGTGACATGCCTCCCGCATTCACTAGTTTTATATGTCTTTACTGACTCATGTGCTATTTTCACCCCTTGCCCGTAAACATCCATTCTGCTGTTCCACACTCTATCTGCAACGCACTTCTACCTGCTATAGAATTATCCCAACTTAAGGTGGGAAAATAGGTGTTTTAACATCCCTCATTTTTTCTCAGTTCTCTGGTCTGTCTCAAGACAAAATTACCCCACCTCCCTTCATCTGGAAGATGTCTGTGCTTAGAACTGATTGGTCTCCCCTGTTGCTGTTTTCCCCCTTTATTACAGCTAGCCTCCATCGAGCCAGATCTTCTTACCATAAATAAAATTGTATCTGAAACACAGAAGCTAACTATTTAACACTTGGATATAATTGTCACGGAACTATTTTTTTAAAGATTTATTTGCCTATTGAAGGGAAAGAGGGAGAGCATGGGTGCACAAGGCGGGGAAGGGGCAGGAGCAGAGGGAGAAGGAGACAAGCAGATTCAACACTGAGCGTGGGTCCAACTGGGGGCTTGATCCCACAACCCTGAGATCATGACCTGAGCTGAAACCAAGAGTTTGATGCCTAACCAACTGAGCCACCTAGGCTCCCATCTCATGGGACTATTTTAAGGAGGCTATTAAAAATATATGGTAGGGACCGGTGGGTGGGTCAGTCGTTTGGGTGTCTGACTTTTGATTTCTCTCCAGTTGTGATCTCAGGGTTGTGGTATTTAGCCCTGCAGTGGGCTCTGCAATCTCTCCCTCTACCCCTACGGCCTTTCAAATAAGTAAATAAATCTTTAAAAAGAATATGGTGTATACCTAGTAAACTTTGACATCTCTGCAACCCCATCCATCCACTAGAACCTCTACCTGGCCAGACCTGGCCAATGGGAGAATTTTAATCTCCTGTTGAAACGTGGATGTTGATTTAAATTTTCCATCCAGAAGGCAGCCATCTGAAGTGGGAAATTACTGTGTGGCTCTGCATTCTAAACACCCATCTTTAGCACACAATTAGGTGGCATACATGGGAGTGTTATGCAATGGTATCAGAACAGAGCCTCTGAAGCTTTGAAAATCACAGTGAAGGTCATCAAGTACAACTGGTTTCCTCCTTGCCAAGTGTCCTGATGCCCCCAGGTGATAAAACAAAAGCGCCACACACTGGACACTTTGTGTCTCAAATGTTCTGGAGGCAGGATCGGGGCACCAGGTGAGGTCTCTCTTCCTGGCTTGAAGACGGCCACCTTCTTCTCACTTTGTCTTCATGTGGCAGTGAGCAAGTGCTGGTGTCTCTTCTTCTAGCACAAGGACACGAATCCCATCATGGGGCCCTCCGCCACAACCTCATTTAAATCTAATCACCACCAAAGGCCCCACCTCTGTTGTATAAATCAGCGATGAATATTTCCATGGTGTGTGTCTCACTTGGCATCCCTTTCCCTCTGGACTCAGAAGCAAGAGTATATTTGCTTTTGGCCTTACTCCTGATCACTCTCGCTGTGTCAGACATTTAGACGACGGAAGATTAGGGAATGTTTCATGAGAGAGGCCCCAGAGGAGCTGGGGGAGAACTCAGATTTGTAGTCTTGACCAGTATGTGCGGTGTAAGTACTCCTCCTACTGGGGCTGGTTTCCAGCTACCCATGTGATGTCACTCAGTGGCGAAATGGGCAGAGATGCACCCCATTGAGTTTTTGGGACCCAGCTCCAGGGCTCCCCTGAAATTAAGCAGTGCCGGGCATTTCTGACTCAAGTCCAACAACACAGCATCTGTGTGTAAGTCTCCCTTCAGTACACACGGAGATCTAAGAAGCCTTATACTGATGACCCCACTAAATTTAGGACCAGGGGTAGAGTCCACTGAGTGTAGTCGGTACACAACGTGGACACACACACAAACATGGCTGACACAGCGTAGAATCTGATGGATCGGTGTCAGATCTGGTAGCGCACACCCACGGGCGTGGACTCATGGGAGACCCACAGCATTTTAGAGGCCAAGAGGATGTTTCCGTCACTTGCAGTAACGGAAATGAATGAAGTGCTGACCGTCTTAAAGCCATCTACTGGAATTACAGCAACAGAGAGGCAAACGGTAGGTAATTCACCCACTCAAGTAAATCCTACTAAAGTTTCCCTGAGTAGATCAGGGCATTTGTGAAAAACAAACGGGATGGAAACACTTCCAGCTTTTTATGCCTTGGGGATGAAAATTCTGCCTCAAGACAAGCATTTGTCTTTGTCATGAAAAAAGTAATCACGTTTCTATTACTTTAAATGTGTTTTCAGGTGACTTAGGAAAAAAAAAAACCTTAAGAAAGATATCAAGGAGTTAGATAATTCTTCCATTTTGTTTAGGATGTTGGTGAAAATAGTTGTTTGGATAAATAAATGTCTACTGGGGGGACATTCAAACACACGCACACACACACACATATCAGTCACACAGACACAGGCTGGTTGGCTTGAGGGAAAAGCAAGGGAAACAGTGGTTTTAAGAAGTTCTCCTTTGGAGCTGGGGCAACGGGTTCCGAGGGCTGGTTGCGCAGCGACTTAAGTACTGTCGCTAGATGCATGATTTTTTTACCCCTCTTGGTAGAAATGGGTTCTTTCCTTCCCACACACGTGACATTCTTTGAATTCCATACCAAAGATCAAAACTAAACATTTTACTTTTATATCCCTCCCATGGGGGACTTTTAAATCACGTTGGTCTCTGGCTATTACATTTACTTGAATCCCCTGAGTTTATTGTTCCCAACCGTAAAGCCTCCAGCTCACCAGAGTCCTTTGAGATGGTGTTGAATGCGCAGAAGACAGACCCATTATCTTCCTCCGCACATGGATTTTCTCATACTTAAAGACAGATGATTCGCTTTGTAAGCTTTTACTACACCTCGTTAGACGTTTCTTAGCAAAACCATAAGGATCTTTTTTCCTGTCCGTTTTCAAAATATATAAAAGGATGGGAATTAAGAATTATAATTTTAGACCTAGGATCTCTTAAAGTGAGGTTTTTAAGATCGAGATCCAAACAGATGTCTGTCTGTCTCTCTCTCTCTCTCTGCATATATGCCGTCTTAGCATGTGACTTGTTGAAGGTGAGCTCGCCAGAGAGGAGGATAGGGCTGGGGTGGGAGAAGCCAGGTGGGAGTGGTCTTAGCACACATGTACTTCTGCTGGATCCCATGGGGAGGTCTGAAGCATGACCCACACGTCACTGAGTACTGCTCTGTTACTCTGTTCAGGCTGCTTGAGCAGAATCCCATAGTCTATTAAGAGCAGACATTGATCTGGCATCTCTGGAAGGTGGACATCCACGATCCAGGTGCTGGCGGATTCCTGATCCCGGGAGCCATGCTTCCTGGCTCACAGATGTGTCCTCACATCGAGGAAGGGGGAATGGAGGGCTCTCTTGTCTCTTTTACAAGGACACTAATCCTGTTCGTGAGGACTAATCACTTCCCACCTCCTAGTACCATTCCAGTGGGGATAAGCTTCTAGCATATGGATTTTTTTTTTTCCCCAGGGGAGGAAGGGAACGGCCCACTTTCAGTCTGTAGCAAGCACCCTGAGGCGAAACACCCTGCCTTCTGTACCCCGTGTTCAGCATGTCAATAGAAACAGGCAGAAGGCAGCAGGTGTTGGTGACATCCACATGGAGATAATATTCATGAAGGGTTTGAATGGCAAAGAAAAATGGTATGACCTGTGTGACCCAACCCAAAGTTTATACAGGAAGCTACCGGCAGTACCAGATGAGACAGAAATACATCTGTTGTGAGGCATTTGGAAGACATTGTCTCTGGAAGAGGCATGACTGCCATTTCCTAGAGTTTTCTCTAGGTTTCCAACGTCGTCACCGTGGCACTTGTGTAATGAATAAGAACACATACTCAGGAGTGCTCAAAACCGTGTTTAGAACCCCAACTAAGGCTATGTCTTATAATCATTTGTAAAATGGGTCTGTAATCTTTAAACTGAACTGAATCCTTCCCACTGCCTTTATAAATAAAGATTTATTGGAACACAGACACGGCGATTCATTTAGCATCTTCTAGGGCTGCTGTCCCAAGGCAGCAGAGGTGAGCCGTCTGAGTATAAACAACATGAGTTCACCCCCACCGGCTTTACAGCTCTCTGACTCATCTGTAAAATGGGCTCACAATTCTTACCTCATACACTTTCTGAGGGGTCAAAAGAGAAACTTTAAGTCAAGAGCTAACTCGACTGTTAGCGGACGTTAGCTGACACTTAAATGAATGCCTCCAGCCATAAAGTCCTAGAAGAAAACATAGGCAGGAATGTCTGTGACGCTGGCCACAGCAGCATATTTCTAGCTGTGTCTCCAGACACAAGAGAAACAAAAGCAAATATAAACTCCTGGGACTTCATCGAAATAAAAAGTCTTTGCTTCATGAATGAAAATGAAATGAAAAGACAACCTATGGAATGGGAGAAGATATTTGCAAATGCTGCATTCAATAAAGGGTTAGTATCCCCAATCTAGAAAGAACATATACAACTCAACACCAAAACCACAAACCAAGTAGTCTGATTTTTAAAAATGGCCACAGGATCTGAACTCACATTTTTCCAAAGAAGACATCCAGATGGCCAACACGCTCATGAGAAGATGGTCCACATCACTCATCAGAGAAACACGTCAAAACCACAAGGAGCTATCCCTTCGCACCTGTCAGAATGGCTAGAATCAAAAACACAAGAGACAACAGGTGTTGGCGAGGACGCGGAGAAGAAGGAACGTTTGTGCCCTGTGGGTGGGAATGCAAACTGGGGCAGCCGTTGTGGAAAACAGGATGGAGGCTCTTCAAAAAATTAAAAGTAGAATCACCGTAGGACCCAATAATGCCACTAGTGGGTATTTAACCCAGAGGAAACAGAAACACCAATTCGAAAAGCTGTATGCACCCCTTTGTCTATTGTAGCAGGATTCACAACAGCCAAAATGTGGAAGCAGCCCACGTGTTCACAGGCAGGTGCATGGATAAAAAAGATGTGGTTCAGAATGGAATACTATGCAGCCATCAAAAAGAATGAGATGTTGCCATTCGCAACAACACGGATGGACCTAGCGTGTTTTAGGCGAAGTGAAACAAGACAGAGGAGGAGAAATACCATAAAATTTCACTTGTATGTGAAATCTAACCCCCCCCACACACAAATGGACAAAGAGAAAAAGCAGAAATATATCCATAAATACAGAGAACTAACTTCTGGTTGCTGAGTGGGGGGTGGTACGGGCAAAATGGGTGAAGGAGATCAAGGAGTATAATTTGTAACTTTCCGACTGTAAAATAATTGAGTCTTCCCAGCATAGGGGAGATAGTGACCAGCACTTGAATAGAATTGTGTGGCTGCAAATGTTTTTTGTACTTGTCATGGTGAGTGGGGAGTAAGGCACAGAATTGTCGGATCTCTCTGTGTAACATATGAAATCAATGTCACATTGTGTGTCAATGACAAAAAAGCAGAACTTGAAAAAAAAAA
This sequence comes from Lontra canadensis, assembly GCF_010015895.1. Lineage (NCBI taxonomy): Eukaryota > Metazoa > Chordata > Mammalia > Carnivora > Mustelidae > Lontra > Lontra canadensis. The sequence continues at coordinate 7,779,792 of NW_022631062.1, read as the reverse complement.
AAAAAGAGCTAACTCAACTTTCACTACGTGGTGGTGATAGAAATCTGAGTTTATTTACTGTCAGAAGCATGACTAATCCTAGCAGTCTCTTAGGGAAAATAAGAAAAGGAGACAGAACAGAAGGGAATGGATGAAGTCCCCAAAATAGTCCCCCCAAAATTGAAAATTAGAGAACAAGGAACCCATTGGATTTTTGGCATGACGTCTTTTCAGTTGACTCATCATTCCCATGTGTTATATGCATTACCTATGAGCAGGTGTTTCCTAGGTTTTCAGCGCAAAAGCACCAAGCAAGAAATATGGCATCTATAGGTTCATTAAATTTTAGTATCAGCATATGGTCCAGGTAGGATCGATTCGTTCGAGCCATCTCTATCGTGGAGATGCAGTATTTTAAGATAAATCCCACCATGTGATTATGCTAAGTTACCCACTGGCATGTATTTCTTCTGTATATTGTAGACAGACATGGCTTTAGTGTAGCCTATCTGTGGTGAAATATTTTGTGTGTGTGTTTAAACTATAAAGCGCATTAGCATACATGGCTTGCATTGTTCAAGAAGCTTCTGGATTCTATTCCATAATGCTATACCAGGGACCAAAGGCAATCTGTAACAGACATTTTATTTTATTTTATTTTTTAAAGATTTTATTTATTTGACAGAGATCACAAGTAGGCAGAGAAGCAGGCAGAGGGAGAGGGGGAAACAGGGTTCCCGCTGAGCAGAGAGCCCGATGTGGGGCTCAATCCTAGGACCCTGGGATCATGACCTGAGCCGAAGGCAGAGGCTTTAACCCACTGAGCCACCCAGGTGCCCCTGCAACAGACATTTGAGTTCAGTTGTTCCTACCGTAATCACTGCAGTCCTATAGACGCAGGCTAGGAAAAAAAATCAATGTAGCTGAATGAAATGTATTTTCTATGTCTTTATCTCTCATGTAAAAATTGCGTCTGGGGAATCCTTACGATGGAAACGCAGACAGTTCTAATAATATAGGAAAGCTACCTTTCAGTGTTGCCCGCATTTCTGTTCCTCCAAACACCTGTTATTTGCTCAGATAAGTGAGCATCTCGGGAATGGTAAATGAATGGCTTAGGGTGCACCACAAGGAGGACAGTCCAGAATTAGGACTCACACTGACGTGCACGGCACGTGACATTTAGAAACGGTCTGTCCCCTATCAACAGTGAAAGACTGCCTCCTAGACAAAAGACGTCTTCTGGGAAAATGTGTAAATAACAGAGTCCCTCTATGAAAGGAGCTTCACATTGTCATAGACAAAATCACCGTTTTTAGGCAAAAACCTATAATACACGGGGCATGCAATACCTTCAGTTGTTCACTGAACATAAACGGGTATCTCCCATTTTTCAGGTCCTTCAGAAAGAACAGCAGAGGACCCCTTCCTCCTCCTCTGCTTGGCATTGTATGAGAATTGTCTGCCTTGATCAGTTCACAAACTTCTAAATTAACGTATGAAAAATGAAATAATTTCTCTCCCTGGTGGCATTCAGAAAGAGGCTGGGCTTTGCGTCCATCAACCGGATGCTGGTATGGTATTGCTGCTTTATCCATCGGTGTCTGAAGGGGGACGAGGGCACCAGTAAGCTGGGCAAATGCTCTGTTGTGCACACATTTCAAGTTTTTGGGAAGAGTCCACTGCCCGTCTCAGGCCTCTCCTGCATGAGTCCTGGGCGCAGGGTTAAATCTTGCAGGACTAGGAGACCCTAAGACCCCAGTCTCCAGCCTTAGTTCCTAAGGATCTGGACCTGGTTTGGAAGAAAGATCGTTCCCACACATCCAGTCCTCTTCCCAAAAAGAATATTTACTGTATTTACTATATTTACTGTCAAGCATATTAAGCATGTTGTGAGAGAAACAATTTAAGGTGCCCTCACTTAATTCGTAACAGTAACACAACAGATGGAAAAAAATGTAATTCGGTTAACGAGTGTGATGTTTACAAGTGTCCTGAAAGTGGACGGCAGGGCCCCAAACGCCAGGATGAATCTGTAGGATTCATTTGGTTTGCACTCTGGGGAAAATCAGGTAAGATACGGGAACTCTGGTCACACTGATCTGATCTCCTGTGCACACCCACTAAATTACCTGCCGTTTCTGTTCAAGAATTGTGTGTTTGGAAGAGGTGGTAGGTCGAGCTGTGTTTTACTATTTAGCAAGATTCAATACTTAATTCAGTGAGCGAAAAGGAAATGGCTCTCCCCAGCTGGCAAAAATGAAAAAGAAGAAGAACAAGAAGAAAAAGAAGAAGGAGGAGGAAGAGGAGGAGGAGGCGGGGGGGAGGAGGAAGGAGAGGAGGAGGGGGGAGGAGGAGGCGGAGGAGGGGAAGGGGGAGGAGGAGGAGAAGAAGAAGGAGAAGAAGAAGAAGAAGGAGGAGGAGGAGGGGGAGATGGAGGAGGAGGAGGGGAAGGAGGGGGAAGAGGAGGAGAAGGAGAAGAAGAAGAAGGAGGAGGAGGAGGGGGGTGGAGGAGGAGGGGGAGGAGGGGAAGAGGGAGGAGGAGGAGGAGAAGAAGAAGGAGAAGAAGAAGAAGGAGGAGGAGGAGGAGAAGGAGAAGAAGGAGGAAAATAAGGAGAAGAAGAAGGAGGAAAAGAAGGAGGAGAAGGTGGAAAGAAGAAGAAGGAAAAGAAAAAGGAGAAGGAGAAGAAGGAGAAGGAGAAGGTGGAAAGAAGAACAAGAAGAAGGAAAAGAAAAAGAAAAAGGAGAAGGAGAAGAAGGAAAGAAGGAAAAGGAAAAGAAAAAGAACAAGAAAACCAAGCCTCCCAGACCATCTGCATAATGGTAAAGTGAATTAATTTATTTGCACACACTCTCGAGAACCTGCCACTCTGCCTACAGGCGCCCGGCTTCCTGGGCACAGGAACGTCATCCTGTCTCTTCACTTGACTGGTTTTTACTGAAAGAAACAATGTAACTAGAGGCCAAACAGCGGGTGGGGTGGGATGGGGGGGTGCAGTGGGGGGAGGAAGTGAACAAAGTATCTAGGGGAAGGGAATGAAACCACCGTTGTCTCAAATGTGGTCAGACGCAGGGAGACATCTGGGGTCCGGGTATAGAAGAAGAGAAGGATACACTTTTTTGACTGTTGATTTAAGGACTTTTTGAGGAACATCATCAAAAGATAGGGTTGTAAACGCCGTCTCCTGTTCCGCCCCAGGAACCTGGGTCTTAAAATTGGTAAAGGAGATGACAGGTTGACATGCCATTTTCAGCCATTTGAAAATCGAGGAGGCATAATTAACTGCGTTGATGTTTAATCAATTTAAAAAATCAATTAATGCAACACTGTAATTACGGAGCTTCCCCTATTGTTATAGTATTGAACAAAATACAAAGGTGAGTGCCATTTAATCCTGTGAGGAGGAGGAACAGGAACAATGTTTTATAGGTAGGAGGGTCTTTACATATGTGTATATCATTTGATTTCCAGCCATAACAATCACATAAATGTTGGTGCACTGATCTAATTTTTTATTATGTCAGTCACCATACAGTATGTCATTAGTTTTTGATGCCATGTTCCAAGATTTGGTGTTTATGTATAATACCCAGTGTTCCATGCAATACGTGCCCACCTTAATACCCACCACTGGGCCAACCCATCCCCCCACATGTCTCTCCTTTAAAACCCTCAGTTTGATTCCCAGAGTCCCTAGTATCTCAAGGTTCATCTCCTCCTCTAATCCCCCCCTTCACTTTTCCTTTCCTTCTCCTAATGTCCTCCATGTGATTCCTTATGCTGCACAAGTAAGTGAAACCATATGATAAGTGACTCTCTCTGCTTGACTTATTTCACTCAGCATAATCTCTTCCAGTCCCGTCCATGTTGCTACAAAAGTTGGGGATTCATCCTTTCTGATGGAGGCATCATACTCCATCGTGTATATGGACCACATCTTCCTTATCCATTCGTCCATTGAAGGGCATCTTGGTTCTTTCCACAGTTTGGCGACCATTTTCATTGCTGCTATAAACATTGGGGTACAGATGGCCCTTCTTTTCACTACATCTGTATCTTTGGGGTAAATAACCAGTAGAGCAATTGTTGGGTCATAGGGAAGCTCTATTTTTAATTTTTTGGAGGTGAGAAAACAGACAGAAGAGGCCACATCACTCATGACTGAGTTGTGACGTCAAATCTAGCTTGCTTGACTCCATAATGTGTGGACCCTGGATTGCATTATGTGGCTTCAAGGTGGAGAGGGAGACGCACACATGTGTTTGTGTGTGCGTATACATTCAGAGCACATATACACTGAACATACACACATACACATGCCTGACTACCAAGCATGGGAGACTCAGCTGGGTGGGCTCTGTTGATATTTCTGTCTTAGCTGGTTCTCCATGAAAGCATGGGGAAGGATTAGCAGAACAGCCAGTCTCTCTAGGTTATGATAAGTAGAATACTAGGATTTGGTGGTTTGAATGCATGGGGGAAGGAAAACCCAAGCTACAAGGAAGGTTTCAAAAACTGACCAGTTTGAAGAACCAGAAGTCAATCTGGGAAAGGAGAGTCCCTTGAATTTTTTTTTCCCCCAAGTTTTTCCTTTCATTCCAGTTAGGTAACATATGGTGTAATATTAGTTTCAAGTGTAGAATTTAGTGATTCAACACTTCCAGACAACACCCGGTGTTAAGTGTAAAGGAGAATGGGGTTTAGATAAAGTTATCACTGGGAGGAATTATCTGAATCACACCATGTAAGGGTCTTTTTGAGACCTTTAAAGACATATATGTCAGTTCACCAAAAAGTCTACCTTTCTGCAAAACGATTCCCGAATGATAAGGGGATAGAAAGATCCGTTCCACAAAGTCCAAATCTTATAATCTATGAATGAAAAAGTCTTATTTCAGAGAGCAGAGAGGGGTTTCTATTACTGACGAAAAAGTCACAGGGAGACTGATATGGAGCTTAAAATACAAAAAAAAAAAAATTCTGGCATGAATATACTAAAACATTTCCTGTGTGGAAACTCATTGTGCAAATCAAAAGGCTTCTAGAAAGTAAGAGAATGTATTTCCCAAAGGTGGGGGGAAGGAGGTGGGGCAGGCTTTTTGCCTTAGGAAAAGATCCCATCCTGGGAAGGTAAGTCCATCATTCACCATCCACTGACTATACCTAATAGAGAATGAAGACCCATGGCTTTGAGATCAAAAGCTTATTCCAACCTAGTGATTTAAAAAGATATATGGAAAAAAAAAAAAAAAAAAAAGAATCCAACCCACAAACAGACTCGTAACTCTAGAAAACAAAGTAATGGTGACCAGAGGGGAGGTAGGTGGGGAGACGGGGAGACAGGTTTTGGGGTTAAAGAATGCCCTTACTGTGATGAGCACTGGGTCATGTACAGAATTGTTGATCACTCTATTATATACCTGAAAATAACATAGTATTTTACGTTGATTAAGTTGGCATTGAAAATTTTTTAAAGACAAAAATAGGGTGTTTTCACGAAACCTGATTTGGCTGCTTAACTCTGGAAAGAAGGTGACCACCAATAAGGAATGCAGGAACCCTGCTACCCTAGCCCCACTGGAAAATCCAAAACTACAGGAAAATGAATCACACATTTGTGGCCTGAAGAAGAGAGATGACCTAACAAGGATTCTTGAGTCCCCTGTGGCAGGCATGCTATGATTTTACCAGGAGGAAATCGTAAAGGAAGAGAAGACTTAAAATTATGACATGCCAAAGGCAGTGATGCTAGAAATGAGCTTCGGAAAGGATGCGTTGTCCCTTTACCGCGGTCTCTCATGATTTGACCAGTGTTGTCTTCCGTCCAGAGGATATTTTAATGTGTCACTTAAATGAACGCCCACTGATCCCGGAGTCAAAGTGGGTTGTGAAAATAAATGCATGATGACCGGCATTTAGTAGGAATATATCCTACCACACCAATTTTTGTAAGTTTCAACTTGCAGGAATCTCTGCATGTTTAGTGTGTATTTATGGGCAAGTCTACACACATTATGTGCAATTATGTACAAGTCTAGATGCTTCTTTGTTTCCTTTTTCCAAAAATGGAAACAGATACACAAGGTATCCTGGCCATTATTTATATTTTAGATATTTATATTTTTATATTATATTATATATTATATATTTGTATTTTATATAAATAATTTATATATTTATATATATGCTTTAGTAATGAAGCTACAATATAAATGTTTGGCATGTGTACACATACACACATACTGTATTTACCTAAATGATGAACTTAATAGTTAAGTTTTCTGATGTTTTCCTTTGTGATGTAAATACTGTGAATGAATCTCCAGATGTTCCTTGTCCAGCATTCAGGGTTTTGGCAGACATAGGGACACACTGCGAAATGTATTACTACAGCATTGTTCCCATAAGAATGATAGGCTCTCCACTTGACTGCTAGATTATGAAAACCAACAATGGTCCTTTTCTTTTTCACCTGGGAAAAAGATCTTAGGAAAAGATCCCATCCTGGGAAGGTAAGTCCATCATTCACCATCCTCTGGCTATAGCTAATAGAGAATGAAGACCCATGGCTTTGAGATCAAAACCTTATTCCAACCTAGTGACTTTTAAAGATACATGGAACAACAAAAAAAAAAAAAGAATCCAACCCATAAACAGACTCATAACTCTAGACGCTTTTTAACATAACATGCATACTCTCTGTGATTGTCACAGATTTTAAACCAACCCTGAATAAATGCTCATGGATGTTGGACAGGCTGAGGCTGCATTGCATGCAATTCTTAGTGATGGACTAGGACAGGCACTAGATGCTCATTTATTTATGATTATCTCCTTCTGGCCACCCCATAAGGTAAGTGAAGTCAGCAACCTTGAAAGAAACCTGCTCGATTTCAAGCCGTAAGAAAATTCCCATTTTGCCTTGTATGGAGGGTCCAAGGTGAGCTTAAGTGCCATTGGGGTATTACAGAAAATTGCAGCAATCTGGGGCAATTAGAGTCACGTACAGATCTTGAGATTTCTAATACTGAACACAGTCGAGTTGACTGGATCTGCTAAGTTACTGCTCTAATACTTTGTAGATCTCGACGAGAAAATGTCGGAACTTGTTCTGGAGTCAGTGAGTTATTAACCTGAACCACATTAGTGTGTTTCTTAATTAAAATATCTCAGTATGTCTCTTTCCCTTTCTTTGAAAGACGGGACAGGGAGAACAAGCAATTGTGATGACACTCCTGTTTCCTCAGCCCCTCTTTCCCTGTTTGAGTCGATATATATCTTAGATCAAAGGTAGGATCTTGGGACAAACACAGGAAATGACATTATCTGACTCCTGACAGGATTTGCTCAAAATTACATAAGCAATATTCTTGCCAAAAAGCTTAACCTGAATCTAATCATGAGAAGAAAGCAATTAGGGAAATCTAACTTGGAGAGCAGGCTATGAAACAGGCAGGAGAGAGCCTTCAGAAACATCAGACTTTTTGGAAGTGAACCAAAAAGGTAGAGGGGCAATTTTAGATTTATAGCGGGTGAAAAGACATTACAAGCAAATGCCAAGCAGGACTATTAACTAGAGTCTGATTACACAGATACATAGTCTTTATGGATGTAATTGCATTATCGATGTAATCTCATTATATGTAATACATATACGAAGTCTGGTGACAAGTTGGCCATTTTAATATGGGACACAACACCGGATGTTATTTTATCTTAATTATCTGAGACATGATCCATGTATTACGGATACGTGGGACAACATCTTTGTTCTTAGGAGATGCGCGTGAAACTACGTATCAGTAAGATTACTTACTGATTAGTAAGTTACTTTCTAATAACTTACTAATTAAGTTAATGGGGTTACTTTCAATGGATTCGGAAGCATGTGTATACACACACACTGTATGTGTGTATTTCGTTTGTATTCATAAGCGTGCCTATGTATTTATATATTTATGTATATGTTTGAGACATTGTCTCAGCCCTAAGAGTAGAGAGAGAAACAGATGTGGGAAAAAGGTAAATAGTAATAGTGAGTCTCAATGAAAGAATGTAACCATTCATTGTACCAGCGTTACAATGTTGCTGTTGTTTTGACCTTTTCAAAATAAAAGCCAGAGGGAGAATGAAACATGGTTGTAAGGCACATGGAGAAAAGCCTAGTTAGTAACCACCTTCTGTGGGTGTCCTTCTAAGGACCTTCTTAAGGACACCTTCTAAGCTGTCCTTCTACAGCTAAACTGTATTTTGCTTACTTTTTACACCACGTGGTCTATATATTTTCATATGTGTCACTGTTTTCAGAGGAAGCAGCTCATTATTTTTCTGTCTTCAGTGATGATGGTTTTTTTTTTTTTTTTTAAGTCTCTGGGAAATAGCCAAATTTACTCAGAACTGACCATGGTGAATATGGTGGGTCATCACAATGGCAGCATGACAGAGCAGGGAGAGCATGGGAAGAGATTTGGCCGATAAAGCCTGTAACGTCTGGCCCAAGATAGAGACTCATCATGTGACATCAGACAAGTTGGGTTTGTGCCTCAGTTTCCCTCTATGCTTCTGAGCGAGTTAACACAATACACATAAAAGTGTGTTAAGTTGGTAAAGCTCAAAGTTACGAATGGGGCTTGCAAGTGGAATGCAAATGATGGAGTATGACTAATTTTAGCCAACAGCAACATATAGCCTGTGTGAAAATTAAGAGTTTTGAAGCAAAAAAACTGATTTTTTTAAAACTATGGGATATGTTGTCTTCCTGAAACAATTTATACCAAAGGAATTTCAAAAATGGCAGAAAGCCACACTGACAAACAGCACTTGAATCCACAGGTTTGGTGCATTATTTTAAAAGGGCTGCTTTATGCAATCCATCATGCGTCTGGGTAGACCTCCATTTGTATGTGCCAACGCACTTAAGTTCACAAGTGATAAAAGCTTCAAGTTGCTGAGAAGTAAGATATTCGTGGAGTGGAGTGGGGTAAAATTGTATCAGAGCAAATACAGATTCACTATGGGTGGAATAAAAATGCCATTTTCCGTGGATGGATTTGGGCAGAGGATGGGATTTTCAACAGAACATTTGTCCATGGCAACTATGTGGGGGAAATGGCAGGTGATCCAGCTAAGGACTCTGAGGGATAGGGTGATAGTACAATGTTTATATTCATTTACGACTGGCTTTTCTGAGGGCATTTATTTGTTTGTTTGTTTGTTTGTTTTGGCGATAACCACCAAGAATACCTCTAGACTTGAGTCACGGGAACCTTATGAATTAATTGTTATTTTCTTGATTGGAATAAAAGTGAGAAGCTTAGCCATACTGTTTCCAACCTCTGGTTGACGTTACTGTTTTCAACATCATTGCCTCTTATCAGCTTTCCCCTTCTGTCCTGTTTTCCGTCCCCCAGTGTCCTGCCGACAACATTCACCAAGTTCCGTGCTCGAGGTCTGGTTCTGTTTTAAGCACCCATGGCCAGAGAACTCCCTTCCTCCCACGGCTGTGCCGTTACCTTCATGTAGTGAGATGAAGGCTCATAAATGGGAAGCTGACCTAGAGTTCACTGTAACTTTCACATCATGTACTGCCCAATCCCTCTGGATTTTTCTGAGGACTGACAGGGAACCATGCCACAAAGGCCAGGCATGGCTGATCTGTGTCAGCAGGGACACATTTCTACTCAGTAAAAGACACACTGCTAAAGGTGGACATCCACCCATGGAGAAATGAATAAATCATACATATATCCATACAATGGAGTCATGTCTGGCCATAAAAACGAATGAATAAGTGAGCTCTTCCTTCTCTTTTCCCTTTTACCCATGCATGCCCCCTTCTTTATCCATTCATCTTTCGATGCACACTTAGGATGCCTCCATAATTTGGCTGTCGTAAATAATAATGCAATAAATACGGGGTCCACATAGCTGTTGAATTCACATTTATTGTACTCCTTCCATAAATACCGAGTAGTGGGATTATTGGAATACGTGGTACTTGTACTTTTAACATTCTGGGGAACCACCATACTGTTTTCCAGACTGGCTGCACCAGTTTGAATTCCCACCAGCAGCCCGACAGTCATCCTTTTTCTCCACATCCTCGCCAACTTGTTGTTCAACACTTCGAAGTGAAAGCAAGCCCATAATGACAGTCCTGCGTGACTGCATTTATAGGAAATGTGCAGAATGAGCAAATCCATAGAGACACAGAAAGTAGATTAGTCGTTGCCTTGGGTCTGGAGTGCTTGGGGGGATTGAGGGAGACAGAGTGTTTTGGGAGGAGGTGATGAACATGTTGTATCAATGATTGCGATGGTAGTCACACAAGGCTGTAGACATATTCTGAAAACCTAGATTTTCGATTTTACACTTTGAAGGGTGCAATGTATGTTTTGTGAATTTTATTGCAATAAAGCAGATATCAAAAACAAAACAGTGGAAGGCAGGCTTTGAGACAACATCAGCGGAGCACAGCAAGCAGAAATTGGTGATGATTGTCAGTCTCTGATTTTTATTTCTTTTTTTGCAGCCAGTGACTTGGTGTGTTAACACCTGCAAGACATACACCTGCCAGTCTTATCAAAGATAAGTTTATGGCATGGCATAAATGCCCAGTGTTCTGCAGGGACTCAGGGCAATCCACAGTGTAACTACAGTCCCAAGCAGAGCTGAACATTCCAGTTCATGGTCTCGAATGACTCTACACAAGAACCGGGAGCATTACTGCCCTGGGAAAGCCATGTACTTTGGATGGTGTGTGTCCTCCTGATTCTTCACAACCTGCCAAATGAATCCATTAGCCTATATTCCAAATATAAAAGAGTAAACGGAATATTTTGTAAATTCACTCTTTTCTTTTTTTAGTTTAAATTTATAATGGTGGCTTTGTAAGATCAGTCAATGAAAAGTGATTTTTTTTTTAACAAATGTGGAAATTAGAAGTTGAATAATGGGTGACAGGTGCAATCTAATTTCAAGATTTATTTTCACAAATTTGAATCAGATGCTTGCAGGATGTGCGAAATACTTGAGTAAGACAAGAGTCCCTGGGAACGAGCTGGAAGGACACTGTTCTAAGGGGCTCCTTTGCCATTTATGTGTGGAGTAACTCACATCATTTTCCTGTTTTTAAAATGAATCTGCTTCTTGTGTGCTGACAGGATTTTAAGATTCCAGGTCTCTGTGTACTATATGGCCAAAGGGTACATTGTTGAGAGATGAACTGTAACTACACACATGTATTACATTTAGATATCTGTATATATACATATATATACATATATACACATAATACATATATGTAATATATACATATATACATAATATATATACACAATACATGTATATACATAATATATATACATAATACATATATGTAATATATTTACTTTCATCTCTCACCAATGTATCCCTTGACCATGAAACATATGATAACAGACCATCTCACAATACACAATTTTTTGCCATCAGTAATTGTACTCTTCTTCATTTTAGCTGTAGGATTTTGCTTTAGGAAATTGGATCGAGTCACACAAAATTAAAAGGAACCAACCAGAAATGTTTAATCCGACCACCAAGAATTACCCACCCCCTGAATCTCTCTGTACACCAACAACATTTATGGGCAAACTTTATCATTGCTCAGAGTTTTGCGAAATCTGTGAATCTTGCCTTTTCCATGCAGACACCTTGAAATAATGCAGGCCACCACAGAGTCAACCTGAAGGGAGTGCATGACTCCTAAATTGTCTTGAGCCTTCAGTGATGCCTGGTAGACGTCATCCTATATTCCACTGCCACACAAAGGATTTCTTGGGAAGCATATATTTCATTGAATCACTTGTTGGCTGGAAGCCCTCCTTCAGTTTCTCATTCTTTATCTCCATGGACTTCCCTGGTCTTGTCCTGGTTACATTTCTATCCTTCTGAGACCCATTGAGCTGCTCACAATATCTTAATTTTTCCCATACAGAGCAGGCACTCGTTCTGCACCTGTCAACATTATGGTGGTGATCCTAGAACTATCCCAGAGCTGAGCAAGTGGAGACGCTCATGCTCTTTTGGTGTTGTTGCCATGGAAGGACAAGGCAAGTTTAGGCCTGAGTCTAGTATCCCGTTCAGGGAGCTGTAACGCCTCTGAAATTCCTCATGTTACAAAAAGAGGTTGAGTGTCAAATTTTGGATCTGCAGGGCATTTTTCCGCCCAGTTCTGTGTTGAGATGTGAAACCACATCCATTCAGTGTCAACAGGGATCTCCAAACATGGGGAATTCTTTCTCTATGCCTCTGTAACAAAGTAATACAAAGTTAATATGACACCCATGTATAAGCTGGAGATTTCTGTAGATGAGATTTCCTGGTACCGCGTGGCTCAGCTGGTTCTCCCCTTAAGAGTCTCAGGATAATAAAATGTATAGAGAGGGCTGTGTTCTCATCCGGAAGCTCGTGAAAAGAATTCATTTGCAGACACATTCCTATGGTTGGAAGAATAAGTTTGGAGGACTGAGGTCCCAGTTTCCTTACAAGGTTGTCAGCTTCTGGAGTCTGTCCCTCCTATTCCTTGGCATTTGGGCCCTCTGATGCCACCCATGAAGGGTCAAGTCCTCCTCCTGCTTTGAATCTATTTCATCCTTCCTTTGACTCCCTCTCCTACATGCTTCCTGACTGCTTTTTTTTTTTCCTACTTTTAAGGACTCATACAATTATATTATGCTCACCTATATGGTCCAAGACATTCTATTTTAAGATCTGCTGATAAGACCTTAACTCTATCTATAGGGTCCCTTTGCAGGAGAACCTAGATTCACATTTGACTGAATAAATGGGGGACGAGATTCTTGAAGAGATATTTTTTGAAAGTTGCAGAGATAGGTAACATGAAATCACATCCGGGGCCTCCCTAAAGACAGAATCAAGCCATCAGTGGTAGGGTACCACAAGCCAGAACTGATGAGATGAGGTAAGTCGATGATAGAAGCTAAGCTGTGAGACCCTCAGATTAAGAGGAAGAAGTACAGATCCATGGTCCTCTCTTAAGAGTCAGATGGAGAAATACAGAAAGTGGCTACATTTCCCCACTGTCCAACTCTGCAGCAGCTGTATCAAATGTCAGACAGTGCAATAGGTTCTTGGATACCTCCCAGTATTTTCCTTTGCTCCTTTCTCCACCAGGGCTGTTCTTCCTCCTGGGATGGTCCTAGGGATGTCCAGCTCCCTCTTGAAGAGCAAGTATGCATCCCGTTTGTCAAAGACAGGATACCTTTGCTGGTCTTTCCTGGGCAGATTCTCCTCTTCCTCTGCAACATCACCAGCTTGGGAGCTGTCCACTTGTTTTCTGTGGAGCAGGCACAGTCCCTTTACACATACCTATTCTCTACTACGCTGGAAGTCTATTCCCATGATTTCCACACAGCCTTTTGAAAGGTTCCTGAGATGTGGTAGGCACTAAATCAATACTGGTAGGATGAAGTGTTATTACAATAAATTAAGTAGCAGGTGGGTAATAAATCGTACTGCTGAATGTTGGTCGTGAAGAGCGCATATAATCATTATGTTGTACCTTTAGCAGTCCCATAGTGAACCAAAAGCTTAACGCATTTCTTTAGGGAAAAATGATTTGGTTGGTAACAATAGCAGACAAAAAACACAATGAAATTTAAATATTTATGGTATGTTAGTGTGCTAAGCCTAAGCAAGGGGAAGAGGAATGCCCAAGAAAGCCATAAGTTGCCCCTAGGGGGGAATAAAAATCAACCCATGGTCTGCAGAGTTGCAGCTAATTTGCTATAACTAAAACAATGACTTATACTGACGATGCTGAGAACAAGAATGTTGCCACTGGAGTCTTACACCTTGAAGGGATTTAGAGCTCACTTCACCATGAAGGCTGTGTTGGTAAATCAGGTTTTGGAAACTCTGTAGTTACCCTAGGCGGTTTTAAGTCGGGTCCTTGACAAAAGTAGTATTTTACCCAGAAGAGGTGCTTATGGCCACACAAAAGCATTTTAAGTACTTTTGCATCTACTCTGTATGTTGGCCTTCGGTCACCTTTCTGTTCTTAGATGGGTTTCCTCAGAACGAAACCTGGGAACTCTCTCCGTAGTTACCCTAGGTGGTTTTAAATTGGGTCCTTGACAGAAGTAGTGTTTTACCCAGAAGAGGTGCTTCCCGCTGCACAAAACCATTCTAAGTACGTTGGCTTTTGGTCACCTCTCTGTTTATGGATGAGTTTCTTGGAGGAAACACCAATGATTTCAGCACCAAAGCAGAATCTTCCTTCCCTCAAGAGTTCTCTAATTAGTTAAAGGGCTCCATAAACTGTGAATACCAGGTATTACTAATACCAAATGATAATGATTGTACAGGTGTGTGTTTATTTTCTGTGGATCCTGTGACAAATTACCACCACACTTAGTGGCTCAACACAAATCCCAGTTTCCATTTCACAGATGAGGCTGAAATCAAGGTGTTAGCCCCAGTGGCCTCCTATTTGGAGGTTCTGCAGGGAAATTCACTTACAAGCTCAGCCAGGCTCTTGGCAAAATACATGTCCTTGTGGAAAACGGAGCTCCTCTTTTTCTTGCTGGCTCTTGGCTGCAAGTTGTTCTCTGACTCTGGATGTCCCCCACATTCCTTGGCTTATACCCCCCATCTTCCACCTCCAAAGCCAGTCCCAGCTGACCCAGTCCTTCTCATGCTTTGACTGTCTCCTGTCTCTTCTCATGTCATGTTTCCCTCAACAGAACCGGTAATGGTTCTTATTAGATTGAGCCCACTCACACGATCCAGGATAACCTCACCATCTCAAGATCCACAAGCTAAACCTCATCTACTAGGCTCCTTTCCCATTGCATGAGAGTATGCATAACAAACCAGGACAAGCTGAGGGGCTTGATAATAAGAAAAATGTATTCACTCCCTGTTCTAGATGCTGTAAATCTGAGATCTAGCTGTGGGCAGGTCTGGTCTCTCCCTAGGCCTTTCTTTGGTGTGTAGACTCTGCCTTCTCTGTGTCCTCACATGGGCATCGCTCTGTGCATGTCTGTATCCTCATCTACTCTTCTTCTAAAGACCCCAGTGACCTCATTTTACATTAATCCCCTCTTTAAAGATCCCATCTCTAAATATAGTCATATTCTTTCTTTCTTTTAAAGATTTTATTTATTTGGCAGAGAAGAGCAAAAGCAGGGGGAGCAGGTAGAGGGAGAAGCAGACTCCCTGCCGAGCAGGGAGCCTGATGCAGGGCTTTGTCCCAGGATCCTGGGATCATGACCTGAGCTGAAGGCAGATGCTTAACCAACTGAACTACCCAAGTGCCCCCAAATACAGTCATGTTCTGAGAGAGGAGGAGTAAGGACTTCAACATATGAATGGAGAGGGAGCAATTTAGCCCATAAGGGTCATGTAAAAATAATTTATCTGAAGGTTCCATAGATTAAGACATGGACATTGGCAGGGATACTGGGTGTTATTCAGCCAACCAAAGTCGAACCCTTAAAAATCAGCAAATGATTAGACTTATAGCAAGAGATGAAATCCAAGAATTCCTCCCTCACATTGTTATAAAGCAATGATAAGATTTTTGTGGACACCTTCATGACACATAAGATAATCTTGTGTCTAGAACCTCACAATAGAAGGGAGCTCCCACATTCATGTGGGCTAATGTGCAAATTTAGGAATGGCTCAGAATGCAACCATCACTGACCTCATATATCTTGGCATATATAAAAATCACTCTGGATTTTTAGTATTATGTCAGCTTTAAATAATCTAAGTTTCACTTAATTATTCAGATTAATACCATCTGGTAAAGAGAGGCATGTTTCTAGGATAGCATCACTAGCTACATGTGACAGTTTAAGCTAAAATTGGGATTGACTACAATTACAAAACACTGATGAAAGAAGACAAAGATCACACAAACAAATGGAAAAATATTCCATGATCATGGATTAGAGGAATCAGTATCAGTAAAATGTCCATACTACCCAAAGCAATCGACAGTTTCAGTGTAATCCCTATCAAAATATCAAGAGCATTATTCACAGAACTAGAACAAACAAATAATTCTAACATTTATATGGATCTAAAACACACTAAATAGTCAACACAGCTTTGAAAAATGGAGGTATCACAATCCCACATTTCAAGATGTACTACAAAGCTGTAGTCATCAAAACAGTATGGTAGTGGCCCAAAAATAGATATAGACAGATAGATCAGATGGCACAGATATAGACAGATAGATCAATGAAACAGAATAGACAGCCCAGAATATAAACAAATCTATATGTAGTTGTGTGTGTGTGTGTGTGTGTGTGTGTGTGTGTGTGTGTAGTGTCATATATAGATAGATAGATAGTGTCAATTACATGGACAATTAGCGTCTGACAAATGAGGCAAGTATACACAATAGGGGAGAGATAGTCTCTTCAACAAATGGTGTTGGCAAAACTGGACAGTCGCATGCAGAAAAGTGACACTGGACCAGCTCCTTACACCCTACGCAAAAGTAAACTCAAAACAGATAAAAGACCTAAACGTGAGACCTGAAACCATAGAAATCCTAGGAAAAAACACAGGTAGCAATCACTTTGACCTTGACCTTAGCAACATTTTTGTAAATACATCTCCTAAGGCAAGGGAAACAAAAGCAAAAATAAAGTATTGGGACTTCATCAAGACAAAAAGCTTTTAAACAGCAAAGGAGACCATCAACAAAACTAAAAGGCAACCTACGGAACTGGTGAAGATATTTGCAAATAACATATCTCATAAGGGATTAGTATCCAAAATATATAAAGAACTTAAACAACTCAATACCAAAAATCCCACAAATGATCCAATGAAAAATGGGGAGAGGACCTGAACAGACATTTCTCCAAAGACATGCAGATGGCCAGACTCATGGAAAGCTGCTCAACATCACTGTCATTAGGGAAAATTCAAATCACAAGGGAATATATCACCTTATACCTGTCAGAATGGTGAGTATCCAAAAGATAAGAAATAACAATATTGGAGAAGATGTGGAGAAAAAGGAACCCTCGTGCCCTGTTGGTGGGAATGCAAGGTGGTGCAGCCACTGCAGAAAACAGTATGGAGATTCCTCAAAAAAAAAAAAAAATTAAAATACATACACTACTTGATCTAGTAATTCCACTACTGAGTGTTTACCCAGAGAAGATAGAACCACTAATTCAAAAAGATATATGGACCTCTCTGTTTAATGCAGCATTGGTTACAGTAGCCCAGATATGGAGTAACCTCCATGTCCAAAGACAGATGAATGGATCCAGAAAAACTCATGTATGTTTATATACAATGGAATATTAGCCATAAAAAAGAATGTAGTCTTGCCATTTGTGACGGCATGAATAGATCAAGAGAGTATTATGCTGAGTGACATAAGTCAGTCAGAGGAAGACAAATACCATACGATTTTTCTTATATGTGGAATCTAAAATAGCAAAAGAAATGAACCCCAAAAAGCAGACACAGGTCCTTAAATATGGAGGACAAACTGATGGTTGCCAGAGGTATGGGGGATGGGGAGATGGATGAAGCAGGAGAAGGGGAGTGAGAGGCACAGGGTAGTTATGGGGTGAGTAAGTCATAGGGATAAAAGGCACATCCTAGGGAATATAAGCTATGGTATTAGAAATAGTGTTACAATAGCATATGGTGACGGACAGTAGCTATTGGTGTGATGAGCATAGCATAATGTATATAGATTTGTTGAATCACTATGTTGTACACCTGAAACTAATGAAATTTTGTATTTCAACTATAGTGCAGTTTTAAAAAACCCTTTAAAACTCAGTTCTTCCAACATACTGGCCACCTATGAAGAGCTCCATAAACACGTATGGTTAGCGGCTTTGATACCAGGAGGCACAGATATAGATGACCTCATCAACATAGAAAGTTGTGTTGGACAGCACTGGTCTAGACAGCAATATTTGGATTTTTTCATGATTTGATTCCCTCAAGCCTGTGTAAACTGATTAAGGGCATTACGATCTAGACGTTCATTTCTTTTTTTGTCAAAACATAGGTGATTCATTTCTATAAAGGAGTCATTATGTACTAAATACAGGACTAAAGGAATGAAGACCACCATTTATACCAAGGATGTCAACCAAAAAGGAAATGTAATTGCTGGAAGATATATCTGTCTGCCTCGTGCGAGGTCCTGACAGATTTCCAGAAATGTAATGCTGGCTTTTGTGGTTCGTGATGGATGACACCCAGTTGTCTCCAAGATTCTGTTTCTAGTTGATCGTTTTCAGAACTGATCTTTCTTTCTTTTTTATTTTTTTCTTAAATATTTTATTTATTTTTTTCAACAGAGAGAGATCACAAGTAGGCAGAGAGGCAGGCAGAGAGAGAGGTGGAAGCAGGCTCCCTGCTGAGCAGAGAGCCCAATGTGGGGCTCGATCCCAGGACCCTGGGATCATGACCTGAGCCAAATGCAATGGGTTTAACCCTCTGAGCCACTCAGGGGCCCCTAGAACTGATCTTTCTTTAAAACAATGTCCAAGTCAGTGTTGGAAGCTGGACATTACCAGCTGATAACAGACACGGTCACTACTTTTGATGAAGAGAAAAACTTTCACTCAGAATTCATTACTAGTAAGTCTTAGGCTTTTATGTATTTACCAGCTGGCAAAGAGAGGCAAACTGCCATGAACATCCCTTATTTTCATTTCTTTGTGGACACTAGTAAAGGATTAAATGCATTTGGTTTGAATCTACCTACCCTACACAGGTCTAGGAACATTTTTTTTTTAAAGATTTTATTTATTTGACAGAAAGAGATCACAAGTAGGCAGAGAGGCAGGCAGAGAGAGAGAGAAGAGAAAGCAGGCTCCCTGCTAAGCAGAGAGCCTGATGTGGGGCTCGATCCCAGGACCCTGGGATCATGACCTGAGCCGAAGGCAGAGGCTTTAACCCACTGAACCACCCAGGTGCCCCCTGAGAACAATTTTTAATGTGGTACAACTCTTTGAAACAGATGACATTTTTGTGTAACTCCCAGTAATAATTTGCTGTGAACATCCAGAAATTGGTATTCCTTGAACAGAAACAGAGGATCAGCCCTCTGGAGGAGAGTCTGTTCCTGTGGATCTGTATGGTGCCGTCAGCTCATAGACCCAGTACCTGTCTGCACCGGGTTTTGCATTGTTGGTATTTATAAAGCATGGGTGCTTTTCAAATGTACAGGTGTACTTCAGGCGAGTGGTCGGTATGCAGGTAGACCTGTAGCTATTTCTTGGGGAGCACCTAGCCTATGTGGACAGAACTATGTGGTGTGGAAGGATCTTCTGCTCCATTTGCATGGGAAGTCCTGTCTTCCTGGTATTGTGCCATGACTCCATTTGTTAGAGGACAATAGAACCAAAGCTGCAAGTTCTCCCAAGCCATGAAGTGTATCTGATGCCAGGGGATCCCTGATTCTACTTGCTCAAACTCCAGGAGGTTGCTCTTTGGTTTTCAGGGGTGTGGAACAGAGCTTCAAAATTAGCATTCTGGGACCTCAAACCATAATACACCACCTGCCTGTTATCTGGTGTTCTGGAAACCTTTCAACTATTCTGAGCACCTAGCAATAAATGACAAAAACAAACACCTGTGAGGCAGGTAGCTGGGCATCTAAAGACAATGATTAAAAAGCATCAAGGTTGCGTGGTCAGAACATATGATAATCTGAAGTAGGAGTCAGCAGACATCATGCTCAGGACCTACGATAATCTGTAGGAAGGGTTGACAGACATTCCCTGTGAAGCATCAGACTGTAAATATTTCAGACCTTATGGGCCACGTGATTCTGTTGTGACTGTTCCAACCTGCTCCTGCCACGAGGAAACAGCCATTGACAATAAGTAAACAAGCCGGCACGGTTGTGTCTGCCTTCCTTGCAGTCCAAATCCAAGCTCTGTGATTATCATTCTGGACCAAGATTAAATCCTGGAGTGTTTTTGTCTCCCACAGATGACGTACATTCGCTGTATGCACCACCACGCTAAGAAAGGCACTCCACGGTAAGTGTGATTAGGATTTGCACTACTACCCACCCAAGGACAATAGTGATATGAACAACAGTGATAACTCTCATGACGCTCTTGATACCTGACAGATGGTTCATCTTCCTTACGGCATTATGGGATCGGTAAGGTATGTCCATCTCATAGGTGCAAAAATTGCCCATAGAGAGAGCTTTCACTTCCCTCCCAAGCAGAGAGAGGCCGCCTGTGGCCGTGGTGGGTGGTTGAGTCACACGCCCACATGCCGAAGTGAGGACATGACCTTGCTGGTTAGTCACCACAGGCTAATACCACAAGGCACGTTCATGGTGTAGATCTATGGACCATGTACATTGTCACCTTCTCATGAAATGTATTTCTTGAACCTTCTCTCACTACTGTAGGAGCTTGGACAAGAACCTAACTACTCTATGTCCTTAGTTCTCGACGTGGCAAGTAGAAGCAAAATAGGATGTTCCCCCCCCGGCAGAAGTGAACCACTTAAATCATAAAAATCACTGCACATGGTCAGGGCATATAAATATTGGCTATTAAAATGCAGTTGGATACATGTTTCTCCAGCTTGGTGAGAGGCATGTCCTAGAGACAAAGATTTAGATGTCAGTATAGAGAGATATTATTGAAAGCCATTAGACTAGGTGATAATTCCTTGGGCAAAGATACAAGTAGTTTCTCCATTTGTTTTAAAAAAAAGTATAGGATTGGTGAAGAGGAGAAACTTGAGGCTTCAACCATATTGCTTGGCATCTCAGAAGCAAGCCTTTCCAACTGAGTGGACTAAGACGTAATGACATGATCTTTCTGTCTCCAGAGCTACCCCATGTAATGTCTCTGAACCATGGACCTATGCACAAGTGTACTCACTTCCAGAAGCTGTCACAAATGACCAAATCAAGATGTGGGGAGGGTTGGTTCCTCCTGAGTTCTATGAAAGAGAATCTGTTCCAGGCCTCCTTCCCAGATCCTGATGGCTGGTGCCAGTATTTGAAGCTCTCTGCCTACAGATGTGTCACTTCAGCCTCTGTTTCAATCTTCACATGATGCTTTCTGTATCCAATCCTCTTTCTAATTTCTCCTGGGAAGTCACCAGTCACTGGACTAAGGACCCACCGTGACCCAGTAAGATTTCATCTTAACTACATCTGTAACAATCCTACTTCTAAAAAGGACATATGCCAGAGGTTAGGACTTGAGTATCTGGAAGACCCAATCATCCAACTATACCTAGTCATCACCAACTGAGACAATGTTTTCATAAAACATGGATGGTGTAAACATGTACCCTAAATCCAAAAGCTCAGACCCCAGTTTATCACAGGTAAACATCTTCACAGCTTGGGACTGGAAGGTCTGGGTTTTGGCTGTTGATCAAGGAATACAGTGACAGTTAAGACATGGAGTTAGACCCTCCCCACAGTAGAGGGCCCAAGTGCACACCCAGTTGGCTGGCAGAGAGGAAATAACAGGCCTGGAGCAAAGAAGTGTTCATCAGTTTCCACAGCTTGCAAAGATTCCAGTTCTGAAGGATGGGAGGAGTGTGGGTTGGAGGATCCTGCAATGACTCCCCTTTATAAACCCAAGCAGATAGCCAATGTATACAAAGTATGCTGGGAATTATCAGTGCCATATGCATTGGGCCATGTCCAAGAACCAAACTCAGTTGTCATGAAATGGGAAGATCAAGGCAAGACCCTTATCTTTATGGGGATGGGCTGTCAGGCAAAGAAGGACACAGGGCTTGGGTAAAGACAGTGGTCTGCAGGCTTGGAGCATAAGTGAGGGTGGGGTCTTCAACCAAAAGCCAGAGATCAGATGGCAACAAAAGTCAGAAAGAGTGACAAGAGTGAGTCAGAGTGTTGATGAGTGTTCCTTCTGTGCAAAGTGCAAAATGAGGAAGGACACAATGGGTGGGGTGGTGAGGACAGGTAAGCTCAAGTCTGAAGGGCAGCCAATGGCAAGGTTGGGGTGTTGGAAAGATCAGGGACACACAGGGCTCGGTAATTCTTCCTTTGATCACCACACGTCCCTGGACAAGGCTTCACATCCCTGGACAAGGCTTCTCGGGGGTTTTCTCAACGTCCTGTGAAGGGGTCAGAAGACCATGACCCCTCTCTCGGCTTGGGCCCTTAAATTCCAAGATCCTAAAGTCAACCTGCAGATCAGCATGGGGGATGAGGGCATCGAATACATTCTTGAAAGTGATGCTCTAAAAATAAAATGAAATGGAAACTCATGTTTTAAACATTGGCGGCTTCGGCACTCCTGCAGTCCTTTGATATAGATGTTTTGCTGTAGGCTGAATTAATTAATTAATTTGCATCAGGCCTCTGAACCCAAAGTGCTTCTTTCTAAACTAATATGCATTTCCACAAACAAGTCTGTGACACAGAAGGCAAAGTAGGACAAGAAGCCCCACCTCGCTTTGAATCGGCTAGACAGCAAAAGCTTGGCAATCGCTACCCAATCTTTTGATGCACCACAATTTTTAATGCATTATTGAGACATATTTTGGGAAATTTATTTATCACTGTGAGGGGTCTAAAATTCAATATTGAATATGCCTTTAAACTATTTACATTGCATTGTCGATGCCTTTGGTTTATGGTTGCAGAAATCTCTTCTCAACTTTGTTGTAGGAGAAGCGTGTGGATATTCAAGGTTATTTGGGGGGTAGCTATCACTGATGGGAATGCAGATTTTTGTTCCAAATTTTATTCTTTCTACTAATAATTACGCCTGGCACTATAATAAATGCTTGGGATCAGAACATGAATGTGAACTAACCATTACTACCCTAAAGAGGCTTAAAGACTTCCAGGAAAAAAAAAAAAAAAACAAAAACCACTTAGATATTGACACAATAGCATGGTCCAGACCAAGGATCTAGAAACTATAGGCCACAGGCTATATTCACCCAACTACCTAGTTTGTACATGGCCTGTGAATAATTTTAAAAATATTTTTAATAGTTGGGGGAAAAATAGCATTTTCTGACATGTGAAAATTATATGAAAGTCTACTATTACCATACTGTCCCAGCAGTATCATCATTGGTGTGCACCCATATCAGTCAAAAACTGATGTCCATGTCAAAAAATGGGCAGAAGACATGCACAGACACTTCTCCAATGAAGACATACAAATGGCTATCAGACACATGAAAAAATGTTCATCATCGCTAGCCATCAGGGAGATTCAAATCAAAACCACATTGAGGTACCAGCTTACACCAGTTAGAATGGCCAAAATTAGCAAGACAGGAAACAACATGTGTTGGAGGGGATGTGGAGAAAGGGGAACCCTCCTACACTGTTGGTGGGAATGCAAGTTGGTGCAGCCACTTTGGAGAGCAGTGTGGAGATTTCTCAAGAAATCAAAAATAGAGCTTCCCTATATCCCTGCAATTGCACTACTGGGTATTTACCCCAAAGATACAGATGTAGTGAAAAGAAGGGTCATCTGTACCCCAATGTTTATAGCAGCAACTGCCACGGTCGCCAAACTGTGGAAAGAACCAAGATGCCCTTCAACGGACGAATGGATAAGGAAGATGTGGTCCATATACACTATGGAGTATGATGCCTCCATCAGAAAGGATGAATACCCAACTTTTGTAGCAACATGGACGGGACTGGAGGAGATTATGCTGAGTGAAATAAGTCAAGCAGAGAGAGTCAATTATCATATGGTTTCACTTATTTGTGGAGCATAACAAATAACGTGGAGGAAAAGGGGAGATGGAGAGGAGAAGGGAGTTGAGGGAAATTGGAGGGGGAGGTGAACCATGAGAAACTATGGACTCTGGAAAACAATCTGAGGGTTTTGAAGGGGCGGGGGGTGGAGGTTGGGGGAACCAGGTGGTGGGTATTAAGGAGGGCACGGACTGCATGGAGCACTGGGTGTGGTGCATAAACAATGAATTCTGTTGCGCTGAAAAGAAAGAAATAAAAAATTAAATTAAATTAAATTAAATTAAATTAAAAAAAAACTGATGTCCACAGAAGAGCCTGCAGATGAATGGGTACAGCAGCATCATTCATAACTGACAAAACTTGGAAGCAACCAAGATGCCCTTCAGCAAGTGAATGGATAAACTAGACCATCCAGACAATGAAATATCATTCAGCACTAAAAAAAAAAGAAAAAAAATTAGATTTCAAGTCAAAGAAAGATATGGGTATCCTTAAATGTCTATTATTAAGTGAGAGAAGCCAATCTAAAAGAAAGGTACATCTTGTATGATTCCAACTCTGTGTCATGCTGGAAGAGGCAAAACTGAGGAGACAGTAAAGAGATCCATGGTTTCCAGGGGTTGCAGGGGAGAAAAATGACTCAGCAGAGCACAGAGGATTTTTAGGGCAGTGAAAATCCTCTGTATGGTACTATAATAGATGCATGTCATTATACGTCTGCACAAACCACAAAACAACACCAACAGTGAATTCTTATGCGTATTATGGGTAGTGGGTGATCTGATACGTCAATATAACTTCATTGCTTTGAATAAATGTACCCTCTGGGGTGGGGGGAATCTTTTTGAGGGGAGGGTATTGAAAATAAGGAAGGCTGTACACGTTGGGAGGACTTGGGGCATAGGGAAATTTCCATACCTTTTGTTCAATGTTTCTGTTAACCCAAAATGCTCAAAATGTAGTCTGTTAAAAACTACAGGGTGTGGGCTATGGTGAGTGCTATGAAGTGTGTAAACATGGTGATTCACAGACCTGTATCCTTGGGGCTAATAAACATTATATGTTAATTAAAAATTTTTAAAAAAATTTTAAAAATTGAAACTATAAAAATAAATAAATAAATAAAGTAAAAATAAAAAAAACTATAGGAAACACAAAAGTTAGTGTCTGTGAAACAACTTTAATTGGAATACAGTGATAGTGTCTCACCTATATATTGTCTGTGGCTGCTTTTTGTGCTAAAGTAGCAGAATGAAGTGTTTCAGACAGAGGCCACATGGCTTGCAAAGTTGAAAATCTGTACCAACGGGGCCTTTCTGGGAAAAGTATGTTGACCTTTAGTCTAATCCATCATGGTGAAAGGCAGAAGTAATCAGATCTGTTACCCTGAGATATTGAGGGAGATGTTTGGGGTGGATCTGGAAGAATAGGGTGGGATTAAGGCTTTGAGGACCTTTCTCTTGTCTTCCTAAGTTTGCCTCACATTCTGTGACATTTGCTGACACTGGCAGCCGTCATCCTTGGGGTGTCAGAAGTGGGAATCACAAAAAAAAACTGACATAAGACAATCATTTCTTACACTGATATTGAAAAGAGAACCTTACCTCTACAGCTAAGTTTTGACATTTGTAATTGTTATTGCTTTAATTAGAAAGTATAGTTTAGGATTTTCATTGGGTTACCTAGTGGCATATATATATATGAAGTTAATTTTTCCAAGAAAGAGACATAGTTTGAAGACTTTATCTGACATTAAATTGCTCATGAAAGGATGACTGCTCTTGACACTTTTATTCAACATAGTGTGGGAAGTCTTGGCCACAGCAACCAAAAGGAAGGAAGGAAGGAAAGGCATTCAAATGGGTAAGGAAGAAGTTAATCTATAACTATTGGCAGATGAGAGGATACATACATACAAAACCTTAATGACTCCAACAAAAAACTATTATAAGTAATAAATGAATTCAGTAAAGTTGCAAAATACAAAATTAATACACAGAAATAGGTTGTGTTTCTATACTCATAATGAAGTACCAAAAAGAGATATCAAGAAACAATTCAGTGGGGCACCTGAGTAGACAGTTGGTTAAGCAACCAACTCTTGGTTTTTGGCTCAGGTCATGATCTCAAGGTCATGAGATTGAGCCTTGTGTTGGTCTCTGTGCTTAACAAAGCGTCTGCTTGGAATTCTTTCTGCATCTGCCCACCCATTGCCCCCCCCCCCACACTGGCTTGTGTGCTGTCTCTCTCTCTCAAATAAGTAAATAAATAAATCTTCTAAAAAAGAGAGAAAGAAATCTATTTACAATTGCACCAAAAAGAGTAAAATAGCTAGGAATAAACTTAACCAAAGAGATGGAAGTCCTGTGGTCTGAAAACTGTAAAACACTGATGAAACAAATTAGAGATGAAACAAACAAATGGAAAGATAGCCCATGTTCATGGACTAGAAGAATTAATACTGCCACAATGTCCATATTACCCAAAGCAATCTACAGATTCAATGCAACCCCTATCAAAAAAGCAACAGTATTTTTCACAGAACTAGAGCAAATAATGTTAAATTATGTACAGAACCATGAAAGACTTGAGATAGCAAAAGCAATCTTGAGAGTGAACAGAGATTGAAATTCCAGATTTCAAGACGTATTACAAACAAGCAGTAATCAAAACAGCATGGTTCTGGCAAAAAAAATGGCAAGAGATCAATGGAACAGAACTGAGAGCCCAGAAATAAACCCATGATTATATGGTTAATGAATGTACGACAAAGGAGGCAATCATATACAAAGGGGGAAAGCCCATCTCTTCAACAAATGGTTTTGGGATAACTGGGTCAGCCACATGCAGAAGAATGAAACTGGACCACTTTCTTACACCACAAATATAAACTCAAAGTAGATGAGACACCTAAATGTGAGACCTGGAACCATAAAAATCTTAGAAGATAGCACAGGAAGTAACCTTTTTTTTTTCCCCCAGATTTTATTTATTTGACAGAGAGAGAGATCACAAGTAGGCAGAGAGGCAGGCAGAGAGAGAGGGGGAAGCAGACTCCTTGCTGAGCAGAGAGCCTGATGTGGGGCTCGGCCCCAGGACCCTGAGATCAAGACCTGAGCTGAAGGCAAAGACTTAACGCACTGAGCCATGCAGGCGCCCCAGGCAATAACCTCTTTGACATCAGCCTTTGCAATGTTTTTCTAGATGTGTCTCCTGTAGCAGCAGGAACAAGAGCAAAAATGAACTATTGGGACTTCATCAAGATAAAAACCTTCTGCTCAGCAAAGAAAACAGTCAACAAAACCAAAAGGCAAATTACTGAATGGAAAAGTTATTTGCAAATGATATATCCCATAAGGGGGTAATATCCCCCAAAATATAAAGAACTTATACGACTCAATAGCAAAAACCCACAAATAATCCTATTAAAACAGGCTGAGAACCTAAAAAACATTTTTCCAAAGAAGAGGTGCAGATGGCCAACAGACAGAGGAAAGGATGTTGAACGTCACTCATCATCAGGGAAAAGCAAACCAAAACCACAAGGAGATATATTATGTTCCACCTGTGAGAATGGCTAGTATCAAAAAGAGAAGAAACAAGTGTTGGATGGGGGAAGGAAGGAAACTCTCACGCACTATTTGTGGGAATGCCAACTGGTGCAGCTACTGTGGAAAACAATATGGAGGTTCCCCAGAAAGTGAAAAGAAGAAATCCTGTAGGATGAAGTAATTTCAGTAATAGCTATTTACCAAAAGAAACCCTCAAAACACTAATTCAAAAAGGTATGTGCACCCCTATGTTTATTGCACCACAATTTAAGGTAAGCAAGATATCAAAGCAACCCAAACGTCTATCCATTAACGATTGGATTAAAAGATGTGGTGTACGTATGTGCGTATCGGTGTGTATAACTCAACCATAAAAAAGAGTGAGATCTTGCATTTTGGAAGGACAGGCATAGACCTAGAAGGTATAAGACTAAGTGAAAAAAGTTAGACAGAGAAAGATAAATACCATGACTTTGCCTATGTGTGGAATTTAAAAACAAAACATATAAATACACAATAAAAAACAGAACAGACACGTAAATACAAAAAAGAAACTGGTGGTTGTCAGAGGTGGGGAGGTTGGAGGATGGGCAAAATGGGTGAAGGGGAGTGGGAGGCACAGGCTTCCAGTTTTGGAATAAGTCATGGGACTCGAGGTCTAATACAGGGAATAGAGTCCATGGCATTGTAAAAACATTGTATGGGGACAGACGGTAGCTACCTTTGTGGTGAGCATAGCAGAACATACAGAATTATCGAGTCATTGTGTTCTACATGTAAAATTAATCTAACACTGTGTGTCAACTGTGGTTCAATTAAAAAAAAAAAAAAGATTAGTTCTTGGTTTTTGGGGTATTGTGCTTCAGTGGATGTCCAAGCCATAGAAGGTGAAGGGAACAGGACAGAAATCTAGATAGATAAAAAGGACTTTCATTCCTATAACCCTGACAAAGACATACAGCCTACTGGCTTGCTTTTCTACCCAAGTGTAGAGCTTCGGTTTCTGGGGCTGCAGTAGAACATCAATGTATGAAGAAATGTAAAAA
The DNA here is from genome assembly GCF_010015895.1 of Lontra canadensis. Lineage (NCBI taxonomy): Eukaryota > Metazoa > Chordata > Mammalia > Carnivora > Mustelidae > Lontra > Lontra canadensis. Next base: position 7,751,472 of record NW_022631062.1, on the reverse strand, counting down.
TCCAAGAAGAAGAAAGGGAATGCCATGGTCAAGGTGATATAGCAAATGGCATGTGAAAGTCAAAATTTCATGAGTTCCGTTGTCCCCTGATCATTGTCTTTGGCGTTCTCCTTCAGACACACTATGATGGACCTGTAGATGTGTGTCTGTCAGCTCATGTGCCTAAGTACAAGTAATTGTCCTTATGATTGATTGAGAGACAGACACACATGCACATTAGGGAAGTTTCTCTCAAAAGACTTAAAACAAAACAAATTTCCTCCTACCAAAAGGTAATGAACATGTTTAGACATGTCCACTTTCTCTGCGGTATCAGGACTGAAAAGGCATCCAGCCAAGACAACAAGTGGGACACAACCTCCTTACCCATGAAGCATGAGCAAAAGTTACAACCCCGTTCCACAGAAAGGTTGGGCTTCTCTCTGGTCTCATGTAGAAAGGAGATAGTGAACCCTGAGTGATAGGTTCATGGATTCTCCATGGTGTTCCCCAAGAGGAGTCATGATGGTTTGAGTACATGGAGGGAGTTCCTGGTAGGTGCCAGGTAATCAAGTCCTGAGGATTGGGCCCTCAGTGTCTTTCCCTTGTGCATGCTCAGAGGTGGCCAGATTCCTTTCTGGATGACAAATGGGGCATGTCAAGGAACAAGAAATGTACAGGTTTCAAATGTGCCATGCTGTGCTGGCTCTTTCCGATATAAGCCACGGGGAGCAAAGCTGAGCTCTCTCCGTGCATCCCTGTCTGGGGGTGTGATGCTCCGTGGCTCTGTGGTAAGAGGCTAGCAGGTGTGAAGAAAGCAGGAACTTTTTTTTTCTGGGACTTTGGCCAAAAAAAATAAAAAATGTGTGTACTCTGATATTCATAAACCACAGCAAGCCGCAACTGAGAAAAATGATTCAGTTAAGGAAGTGAGCTTGGCGGAGGTCAACAAAACAGGGCACACTGACACAGGTGTGTTTTACAGAGGCAGGGGGGATGCTGGTTCCTGAGAAACACGGGTATCCTTGCTTCCAGGATGATGGTGTGTCCCAAGCAGACACATCTTTAATCAGAGTGCAGTGTTGGTAGGTAGGGAGTGCCGCACATTGGGAAGGGAAAGCAAGGAACATTCCAGAAGCCAGTGCTTTGTGCAAAGGAAAGAAAGAATTCTGGTTCCTCCCAGATCCCTCTATGCTTGTAAAGACCTGGTGAACTTCACATCTTAGCTGTGTGATTGCTTCCCCAAATGCAATGCTGTTATCTCAACACAACTAAAGCTCTGTCTCTTATCTCCCTTCTCGAGCAGGCCAAGCAAAGGTCAAGATTTGATTCTGGTTAATGTATTTCTTTTCAATGACAAAGGCAAAAGGGGGATCCTGAGGTCTTAGTACCACCAGCAGCCTACTGTGAGCTCTCCGGAACAGGGAGGGCTGCAGAGGTAGGTGGAGAAGTGGGATTCTCACATGATGCATCTTCTCTTTCCCTCCCTCTAGGAACTCTTCACGCTCTCCTATCCATCACTTCCCCAGATGCCTTTTGGGCTTCTGCAGCTCTCCTGGGTGCACACGCTCATGACTTTATTCAGCAGGCACACAAACGGTTTACCCCGGGTTGGCGGGTAAAGCAATTAGATTCTTAATCAGATAAAGATGGACTCAGGAAATGGCCTAGATAATTTCTTGTTAAGAGCAAGCACCCCTTTGAAAAAGACCATAACATGTCTCCAATCTGGTATGCCAAACGGATCTCTGAATGGGTCTAACTCATTTAGCTATTTTCCCCAAAGTGACAGGTCATGCTTCTCCGAATGATTCAATTTGTTGGGGGGTAGGGGAGGTGGGGAGAAGACTCTTGAAGTATCTGAATAAGTGTGTCAAGCATATTCCTTGGAATGTGTGGGAGTGTAGGGTTCCAAATGGTATTCTTGTTTTCTGGGAGATATAAGGTGTTCATTCAGTCGATTGTAGGCTCGTTCACTTCCAGCATTGAAATCAATGCTCCATCCTTTATATAACTTGGACAAACTTCCTCAGCAACTACCAAATATTTTACGGCATGACTTTTGCAGTGAAATAATGACACACACGGAACCTCATCTCTAAGAAGGTATTGGGATCCTGCCTCCTCTTCAATCGAAGATTTGTCGGCTGTGCTCATTAGTGATGAGTTATTCCAAATAGGATGTAGGCAGTTAATCATGTGCCATTAAATGGGACTAAATTCTGCTGGGCTGAGATGTAACAGGGCAGACTTTTATGCCACAAAAAACCCACAGAAAACAAAAAACACGAGTAATCTACTCTGTAGCCCAGAGATGTAGTTATCTGTGAATCAGTGCCTAGAGGCACTTATTATATTTTCAATGCAATATTCAAAGATAAAAGGTTTTCATTAATAGCATGTTGGAATATTTTAGTCTGTGTGCCACAGAGAGGGAATTAGAATACTATGAAAATATCCAGTTCGGAAGGCACACGTGGGTAGGAGGTCATACTTCATTCTTACAGCAAACGTTCCGATCGCTTTCTTTGGAATTTATGTTCTGTTTGCTGGAGAGGTAATGCCTCTTTAACGATATTTAAGTCGGGGTTGCATGAATATTTAAAGTGATGGTTGCAACCAAAGGAACATTATTTTTCCTTATGGGATGAACAACAGAAAAATATTCCACTTGACTTTCTCTGAAGGGTTGCAGAGCCATAAGCTGGTTCTCTTGAAACATCCATATTCAAGTAAACTGTTAAAGTAAAGTAAATAGACTGGTTGTTAAAGTAAATAGACTGGGGATAAGTAGCCTAATTCTGGTCCTATGTATGATGGCATTATGAAGGACATAGAAAAATAAAAAAATAATAAAGTAGGGGGGAAAAAAAGATTACATAGAGCCCTCCCCACAAAATACTTGAAGGCTGAAATGAATTTAGTATAATGACCATGATAAGTAGATCCTTCTTAGAATTGTATATGCAAACCACCCTTACAACCTTTCTGTGAATGGGTTGTGACAATGATCCGTGCTCTGCAAGGGACCCACAGATGTTAAAATCCAAACACGTGTCAGGGAAGGGGATGGATTAGTACCCATGTGCCCCTACGGCATGGGAGCTCATACCCACACATCCGAGTGGAGAGGATCCTCCCTTCCTCAGGGAGGGAGACTAGTCACTAATCCATAGGATACTATCAGGGAGTCAGTAAAAATAATTATAGCAAACATTTAGTAAGCAAATGTTTTGTTTTGTTTGTACTCTGTGTACAAAAACAGAGTACTATGAGAAGTTATACAGATGTAGGCAAAACACAGCCCCTTCAAAATGCTTATGAAGCATGGGAGAGAGAAATTATTATAGAACACTATCTTAGTTCATAAAAAGAAACTATATCATTTAACCAGGCTACTATGTTCTCTAAGGATTACTTTTAATTATTTTGTTTGTGTGTTTTATTTTATTTATTTATTGACAGACAGACAGCACAAGTAGGCAGAGCAGCAAGCAGAGGGAGAGAGAGAAACAGGCTCCTTACTGAGCAGAGGGCCCGAAGCGGGGCTCGATTCCAGGACTGGGGGATCATGACCTGAGCAGAAAGCAGTCACTTCACCAACTGAGCCACCCAGGTGCCCCTATTTTGTTTGTGTGTTTTCAATGAGAACAATAATTCCATCATGACAATATCAATTAAATATTTGTAGCGTTCTATTTCATTGACTAGGAAGTTGAATTTTAAAGGGCTCATTGATTTTATCGTTGATGAGTCCTTTTTATCTCAACTTACAATTTCTGGCTCTCGTATTAAGATCTGAATTTTTTTTTCCTTCTTCTTTACAAATTGAAGGGATTAAAGCTATTCTATAAAAGTCTCCAGGATTGGCAAATATCTGTGTTGGGTATTTCTGTGAAGTTTATCGTAGCTGCCAATCAAGTCCACTAATGGATATTTTACTGTCTATAAGAACACAGGACCAAGATTCAGGAGATAGGGAAGCATATCTAAAATACTAAAAGTATTACTTGGCCCCAGTTTTACCAATCTCCACAAGGAAATTATATCTTCCCCCTATACTGATAGGTTGCATGCCATCACAGGTAGAGCTTGTGAGAGTAATTTGGTAATTATAGACAAACTGATACACAAAATTAACCATCACAGTGAGTAGCTTTTACTTCATAATCCCTTCACCTCCAACATACAACTGGGAATGAAAGAAGGGGTCGATAAATGTTTTCTGAACCATAGGAATACATTTTGGGGTCCTACTTCTTCAAAAAGTTCACTTGTGATTTCTCGGGATTTTCCGCAGCGCTCAAGCACTGTGTCTACACCACCCTGAATCTTAATATATCGTAGTTACTCAGTCACTGGACTCCTGTTCATTGCTTGTCAATTTTACCGACAACTGCTTGAAGACAAATGAGTGTCATGACATTCACGCCAAGAGGACATAGGAAAGTGGGTCATACATGGTAGAAAGCTACGTAAATGGTAACAATGATGATGGTGACCGTCGTATGGGGGTGACCAAGCAGCCACAAAAAGGTCTTCTTGTTTTAGTGGAGTCCATAGTGTTAAATACTTATAAATGATACTTTCATTAACCCTGCCCAGTTCATTAGTCATGAACTGGGTTAGCGACAGTTGGGTGGTCCTGCTGTGATTGTACTAAAGTCTGGACATTGTAATTTAGGTGGACATGTTGCCCCTCATCGGTTACTAAATCTTGTAGCTACATATTTAATCATTAATCAGTCTACAGAGCTTCGATGAGGACACAAAAGAGAATCTCTACCCCATGCTCTCAATTTTTTTTTTTAAGCATAGAATTAAAGGAAGAAATCTTGAGGGTAGATAGCCAATGAAGAATGCAATAATAGGTCAAAAGTAGATTAGTTTGAATGTTGTTAGAAGCAAATATTGCTAGATTCAAAATCCTCGATGGAATAATTTTACAGAAAAATTTGCTGTGTTATTTTCTCCCTGGGACATTAACTTGAAGATATGAGTTGGCACGAGTAACGGTATGTGACCAATATAGGTGATACTATCATAGATTTACAGAAGGTAAAAAAATTATTTTAGGAGATCACAAGGTAAGAAAATAAAAAGGGAAGATAAATAAGTAATAAAATAAATTTAAAATCACAAGGTTAGGTATGAATTATAGGAACAGTGTAATTATTAGTGATTCGGCAAAAATACTCTGTAAATAAAATACATTATTCGTGTTCTATTTTTAGGACTTGCATTCCTACTTTTGCTCTGTGATTATCATTATTTCTGTCACTGAAACCCTGGCATGATTTATTCCCAAGGTCTCATTTCCTCCTGCGACACAGAAAGAGGAGATAGAGAAAGCACAAGCAGGGGGAGCAGCAGGTAGAGGAAGGAGCAGGATCCTACTAATCAGAGAGCCTGACATGGGACTCGATCCCAGGACTCCTGGGATCATGACCTGAGCTGAAGGCAGATGCTTAACCAATTGAGCCACCCAGGAGCCCTTAAATTTACAAACTTTTAAAATACATGAGATTTGAGCTTGTTTTGGCAAAATCTTGATTGTTATCTAACATCTATGTTGATCCTATCAAGTAATAGCAATGATTCTCAGGAGACCTTGATAGGTCACCAAACAGCAATGCCTCAGAGGGAAAAAGAGCATCTTGTCTAACAGCAAACACACGGTTGACCTCATGGAGTGGCCCCTTAGTTCTCCGGTGGAAAACTGTTATCATACGAATTGGTTTTAGTGTGACCTTTCCCCCACCCAAAATAAATAAGTAAATAACTGTCTTTTTGTTGCCGTTAAATTTCTGGTTCTAGAGGAGAAAATGAGTCTGCAGCATAAAAGTTAATTTTGGAGTCTTTCAGTGAAGAGACCATCAGATATTAAAGATATTAATAAATAAAACCCAGAAAAAATTGCCTGTCCGTAATACCTGTATTCACAGACCAAATAATGCTGGTCTTTAAGATAAATGGTCTCACCGTGGGCACCATTCTCTATAATCTGACACTTTGCAAATACTAGCCTGGATGGAGATTTCTCTCATTATGATTTGTAAAACTGCTATGACCTTGTCAGTCAGATTGAGGCAACTAGAAGCAAAATTCTTTCCTTAAGCTATCATGCACATGCACATTTGTTGGAGAGCCTAATGCTGTTTGAAATGCACCATGCTTCCCCCAATGACGATCACTGCAAACGTCCAGCCAGACATCAGAGTCATGACATGCGTTGGTACTGGGTGGTTTATCTCACAAAAGAGAACAGAAATATGGTGCTATCCTTGTCGGGGATAATCATTGGAAGCCAGAGTTCTCTTGAATCCAAGCGACAGCAACAGATGAGCTACTGGGAAGTGAGCTCATATTGTCAACAGATACAACATTCCCTTCAGATTACTCTTGGATTATCTACCCTACATTACAAGAGAGTCTTCATCAAGAAGAAAGCCTAAGTGCTCCTGTCACCAATTACCAAGTCTATGGATAGTATTTGAGCTATTATTTCTTCTAACTTAGATATCCGAGGAGACCATATGGGCACTAAAATTGGAGAATCCTGACTAGAGTTACAATAGCAGCTAAGTTCCTAAATTTCTTTTGTACTACATTTGTGGCATTCCTAAGCATATCACCCACTCAGAACGGATGGCGTATTTTATTTAATGATTCCCTACATGAGAGAAGTTGAGTAGAGAGTCTGATGTACATAGTTGAGTAGAGAGTCTGATGTACATAGTCACACACACAAAAAAGGTCATTGGGGCTTAAATATACACACATACCAAAAGGACATGGTACTGAGAATCATGGCGCTAGGCATGGATGTCATCCACTGAGAAGTCCACAAATGACAGACAGAAAGGGAATCATCTTCCAACTCAGTTAGTGGGGAGATCACTACCCGTAGGCAGACGGGAAGCTCTGAAATTAATTAGCCATTATTCTCATGGACTCTAAGGTCGACAGGGTTATTTAAATTTATTTATTTATGCAACAATGACTGAGAATCAGTCCTGTGCCATAGATAGTCCTAGGCGTTCAAGGATTTTACAATCTACCAGGAAAGGCAGGTCAATGACTGAAGGACGATGGTATGGTACAGGGCACAAGGAAGCAGAGTCCGCCATGATGTGGCCAGAATGCAACTCAGGATGCTTGAGTGGAAGCTTGTGTGACCCCATGTCCTCCAAGAAGCAAATCAAGACAAAAGTAGAGACATGAAGATTTTATAGACTAAATGCCTGTGTAGGGAAAAAAGAAACAGGGATGGAACTACATGCCTTTTCTGCCCATTGAGTGTAATGGGACTCACACAATATAGGGCAGTTTGTGACTACTTCTCCACGTAGCATAATGTTTGAAGGTTTGTGCTCAATGTGGCATGCATTGGTGTGTCTTTCCTTTTCATTGCCAACTAATTCTCCAGTGTGGACAGGTCCCATACTTTGCTTACCCATTCATCCACTGGTGGTCTTTCTCTCCTTGTTACGTGTGCATCTCAATGTACAATCTCTTGTTTGTAAAAGGAAAAATTGCTCCCATCATACTTCTGTGTCTGAGTTCCCATGAGCCCTCCCTCTGGTACATTTCTGGGGTTTGTCCCCCAAGACCATGGCAGGTGGCTATGACAACTGTGGGACCAGACCCAACCCAACCCAGCCACTCACAACAGACTTCTTAAGAGCATACTCTATTTCCAATCTTCACACCCGCCTTCCCACTTCCATTCAACCAAAGTAGACCACCATATTTGTTTCATAGCCTGTGGAGCACCCTTTGCCCCAGAATCTCTAGGAGACTTATTTCTCTTGCCTATAATACCTCACCTTCTGCTTTTCTTGTATTGAAGTCTCAACCTCCTTAAAAGCTCAAGAATTGTCTTTCTGTGTGGCCAGCTGAGATCCTACTGAACCAACAAATGTCCACACACCAAGACTAAATTCAAAACAGCATACACTAGTCAACCACCTGAATTCAGAGGAAGAGAAATAGAAACAGGCTGACTGGAAAAGAGCTTGGATCAAGGGAACCACAAGTCTGCATTTTCTGTTCTTACATATGTTAGCCCAAGAGCATGTCATACTTGTCACTCCAGCTAAGACTCTAATAAAAAACCCACAGTCAGAGAGAGACAGATACCATATGATTTCACTTTTCTGTGGATTTAAGAAACGAAACAAAGGAACATAGAAGAAGGAAAGAAAAATAAAGTAAGATGATAATTCAGAGGGAGGCAAACCATAAAAGATTCTTACTAAGTATAAGGGACAAATATAGGGTTGCTGGAGGGGACGTGGGTGGGGAGGAAGGGATTCTTAGGTGACGGACATTAACGAGGGCCTTTGATGAAATGAGCAGTGTATGCTATTTGAAACCGATGAATCACTAAATTTGACCCCTGAAGCTAATAATAAATAAGTATCTACACTGATATAAACAAAAACAAAACAAGAAAACAAAACCCACAGGTGTTCTGGTCAGAAGAAACAGAATAAAATGTTCAGATTGGGGGAATAAGCTCAAATTGTACTTTCTCTTTGAAGCCTTCCTTCAAAATTCTGCTGGCTCCTCTCAGATACTGTCACTGGCCCTCACTCCATACCCCAGGACCACACATGGTACTTGCTAATCATTGTTGTGCATCTTTCTAAGGGTGTGTCTGTTCTTAAAAGACAAAAAGAGCTTTCCTGTCGCTTTCTAGCACATACCCTCCAGTATCCCTTCGACTATAAACGTGCACTGATACTAACACCACATTTATCCTACCCTAGAGCTGGACAATCATTACTAGTACCAATTCATAATTTTAGTGGAGAACACAGAGTTCATTTGAAAATACCATAACCATTTCTATAAGACCCTTAGGGTTGGAAGCATGTTAAAACATTTGTTAAAGCCATACTTTTTTTTTTTTAATTAACAAACCCAGGATTTGAAACTGAAAGTCAATTTTGTTGCGTGGGAAATCCTGAAGCATTGTACATATTCAAGCCATTTCATCTGAACTGTGTGGCCCCTGAAACTTTGGGAAGAGTAGAGATAGAGGAGAAGTTCCCAGTTGTGTTAAGGTACAAGTAAATCTAAGCATCTCGCTGAAATTCAGATGCTTTCAGCTTTTCCGTAAACTCAGAACCAAGTTGTACGTTTCAATGACAATCTTTTCCTGACTCACGGAGATCATCATCAATGGAATGGTCTTCTGTGGTCACATGCCTATGACCCCACAAAAGGAGAGGGTCTTATGCATATGGTCCCAGGCAGAATTAAGAATCATGATTTACAATTTTATTGGCAAACACAAAGGCCAGGAGGATATCTATAAGGCCAATACTCGGTAAAGAGTTCTAAGTCTTTGTGCTTTATTTTTGTCCTGGAAATTGTACATACCAGTATGTCTTTCCGTATTCATTCACAATAGGCTAGAACATTTTTCCTGAGGCTTTATTTTTTGTCATTTCTTTCTTAGTTATCTTAGACAACCTTTGCAACACCATTCACACCTTGGAGTTTAATATTAAAAACCCTGAAAAGATGTTTTGATACATCACATTATGTTACTTCTCATTGTGAATTACATTTATGAGGCTTGATCTTTGAAAAGACACCAGATTATTTTTTGTCATTTCATATTTCAACAAATTATTTCTGAAAATGATTGGTATAGTTGAAATGTCAACCTTTTGCCATTGCAATATTTCTTTGTCAGACATCAAATACTGATTTTCTTGAAGTATTATTTACATTATTAATGGAGGACAGTCAATACTGTTGATCATATCTTAGGGACATTTGGTAAGTCCACAGTTTATAAATGAAGAAGGAAAAAATCCACAGCCCATAATTAGGAACAACCAAAAAGTGCCTTTCAATCAAAAGCTGAAAGCATGATATTTTCTGAACTGTCCTTTACATTTTTCTACAGCTTTTTCAGGGTTGCAAAGAGTCTTGGAAGGGAATACATACACGATCCTTTTATTTGAGGGATGGACAGTCCATCTCCAAGTTTACTGACTTTTTGGACTCTGATTACCTACACCCTAAGCAAGCAGCTTTCCCTTGTTGTGTTGGAGATGGTTGCTGTCAGACCCTCCTCTTTCCAGAGAAGATCCATGTTTGAGTCAGCGGATCGTTGAATGGCAGCTATATTGCATGTGTACATGGGGTCCTCTCTGCTTTCTCCACACACTGAAAGGTGGGTTCCAGTCTCCAGGTCTACTATGGGCTGAATTTGTGGGTGTCCCCCCAAACTCATATATTGAAGCCTTAACCCCCAGTGGAATGGTATTAGCAGGTGGGACCTTGAGAATGTGATCAGGTCAGGACGGTAGAATCCCCATGAATGGGATTAGCGACCTGATAAAGGAGGCTCCAGAGATCTCCCTCCCCTTTCCACCATTGGAGGACATAGCGACAAGATGGCCTCCTATGAATCAGGAAGATACGGAATCTGCTGGCACCTTGATCTTGGACTTCCAGCCCCAAATTAGAGAGAAACAAATGTGTGTGCATTTATATACTGCCCAGTCTATGGTATTCTGAAAGAGTAGACTGAACATAGTCTAACAACATTTCCAATATTCTCCCATACCTGGATATAACCAGACACCAAGTCCTAACTGTGAGCTCTGAAGGGCCTTCTGCCCTCTCAGCAAGAATGGATTTTGGGGTGTATATATTCTGTAATGACCCCAATTAGTTCTGATTGCAAAAAAAAAACCTGAGCTTGGCCACACTACACACACAGACAGACATAGTGTCTAGGAAATACCGACAGTACCCCCTTGTTTTCTCTCCGGATGGTATGCCAGACTTGCCACAAACATTTCCAGACATAACATGACCCATGCACAGGCATGTGCCCTAGCTTGTCTTCTTGGCTTACTTGTTCCTCCTCTGACAGGAGGAAACCATTTCAAGCAGCATGAACTTATTGGAACAGTGTTCTTCCCTGGCCAACTCTTACCCCAAGTCCCTGAGACAAACTACACGTTTCATTTCTGACGACTTGTATGCCACTCGTACACTAAATGGGATGCATGCATTACATCACCTTATGCATTCAAAACACCCATATTGTGGGCATCTCCATCTCTTCTTCTATAGCCGACCACAATGAGTTTACAACATCAATGGCCTTCCCAAGCAACACGATCAAAGAATAGAGTTGGATTTTTTTTTTTTAAGATTTTAAGTAATCTCTACACCCAATGTGGGGCTTGAACTTACAACCCTGAGATCAAGAGTCACATGTTTCTCCCACTGAGCCAGCCATGTGTTGCTAGATTTGGTATTTGACATCCGTATTCCGTAATAGTTTTCCACTCACCCTCCCGAATACAGTGTCCCTCATGCCATAAGCCTCCAATATTTTGATTAATAAATGAAGCCATTTTTACCAACAAGGACATTAAGATTATTTGGGGGAGAAAAAAAAAAAGCTATACCCCTTATGGGCACAGCTTTCTGCCATCCAGTGTACATATCTAAATAATTCAGGAAAGATCCCAAATGAATTGTGGAAATTTGGAGTTTGCTCTCTTCATTTCTATTCAAAATATTCTGCTTCTATTGGTTATTTTTTGGAATTTACACTTGCAAAGCTTGGGGTATGTATTTTAATGAAATATTATAGATCAACTCACTAAAGCTTCAGATAGGCTGTAATTTCTAGAAAATGAGATTTCCCCCATCTTCATTAATCCAAATAAAGCTTCCTTTTGAACTCTACTAATCCTTCCTTAATTTACCATCTTTACTTAATAACTTCACTGTTTTAAAAGAGCAAATAGTTCAGTAATATTCAAAACATTCTCCAAACATTATGAAACCATGGTGTTGGCTTTATCTTTATTATAAAAATCTCTTTGTGTCCATGGCAACTCAACAGCACATCTTAGACTGGAGCTTGAATGTGGATTTATGTGTAAGAGAAAATTGAACATACTACATTCCATTTTTAGTTTAATTTTTAATTCATCTCCTAACTAGTCATGATTGACAATATGGTCCACATGAGACAACCTACTTTTTCTCATAGGTATATAATGTTAATGTGACTGTTAAAAAAGATATATATAATATTCTATAGCAATTTTTATATTTTCTAGTTATGGCATTCTGATAGACATTTTTATTAAACGGGGTCAACGTAAACTATGCATTGGACACTTCATTGAACGACTCTGTAGCAATGCACAGTTTTCATATGTTTAACTATTCTTTAAAAGTTATGTGTGTTGCGAAGTGAGCTGTACATATACTTTTTATTGGCTTTATTTAAATTTATCTAAAGAAAGCATTTATCGGGGCGCCTGGGTGGCTCAGTGGGTTGAGCATCTGCCTTCAGCTCAGGTCATGATCTCAGGGTCCTGGGATCGAGCCCCGCATCGGGCTCTCTGCTTGGTGGGGAGCCTGCTTCCCCCTCTCTCCCTCTGCCTGCTGCTCTGCCTACCCTGCTCTGATCTTTCTCTCTGTCAAATAAATAAATAAAAATCATTAAAAACAAAGAAAGCATTTATCTGTAAACTTTACCTCTTTGAAGACCGAAAAAGACAGAGGTAGCATTCTGAATGGGATTTAGGATTTAAAATCGCCTTGAAAATCAGCTAAACTTTTGCATTTCTGACATGGAAATATTTCTTAAAGTTTAGAGTTAGAGAGTTCTTGGGGGAGAAAAGCACTCTGAGAAAAATAATGGAAATATCTTAAGCAAGACGTTTTCAAAATATTACCTGCTGTTTTTACCTAGAACCAAGAGAGTCACATTCTCAGTTTACTCAACACTATCAAGAGTCTTGAGATGATAGATAACGCCAAAACACATCCCTTGGTATACCAGTGAGACCCCGTGCTTGTTAACTAGCATGAAAAGTAAGGTGCAACCAAAGAAGCAACCAAAAAAAAAAAAAAAGAAGAAGAAGAAGAAGAAGGTTTGTAGGGATTTCTGTGGCTCAGACTTTGAGACAGGCCTTGCCAGGAGGAGTGTTACTAAGGAATTGAAGGCTTCCCTGAATGACACCCCATTTACTTCTTCTGTTCAGGATCACTGCTTTATTACATAACATCTGATCCAGACAGCAAACCTGGTGCCGTATCACGGAAAGAACAGCAGTGTAAGGTCACAATATCTCCCTCAAATCCCATGGCTTCTTCTCTACATCCACGCACGTGACACTGACCAGCTCCATGAAGACCCAGAAGTATCATTTCCTCTTTTGTAAAATGTAGGACATCATTTCTCTATCACCTGTCTCATACCCCAGAACCTCCATGAACAGTGGAGTGAGCAAGAAGAAACACAGACTTTTAAAGAATAAAAATAGGGCTGAAAAGCCTGTGTTTTTTGGACTCAGAGCAAAGTTCAGGTCCAACTTTACTCTTTGAGGAATTAAGAACGAGTCACAAAATTTTCCCAGAGAACATTCCATATGTCTACACTGGGGGCTGCCATCGGCAAAGTGCCATGAGAGCATGTAGTGGCCCAGCTCTATGCAGTGAGCAGCTGTGGGAGCTGGCAGTTCACCTCCAAGCATTAGGGAAAATGCGCTTATATAAACTCGCCAGTCCCCATAAGGAGGCGTCATTACTGACACCGTACGAGGGATCCACTCAGAGAGCAAAAATAGTCTTGTCGTACAGTGTGTATAGAAATGAGTCTATATTCGTGCTTTGAATTACCTCCAGGATTTCTGAGAACTCAGAAAGAGGTGGCTAGCATTGCAGAGTACAAAGCTAACACTGGAGAAACCAAGAAACCAAGAATTGTAGACTGTTTTCCTTAATATAACATGGGGTTGGCTGTGAGGGGGAAGGCATGCTAGGGCGAGATTTCCATCACACAAACGTGCCTTGACATGTTCTGTGAGAAAGTGAGTTTGGTCTCCAAAGGATAAGAGAGAACCTGAAACTCAGTTCCTATCAACCACACATTTATGAATACACTATCCATGACAAAGTTACCAAATTATTAAAATTCGTTGACATCTGTTTTCTGCCTGGTCGGAATACCTTCTAATGTGAGGAATTCCATAGTATCACCTACTTATCTGAAAACAGAGATTTTTTTTTTTTTGGTTGTCCCAACAGGATTCATTTCCCACTTTGAAAATACAACCATAGAATGCTATTATTGGTCTATCCTTTTATGAAAAATCATCCCAAAATGTAGAGGCTTAAAACAACTCACGTATGTTGTCTTGCTGTTCAGTTTGGAATCTTGGCACACAGTAGATGGGTCTTCTGACCATAATCATCCAAAGGCTCGGCCAGAGAAGGACGGATTTCCCAGGGCATGTGGTCACTGGTAGAATTCAGTTCTTCAAACTTTGTTGGACCAAAGGCCTTGGTTTCTTCGTCAGTGGTGGTTAGAGGTTTCCTTTGGTTCCTTCCTTCATGGGCTTCTCAAACATATCCACCTGCATCATCAAAGTTTTCAAGTCAAGAACACAAGAGAAGTAGCATACTACCAAGATGGACATCACATGTTTATGACCTAATCGCAGATGTGATAGCTTATCACTCTGCAGGATTCTATGCATCAGAAATAAGCCCTTGGGTCTCCTGCACACACACAAGGGGAGGGAGTCACAAAGAAGCATGAGGAGTCAGGAGGTGGGGATCCTTGGGAGCCATTTACAAATAGTACCATCTGCTAGACCTGCCTCTCAAGGACGGAGAGGGAATTCCAAGAGATACTCAATGCACAGTACTTAGCACAATGCTGGGTAGGTTAATAGTCAATCAAGCAATACTGTATGCTGGTCTTGTAGCCTTTGCACTTTTTAAAAATTTTATTTTATTTATCTCAGTGTTTCAGGCTGGGTTGTAAACGTTTCAAGAAAATATTTGGGGGAATTATTTCCAATGCTTCATTTGTCCTCTCAAATGATCAAATACTCACCACGACAATCAGATTTGCTTACACCTATCTACAAATTTTTGGCCTTGATAGGATAAAAGAAATGAGGTAAAGTGAAAAAAATAAGTTATTTGTTTAGCTCACTAGAATGATAAATCCCCATTAAACTGTGTATACTTAGAGATAAATGCCAATAATAGAATTTTGACAGGCGTACCTACCATATAACTGTTTACTGAAAGTATTTTTAAACTAGAGTCGTTACTAGATTTTTAATAAGACTTCTGATTATTTAAAAAAATGATCACAGCAGAGAACATTGAAGTGTTTAATGAGGCAAACAAGTCTACAACATAAAGAAAACCACTGTTTACATTTTTAGTTGCTTTACTAAGCTACAATTCACATACCATATGATTCACCCAGATAAAGTGTACTTTTGCCAGTTTTTAGAGTGTTCACAGAGATAGCCATTATCATCATGATCAATTTTAGTCAATTTACATTTTAACATACAACCCTTGGATTGGCGTCTATGCATCAGCTTGTTTTTATAACCTGAATTTGCACTCTGTGTACTGTGAACCTTTCCTATATCCAAAAATAATTTTCAGGCTGGTGCTTTATAATGGGTACATAACCACTTAAGAAAACAAAAATTTCTCCCCTTGATGCTTTTTGATGGTTTGCTTTTTGCCAGGCACTTTGCTGAGTGATGGATTATTTCCTTTAGCATCCCTGATAAGCTGATGATTTACAGAGAACTGGGGATCAGAGAGAATGGTTATGGTTCTTGGCCACAGGTGTCGATGCAATAACAAGGAGGTGAGTGGTATTCTTGGGTGCTCTAACTCCACCTCCTCAACGTGGGATACTATCATTTGGTTAGCCAAGCCCCTGGCGTCGAAAACTTTAGTTTCAAATTTTGAGACATTATACATTGTATTAGTTGTCTAATGGTGCATAAAAAGGGACTGAAAATTTAGCAACTTAAAATAAGCAATAATGTATCTCAAATTCTGTGGGTCAGGAATCTAGATGTAGCATCTCTGGGTCCCCTGACTTAGGAATTTCTACAAGGTTATAATTGAATGTCAGCTGGGGCTGTGATCTTATCTGAAGATTGGACTGTGGGAAGACCCATTTCCAAGCAGGCATTAGGTCCTCACTGGCTGTTGGCCAGAGGTGGCATTTCATTTACATGTGATTTTTCTCCATAGGACAGCTCTAAGGATTACAGCTGGCTTCCTCAGAGCAAGAGAAGGATGATGCCCAGATGGCATGCTAGTCCCGGAAGTGATGCCTGTTATTTTGCTGTATTGTGTTTATTGGAAATACTTGATTCAGCCCACACTGAAGGGAGGGACAAGAGGGTATGATTATCATGAGGCAGGTGCCAGTGGGGCCATCTTAGATGTTGCCTACCAAAATGGCTAAAGCATATTGGTAAATAAATAGTTGTGTGTACATGTGATTGTTTGAAAATAGAAGCAGCCAGATAGCCCGTGTGTATGATTAATAAATATTGGCAAAATGACAGTAGAGGGCTTATAGGTTGTCTATCCATTTGATCCCTCTTGTAAATGTCACCCATATTATCATTTCAGTACCCATCTCTTACATACAGAGCTCAGAGATCTGGATAGACCATGAACTCACTCCTGCTGCAGCTGGGCTCTGTCTCCGCTTGGATCCATCAGTGTATGGGGGGCATGTGACACAAATGGTCCAATCAGAGCTAATCTTGGGACTCTAGCTTATCGTGGTTCAGCAGGAGAACATCCTCTTTCTTATGGATACAGTGGTGTTTGATGTGATGGCTGGAATGCTGCAGCCATTTTGGCACCATAAAGGGCAACCACCTGAATATGAAGCCAACCTTCAGAGAAAGCCAAAAGCCAAAGTAATCGCTACAAAAAAGGAACAGGAGTTTTCAGTTAAGCCAGCTCTGAAAACTGCTCTGCTCCTGAATGTAAGTTACAAACACCAATATACATCATTCTTTGGAAAGTCCCAAATTTATCTTGCCATCCAAAATTGTCTTTTCAAAGAATAATGTCCAAAGAGTAGGTGTGCCACAATTCACACATCTAAAATGTTGGGTGTGCTGAGCCAATGACAAAGATGGGAGAAAGGAGAACTCTACCCAGGTCTGGGAAGTTGGTTGGCATTAACAGGGAGTTTTGAAATACTAGTTCAATCCCTACTAGTTATTTCTAGGGACTCAGACCCTGTGCCCATCATGGCTTAGAGCAGCTGGAAGGAAAAATTCAGGATGTTGAAGTGAATTAGCTACTCCCTGAAGTTCTCAGTCAGGGCTATAAGCAAGAGATAAAGTTATCCATCATGCTGTTGAAATGAATTAAAAATATCCTGAAAAAGCCAAATTTTCTATCTACCCCAAGCTACAATTTATGCAAGAATCATCCTTATCTCCATTCTTCTGCATACACTCTTCAACCAAAATCAAAACATATCTAGAATCTGACCAGTTCTCGTCATCTTCTCCACCCAAACCCCGTCCTAGTCTCCAGCATATCTTACCTAGATGACTGCAGTCACCTCCCTAACAGGTGTCCATGTACTGAGCTGTTACCCTACAGTCTTCCGTCAACTCAGCAGCCCGGTTAATTCTTTTAAAATGTAGACTCAGATTCTCTTCTTGAACTCCTTGTATTGTTTCCCATTTCACTCAAGTAACAGTTATAGTTCTTACAAGGGCATAGAAAGCCCTACTTCTCATGGGATCCTGATACATTTCTGGTCTGATCTGTAGCTGCTTATTTTGTTCATTCTATCCCTGCCATACTATCTCCCACGCTATTCTGTAAGCACATTAGCTCTATGCTCCCACCGTGTGCATCTGTGCTTGGGGTCCTTGTATCACCATGCCATTTCCCAGATATCTGCATGATTCCCTTGTGGGACCTGCCTAATATATTGTGCCCTCCCAGGTTTGTTCAGAGGGTTATCTGGGATATACATCAGTAAATTTCTTATAGTGACACCCATAAATCTTGATGAGTCCATGTTATGGTCAAATAGCTATGAAGTTTTCTCCGGAAGATGGGAACACAGAGTACTAACGTGCTGCAATGGAATTTTACAATATGTTCGTGCCAAATATGAAGAATTTTTCAGACACACAAAATATCCATGGACTCGTTTTGTATCAGAGCCCCACTAGCATTATGAAGTGAGTGGGGAAATTTTCTTTGTATGATCTGCTGTGTGGGTACCTTAGAACTGGATGCCTTCTAGGGGCCTTTTCATATGCTCACACGAGAAATCACTTCTCCTTCAGAATCCATGTTTGTAATCAGAAATGTCACATTCTGCAAATCATTAACAATTAACAATGATCATTGATTTCCCATTCAAAAAGTTCCAGGCAGGAGGTTGCCAAGTGATAGAAATTTTATTCACAAAATTTCAATCTTAACTAGCTGGGAAGTGATTTCTTAATTTTGTAATTTAATCTTTGCACAAAAATGTCATTAAGTAAATAAGACACATTTCTTGTGCACCACTTTACAGAAGATGAAGGGCACGGAATATTAGAGTATCTGGCATCGGACAACAAAGAAGTGATCATCTCCTCCTGGTTCTAAAAACACTTGACTAGTTCCTAAATCAATCAAACCATGAGAAAAATTACTGTCTTTGGAAACCCTTGTTGCATTTCCTCAAATGAGAAGACTATAGTATCAAGCAAATTATCACTTTTGAACATTTTCTTAAAACCTAACAATATCTTCTGATCTTTGTGAATTTGACAGACCATACAGTCTTATAGCTAAATGACGTTTTCCACCTAACTCTTTATTTACATGCATGCTCTCTTTCCTTGGTCCTTTAATGAACATTTAATTTAGTCATTTAATGAACAGATCATTAAAATAGCCATCTGTTGTTTTTGGATGCCAGTGTTGACCATCCTGAGGCATCCCAGGTAACAAGGAAACAAAAGATTAATTTGCTTTTGAGATTCAGCATGGCCTCCCACACAGTGACCACCACCTTCATCGTCATAATACACTGTGCCGGTCATCACGGAAGAGGAGGCATTGCATAATATTAAAATCACAGGGATCTCATTCCCCAACTCAACCAGGAAGACTCAAGTCCATCAAAGAGATCAGAGGAATCGATGCAATTGTAGATTTTGGTACTTTGTCAACCTGTGCCGGAGATGGTACTTTTCGGTTTAATGAAAAGTTATATTTTCTCTATTGTCCTTTGGCTCAAATGTTATTGGTATACCATCGTGAGGACATTTTGCTCCTACTTAATTCCCACTGTAATAATAGACTTGCTCTCCTCTGAGACACCCTGCACTGGATGGTATAGGATATTGGCTAGATAAATATAACATGTTCCACGAGATTCAGAAAGTGGATTTTTCTGCCCCATCCTGTCCTCTTCTGTACAGTTCAAAAAAAAAAAAAAAAACAAAAACAGGAACTCATTACGTAATTAGCTGTTAGTATAACATGGTGTCATCATGTGAGGTCACTGACTCCCTAGACTCTAAGTTGACATTCATGACATTTTTCAAAGGGCCCTAACAGACAAAGGGAAAGATGCCCCCTTCCCACAAAACAGTGCCATTACATAGGATTCAGGCAGAGACTAGTACACACAACTTGCCTTGTTTGTAGTCACATCCAGATTAAGTAGGTTTGGCTAGCAGTGCTGATATGGATCGCTGGTCAATCCCAAAGGTATTTAAAGCCTCTGTTCCAAATGAGTAACCTGAGTTTACATGCAAAAAGCTGCATTTTCATCCTAGATGCTACAAGAATGGATAGCGCCATCACCAGGCCTAGATCCTTCCCGGGATGAACCTGTTTAGCATTTTGCGATCCTAAAGGCTTATTTCTCACATCGCTCTGGAGTATCAAAGTCATACTTTGTAGCTAGGCTATATGTTCTGGGAAGTTTATCAAGGATCAGTCAGAGCACCGACACCTGCAATGGCTAAATGATTTTATTTGAAGGAAAATCTCATGGTGCTGAGACAAACTCGGAGCACAGTCACTGCGAAGAAAATCAACTACTTCCCAAGGAACTGAGCTCGGGTGTTAAAACTGATGCTTCCTGGTCAACCAGAGAATGTGGGTTTTTAAGTAATTAGTTAATGAGGGAAAGTCCCCTCATTATTTCTTATTTCTTATTTCCAGGGGCTCCTTTAGAAATAATTTCAGCTTGGGAATGGACCAGACTGATTTCCGTTCCCCTCCAAACAAGAATGTTTGTGTATCCTAATATCCCTCTATTTTCCAGACATCTAGAAATCAAGTCAAAGGTCACCTCATTTACAAAGATGGCCATGACTTTCCCACCTGGAAGAAACCCTTTTACTCTAAAACCCAGTGGCTGACTATTTCTCCTAAATCAGTGCTTCATCATTTACCTTCAATTATATTTATTTCCTGTGTTTGCTTTTTCACGGGAAGTATCCCGTCGCATTCCAGTTTTCACTCCAAAGCTCCTAGGATAGAGTCCTGCATGGAACACACACAAAGTCAGACAGCTGCTGAATGAATTAATAATTTGCCTCAATGGGTCCCCAAATATAAACTTGGATCAGCCAGTAATTATCACTAACTTTCTCAAACAGTATCAGGCCACATAAATAATGGAACATGTCTGCATGACCAAGGGTTTCTGCTATCATTGTGCAGGATGTTTCCCTCTCATGATGAAACTTGACACTTTGGGTGAACTCTGCAGAAACTCAAACACTAGCAAACCACTGCATGTCTCTTTCTACCCCCACACCCCAATTTAGCTGTATCTATAGAGACTCTCCTTGATGCGCAATGTCATTGCATTAATCCATTCACAAGGCTTGCCACCCTGTTCTATTTTGCAAAAATAGTCATGAAATATAGGCTGCTTCCATGCACAAGGCATTAATCCAAGTAGAAGTACAAGACAGCTAATTATCCATAAGACTGAAGCCATAAACCAACAGTTAATGAACTTGCTAATTGTTTTCCTGTTCTTTGGACCTTTCTGAGGCGTCCAGTTGTTAAAGATACTGTAATGAAGGGGAAACAAAGGACAGCTAAGTTTCAATATTTCTTTTACCTTTTCCTGTTTTCTTACCTATATATATATATATATATATACACACACACAGGTCAACAGAGTACAAGAAAGACCAAAACCAACTAGAACATGAGTTCCCTGGGTGAAATAAGTATTTGTGGTTCTTCAAAGTGAGGCATAGTAGATCTTCATTTATCCAAACAGTTGTAGAATGTCAGGCAGCAAGATAACAATCATGACTCAGTCCTTGAGGGGGGTCCTGGGGACTCCACAGGCCAGTAGGCTGCAGAGAGAAGTGATCTACCAGCTACAATAAAATGGGTGTTGGTACAATGGGTAAATGCATACAGCTTTCTGTCAGTGCACACAGAGGAGCACACACACTAAAAACAGGCAAGAAAGGGACATTTAAGGCATGACTGCAGGGGGAACAGGACCATCAGGAAGAAGTAGGGGAACAGGCGGTCTGGTATTGGCAGATACACAGCTGTCCAAGGGAACAGCATATATGAAGCCATGAATAGATTTCACTCTACTTGGAAACATGCTGTTTGGGGAAGGAGGAAGATGAGGCAGAATAGGGTTATGATTATCACAGGAGCACAGGGATGGGGTATGTGGGATGGATGGATTGACACTGAAGGCCTTCAGGACATAGCAATGAATTGTACTGGGATGTTGATTATGAACTATAGACACTTGAAACACAGCAAATGCAGGGAAAGGCTTTCTCTGAATTTCCCCCATCTGCCTCAAGATACATCCTCCAAAAGGAACTCAACTCATCAAGGCCCTTCCCCATGAGGGTCATCATTGGAAAGGACTGAGTCTTGTCACAGGAGAGGAGACTGGACATCGACCGCATACCCAGACTCTGTCACAAACTGTCACACCTCCATCTGTTGTTCTAAGGACCCTGTGCTCTTTCCTAAAATCATTTACTCCCCACACAGGTCCACATCCATTCCCCTTCCCTTATAAAGATGGCGGATAAGCTCTCAAATCTCACTGATGCATAGAGAATTCACCTTTCCCCCCAAGAAGTCTCAGAGCACACAATATTCAACATTATTATACATGTATGCCTTCTCTCTTGTTAATCTGCCTGTGCATATTTGTTTCGTTTGAAGACTCAGCTATGGAACCAAGGATGATACAGAAAAAGTCTTTCCTCCCTTCCTACACCAAACCAACGTGTCTGAGAGCATCAATTTATACTCATGAGAAAGCAAATGGAAATACATCTGCTCAGAGGTAGCCATGTAAAGACAAAGGCATCACCATATGGGATCTTTCAAGGGAGCTAATAGGACATTGGGTTCAAGGGTTCCTACTGGCCTAACGCTCGGGCTGAGTGAGTGTGGACTCTGTCCGGTGGCTTCTCTATCAAACAGGTAGGACATGAGGTCAAAACAACTGGTATAGAACAGCAGTGAACCTTCCTGATGTGTCCTCTAAGATCTTGGCAGATCTAGGCTTCAGACTTCCCTGAGGCTTGTCCCTGCAAGAGGAAAGCCAGCAAAGGCCAGAGAGAATTACCAGCCCTTGGATAAGAGCTTGCCATGTGCTAGGGATTTTTTGTTGGAGTCAGGCTAAGCCAGGTAATAATGTAGTAACAAGTATCCCCTTATATCTTAAGTGGCTTTATATATACATGGGTTGTTCTCTGCTTCGAAATTGCACTAAAGATCAAGTAGCTCTGTAATAGTGACTCAATGTTGCCATCTTATGGGGGAAACCTTCGTGGCTGCCCGAGTCAACGTAGTTGGAAGGAGAGTGATAGCAGAAGTTCACTTCTGCTCTCAAGTGCCTTGCTCTGATCTCAACACAGGTAACTTTTCTCCCACAGCTCATTAGAGAGAACTAGATCCATGAGCACTCCTGACTACAAAGAAGGCTGAGAAATGTGGGAAACCCAGAGTTAATGGGCACTGTGCCCCTCACCACCCTGCTCAATGCACTGAACATATTTCAACACATGTCAAGGCTCATCAGATAGGACCTATTACTTTTATTTAATAGATGAGGACAGAGAAATTGAAGGATTTACCTAAGGTAACATGACAACTAAAAGGCAGAGTATGTGATAACACATTCATGGCAAGATATTTGGAAATTTGGGTGTGCCTGGGTGGCACAGTTGGCTAAGCGACTCTTGATTTTGGCTCTGGTCATGATCTCAGGGTCGTGATCTCACGGTCATGAGATCAAGCCCAACATTGGGCTCCGTGCCCAATAAATAAATCTTTTAAAAAAGATATTTAGAACTTTGTTGAGGGCAAGAGTGAGCCATTAAGGTTTAAGCAAAGAGGTGCCATGATTGTATTTATGACTTAAAGATATCCTTTGGCTACAGTTAGGAAAATGGATTCAGGAGAAGGACAAGCAGCAGGTCAATTAGGAGACTATGATTAAAATCTGGGAAAGGAGACCATGAGAGACCAAAGAAAGGGTACCCTATTACTCAGGAATAGATTCAAGGGGCAGAAAACTCCCTTCAGACTGGTCCAAATAAAAATTTATTAAGCATCCAGATTTGGGACTAGCTTGAAAGTGCACCCAATAAAGTTATCAAGCATCCAATGTATTTTTTTCTCTTTACACTGCCATTTGTACATTAAGCTGGTAGAAAAATCACTCACCATTTCCAGCCTTACATACTCACAGCATGCACTTAAGGACAAGAAAGAGAAAAGCCCCAGAAAATATTTCCTATGGTCCTATTGACTATGACATGACTATATTCCATTCCAAATTCAATCAGTTTCGAGCGTGAAGATATGAAGATGGTACTTCCCAGTGCAAGCAAATGAGGGTCCATATCTGGGACAGGTGTAAGGGCTAGTTTTCAACCTCACTGGCTGAAAGTGCAAGATGGATGGGCCTCCCAATAGCTCTGTCCCCTGGCTGGAGGTCTCAGCTCTCACATCCCGTCATGCCTCTTGCTTAGCACCAGGTTTCTGGTAAAACCTTTAGTGAGCTGTTGATCTAAATTAAGCCCCACACCCAACTTACCTTTCCTCACCCAGTTTAATTTTAACCACACTTAGCATACGTAAAAGAGCCTTGTTCCTTGATTTGTTTGTTCCTCTATTGCTAGAACTTTCTGCACACACACACACGAATATAAAATCCATAGATTTGGAGACCCCAACTATTTCCTTAATATCACCTAGAGCAATGTCTACAATCTAAGAGGCATGCATTGAAGTGTTTGCTTTGGCCTAGACCATATTTAATAATCTGTGCGTGCCTATGATGCATTTACCTAAATAAATATGTAAGATAGACTGATAAATAGGGGTGCCTGGGGGGCTCAGTTGTTAAGCATCTTTGTTCAGCTCAGGTCATGATCCCAGGGTCTTGGAATCGAGCCCCGTATTGGGATCCCTGCTCCATGGGAAGCCTGCTTCTCCCTCTCCCATTCCCCCCTGCATGTGTATCCTCTCTCGCTGCCTCTCTCTCCATCAAATAAGTAAATAAAATCTTAAAAAAAAAAGGCTGATAAATGAATCAAATGTTATGGAGGTACCACTGATTCATGAAGTTGGGTAAGTGGTGTTTGATGCCCCCTTGTTCTTATTAAGCAGGCTCTCCATTCGAAGCATTCTTGTACTGAAACTCCATTTATTAAGAAGTACTTTGATCTAAGTGGCAATAGTGACCCTGAATTAAATTGCATTTCACGATCAGCATCTTAAAAATGGGGCACAGCCCTCATCAAAATAAGACTTTCTAGTGATAGGGTGTTCTTGGAACCTCCATCAGTGACGCCAATCCAAGATGGCCTCATACCACAGAGATCAGAGGGTTGAAGGGGCAAAACTCACAATTCTACTTCTGGGGTGTGCAGTTATGGGGGGCATCCAGAAGGAAAGCTGCTCAAGCAATTTCCTTTGTGGTGAAAATTAATTACTATTTTATAAAAAAGCACATTTTTATCTACAGCATGGTCTCTTTCCAGGACTGCCATTCTCTAGCCGCTGGAAGTTGAAGAGCCCTGGTGTGATAGCCTGATTTACGCAGAGAGGTAGGTCAGCCGGTCCAATCTCACACACAATGGAGAGCATCCGCATGGAGGTAGTTCAATAACTAATTTAACCTCAAGCCTAATTCCTTTAATGATGTATCAATCACAGCCCCTTAAAATGCCCATGTCAAAGCAAAACACACAGCGTTGGCTTGGATTTAATTAATTTATAGAGCATTCATTTTTACCTTGATGAACACCCATGTAGGTGGCCTGAATACTTATATACATAAATTCCAGGTTAATTTTCCCTGTCAATGAAAAAGCAAGCCAAGTGAATTTAAAGGATCCACACACTAAAATATGTGATATCCTCTTGTAATGGTGGTGGGTATAGGAAAGGATGGGAGAAAAAAAAAATAGGAAGAAAATTATAAGTTGCTATTCCTAAGAAGCGATATTTGTACTTGGAAAGAGAAGGGGATTCCTACTCAGATCTGCTTGGTTTTGAAAGGGTATTCCCCTTTCTTGCCATTATGGTACCCCCCGGAGCTGAGTAATGGGAAGCAATATAGAGAACACGTTAATTCTCAAAGGGTAGGTTGGTAGAAAGACTTGGGTTCTGATCCCAGATGTGTTGGTTGAGTGGTTCTGGGCAACAGTCCTCAACTTCATGGACTGAAGGGTTTTCTCTTATTAGATCTTTGGACTCCTCCGCCCAACCCTTTTAAATTGAACTGTTATTTGACGTGCAAATGTGAGATGTATAACATGTTAATTTGGTGCGTTTATATACTGCAGAACAATGGCCATGGTAGCAATAATTAGCACCTCTGTCACGTTACATATCAGTGACCTCTTTGGTCAGAATGGTCTCCCGAGGTTAAAATTCAACTCTCATTAACCAGATGCTCTCAAAAGCAGCTGTTGTTTTCTGGGAGTTAGGCCATAGTTCTCTGTTGGCAACCAAGACAATTAAGATGGACTGCTTTGGTTTTTATTTAATAAAGACAGACATTGTCAAAATGATGTCAGGGATCCCACAGAGAGAAAGAAGAGCAGGTAGACCTCAATGTGATGGAGCAAAGGAGGTCTGTAAACAGGTCAAAACTTGGGGATTTTTAAAACCAATGTTATCTCTGTTGGATGAACACATAGTATTTGGAGCTTTGAAACGAGGAGAAGCTTAGAGAACATGAATTTATTCACATTGAATTTGTACCATTTGTCTTTTAAGATGAAGGAAGGGGGCAAAGGGAAGGATTCAGTTTCATGTCCTGGACTGAACATATGATTTTATGGTCCCTGATTCTGCAATGGAGGAGAGACTGGGGAAGAAATCAAATAGCTTCTTTCCATCAAAATGAAGAACAAGGTGGGCCTGGGAAGGTCTGCACGGGTGGACAAGGAGCTTGAGCAAATCTCTTGTCATCCTCTAGATTCTCATTCATGATATTTAGGTATCCAAGGTTAGGGTTTGTGTTTATTCCATACATCTCTGGCATCTCTACAAACATTTACAAAAGCAAATGTCATCACTAAATGCATAGAATTCATTTTTTTTTAAATTGAAGTATCATATTCTTAAAGATACAATTTATGTGAAAATAGATGTGGAATTAAGCTGGAAATATAACGGATATTCAAAAAGATGAAACTTCATAAAAAGTCCTCAAATTAAAAAAGAAAAGTCTTTAAGAAGGTTGGAGCTATAACGTTTTTGTTAGGCACGATTTTGCTGTTGGGGTCATCATTGACTCCCTTCTATGAAAGATGAAGGACTTTCTACAAATACCTTCCTGGCATTCTGTGTCTCCTTGACTTTCCAGTTTGGTTAGTCCTATTGTCATTTTGGGAAGGGAGAGTTTTGTCACTATTCAGCTCAGTTGAGTTTCCAAAACTCCATTCACCATTTTCTCTTGGAACTATCTTGGAGTGGATTCCTTGCACAGCAGCCCTCCTTCTGATCAAGACTTCTCAAGTTCAGAATTATGGTCCCACTCCTTAAATGGCTTCATCCCAGAGTTGATGGTTCTCGAGGAGCTACAGTTGCTGTGGGATGTCCTTACCATCCAAGGACGGTTTTGAAGAACCTATTCTTTCAAACTTTAGTCATCTTTCTGTCACGTTCTGACACTGAACGTCTCTATGAAAGCATCAAAAGTGTTGAAAACGTCCTTTCTCCATGTTCTTTTGGATGGGTTTTTCTCCCTGAATACCTCTGTAATTATCTCTTGATTTTTCCCATTTGGTAACATCAGTAGGCTAGATTTTGAGGAGATTCATGGTGTAACAGCTTTTCCTAGAACCAAGTTTTGAGCACTACATTCCATTGTTGCTTAATCTCAAGAAATGTCTCTTCTGTCACATCTTTGAAATGAATTTTCCTTCCATTCTGCTCTCCAGGAACACTGACGATGTAAACATTTTATCCTCGTCTCTCATTGCCATCATTTTTCTCATTCTAAACATGTTTGTCCTTTTGTTTTATTTTGAATGATTTCCCTAAACCTATCCCGTGTGCTTCTGGAATTATTTTAGTCTTTTGGAGGCTATTTTATGGCCCTCCAAACCTTTCGAATTCTTATTTTTGTCTTTCATTTCTTTCCACTAGCTTTCCCAACCTAATTTCCATATTCCTCTGTTGTTTGGTAATATCTGGAGACATTTTATTTCTTTTAACTCCTTTTGAGAAACCCTGTATTAAAAGTTATTTGTAGACTATGAAGAATTAGCTGAGACTGCTGTTTCCTTTCTGAAGTGTATCATATTTTCCTTTTGCTGATGTTTCTCATTCCACCTCGCCTGCTTTCTTTGCAAATAAGGCAACAGTGTTCTGTTGGTTCTCTTCTGATTTTTGCTTATCTTAGAGGAGACCATTGGCAATAGGCAATGATTGAAATGCAACCAATCTGTCTGCAGCTTTGACTCACTTTTTTATTAAACTGCATCTTGGGGTGCCTGGGTGGCTGAGTTGGTTGAAATTCCCACTCTTGATTTTGGCTGAGGTCATCTCAGGGTTGTGAGATCGAGCCCCACCTCTGTCCCTGTGCTGAGTGTGGAGTCTGCTCAAGATTCTCTCCCCCCTCCCTCTGCCCTTCCCTTCTGTGATCACATGCATTCATGTTCTCTCTCAAAAATGAACAAATAAACACACCCAGTCTCATCCAGTCAGTTACTCTTTGCCCTGGAGGACAAGTCTCTTAGATTCAAGAGTTCAGGGAGTTGGTAGAGATTATAGCAAAACCCCTTATCCCATAGTTTCTCTGTGCCTATGGTCAGAATCGTGAGAGGACTGCATTCCTAACGTTGTTGAATTTGCTTTATCTCAGGCAGCTTCATGGAGATAGGAACCTAAGTCATGGATAACACAATGCGAGGGGACAGCTTAAACAAAAGTTCAAATTCTTTTCTCCTTTTAATTCCCATCACCATGATGGTATCCTAAGCCAGCCCTAAGCATCTCACCCTTATGGGGAAGTGGAGGGACATTTAGTCAGATTTCAACCTTTAAAATAGGATCTGGGAGCAAGCAATATTATCTTGAGAGAGAGGCTTTCTTAAGAGAAAGGATTGACATATGACAGATTGCATTTCTTTCTAACTACTGGATATGCCTTTTCAGACCTGACACTGTTGATTGTGATGGGGGACAGGCTATCCATATGTCCCCATCCATGGGGAGACTTCAGGTATCAGGAAGCCGTCGAGTTGGTGGTGGGGAGTGGTCACCATTTCCTGCCTTCATTGAACATAATGTTTCCTTCCTTTTACTCTCTATGGGACTGAAGTAAAGAATGCCTTAATCATATTTAACAGGAATCCTGGGTATTTAGTTATATTATTCACCTTATAAGACGTTCTGTGAAGCCTTGACTTTTTGCCTCTGGGGATCATCTTTAAGTGATTCAAATATTTATACTAGAAAATTCGCAAATGCCAACCGGAAGCAGCGACTGTCCTGAGTAGCTATCGATAAATGAAGGAGCCTGGTCACACTACCTTTTAGAGCTTACAATCTTCATTTGAACAGCATCTTCTCAGCAAATTCCAATATCCCTTGTTTCCAGCGGAATTCGCTCTATAAGCCCATTTGGCATTCCGGGCACAAAATCTCCTTCTTCATTTGAAACCGAATTGATTCCTCCTTGAAGTTAAATAAGCAAATCTGTATTTGAGAGATGCCTGCTACATTCAATGTCCTCATCTCTTCTTCAGTCCAATTCAGACTCATTTCCAAGTAACCGTCCTTTCTCATTTCACATCTGACGTATAAAATTTCCAAACCACTTCCTTACATACTTTATTCCATCGAATGGGGTACATTTATATTTCTCCCTTGTTTTTTTATGAATATTTAGAACGTATGTTAGCGTTAAGTATGCTTGGCATATTACACAGAGCTCGAAGGGCGTCAGATACTCAATAAGTGGCTGGACGTTATATAGTTTGAGGGGAGGGGGTCTTGATGTCCAATTTGAAAGGAGAGAGTCACCTTCCAAGCACAAGCTTTCCTATTTAAGGTCCTAACAACCGACACTATTGGTCTAGAATAAAGTAATTAAGATTGATTTGAGTTACCTCACAGTCATGTAAGCACCAATGATTTTTGTTAGAAAATTAAGCAATTAAGGTGACTATTAATCATTATGAAAATACAAATGCAGTCTTCCAAGAAGAGTTCTAAATATGTCATCCGTGTGCCTAATAATTTAAACTGGAGTCTTGTCTACTCATAAATGACGCTTAAATAATGCAGATAAAAACGCATCGCATTGTTTGGGAAACTAAACAAATGTTGAGTTTGAGTTTTTAAAATGAAAGAAAATATCCAAACTAAAGAAAATGACTAGTTTTTCTCTCAATTCCTCAGG
The DNA here is from genome assembly GCF_010015895.1 of Lontra canadensis. Classification (NCBI taxonomy): domain Eukaryota; kingdom Metazoa; phylum Chordata; class Mammalia; order Carnivora; family Mustelidae; genus Lontra; species Lontra canadensis. Next base: position 7,721,732 of record NW_022631062.1, on the reverse strand, counting down.
CAGATCTAAAAATACTGCGAAAATGAAATAGCATGTTATTATTAGGGCTGAGTTGAGTCTCACATAGATTCAGGGGGGGGAAAAAACAGTCCAATTTAAAAACGACCACAACTCCAGCATTTGAAATGTATCCTAAAGAATTAATGAGATTTACAGAAAGATATAACAAGGACGTTCACTACAATTTTATTGATAGCACTAAAAAAAATCATGAAAAAGTGCAAATGTTCAACAAAATCAAGTTAGTTGAATAGATTTTGTGGTACTATTCAGTCATTAAAATTCAGATTAAAAAATAGATGTCACATTGGAAATGTTTAAAAGAAAAGCCTTTTTAGGTGCACCTGGGTGGCTCAGTGGGTTAAAGCCTCTGCCTTCAGCTCAGGTCATGATCCCAGGGTCATGGGATCGAGCCCTGCATCGGGCTCTCTGCTTGGCGGGGAGCCTGTTTCCTCCTCTCTATCTGCCTGCCTCTCGGCCTACTTGTGATCTCTCTCTGTGTCAAATAAATAATAAAATCTTTAAAAAAAAAGCCTTTTTAAAGCAGACTGCACAATTACATGTACAGTAGGATCCTAAATTTATAAACACTTCATAAAACGTATCACATATTATGTATAAAATGTGGCTTATATGATTTAAGAGCACCGGGGGGGCTCAGTCAGTTAAGTGTCTGTCTTCGGCTCGGGGCATGATCTCAGGATCCTGGGATTGAGTCCTAAGTAGGGCTCCCAGCTCAGCAGGGAATCTGCTTCTCCCTCTTCCTCTGCCCTTCCCCCACTGCCCAAATTCTTTCCCTCTGTTTCAAATAAAATCTTTTTTAAAAAATAAATAATGTAAACATTTGCCAAAAAATGGACCATGTTCATCTTTGGGAAACAGGAATATCAGAGCCTAAATTCATCTTTTTTATAGTTTTCAAAGAATATTCATAGCAGCAACGTCCACAATAGCCAAACTGTGGAGAGGACCAAGATGTCCTTCAACGGATGAATGGATGAGGAAGATGTGGTCCATATACACTATGGAGTACGATGCCTCCATCAGAAAGGATGAATCCCCAACTTTTGTAGCAACATGGATGGAACTGGAGGAGATTATGCTGAGTGAAATAAGTCAAGCAAAGAAAGTCAATTTTCAGATGGTGTCACTTACTTGTGGAACATAAGGAATAGCATGGAGGACATTAAAAGAAGAAAGGGAAAAATGAAGTGGGGGAATCAGAGGGGGAGATGAACCACAAGGGACTGTGGACTTTGGGAAACAAACTAAGGGTTTTGGGGTGGAGGGTAGGGGGATGGGTGAGCCTGGTGATGGGTATTAAGGAGGGCACAGACTGCATGGAGCACTGGGTGTTATATGCAAACAATGAATCATGCAACACAAAATCAAAAACTAATGATGTACAAATGTATGATGGCTAATGTAATAAAAAGTAATAAATAAATAATAAGTAATTTAAAAAGTATTTGCATTCAGGGGCGCCTGGGTTGCTCAGTGGGTTAAAGCCTCTGCCTTCAGCTCAGGTCATGGTCCCGGGGTCCTGGGATTGAGCACTGCATCGGGCTCTCTGCTTGGCGGGGAGCCTGCTTCTTCCTCTCTCTCTGCCTGCCTCTCTGCCTACTTGTGATCTCTCTCTCTTTATCAAATAAATAAATCAAACTATTACTTTTTAAAATGGGAAACAAGAATGATCCATATGGCAAAACCTACACAGTACTGTTTTACCGAGTCTAAGGGAGCAGCTTCTACAAACATGGTTGACCAGGTCTCAGCTGGTCCATCAGGCCAGCACATCCACTGTGGGTAGATCTCATCTCACCCAATTTGTTTGGAGAGATGGACCAGCAAGGAAAAAAAGAAATACATGTACAGCAGAGTATTTTGGGGCATGTTAGAAAGAAAAAAAAAAAAATGTTTTAAGGATAAACCAAAATAGAGCCCAGAAAATGAGTATGATGTATTTGGTGGGGGGACGTGCATGGTGCAAGTCTCAGAGGTTTCATGGAATAGGCATCTTTGGAAAAAAGATCCATAATAAAAGTGGGAAAGACAGAAGAGAGGAAGAGCCCACGAAGAGACAGAATCACCTAGTGACCAAGAAAATATGGCAGCTGCAAAGGCTGGGAAGTCTTCGGCCATTTTGAGCAGTTGAGTAAAATTATATGAAGTTCTTCCTGGGATCATTCCTAACGTCTTGTGGTGACACAACAGTACCTTCAGGACAAAGTTCATAGTTTTAAAAACATGGATTTATTTTTGAGAGAGAGAATGGTGGGCGTAGGGATAGAGGGGGAGAATCTCAAGTAGATTCCCCACCAACATGGGGCTCAATCTCACAACCCATAAGACCATGACATGAGCCAAAATCACTAGTTGGATGCTCAACTAACTGAGGCATCAAAGTTCACACGTCTCAATGGGCCCACTGCCCCACATACCTTTCACAGCTGGCTGCCCAATGTTCAGTATATGCTCTGGGCTCCTCCAAATAATTCCCATTCTCCCAAATCCACCATGCTGTTCAGTACACTGAGGTTGTGGGCATTCTGGTACCACGGCTGACAAGTTTTGGTTTCCACACACTTTGATAGGCCAGCTCTGTCTGGTGCATTTAAAGCACGGTTGTAGCATTGCACCTTTGGTGGTGGTGTAATTCGGTTGTTTTTTAGCATGTTTTTTTCCTGCCACCCGCCCCAGAGGCTGAGCATCCCAAGGGGAGAACTCTTCTCATGGTCATCAATGAATGAAAAGGAAGAAGATATAGAGAAGAATGCCCCAGACTATTAGGAAAATGACAAAGTATCCAATGGGAAAAAGGGTAAGTCATGAGAAAAAGAAACAAAAAACTAGCAGAGATTGTAGAGAGAAGCCCCTTCCTAGTGTCAAAAGCAGAACAGAGGCTTTCTCTTCCCCTTGTGTTTTTCTGTCCTCTTATTATCCCACATCTCTCTGGTCCCAAGTGCCTGTATCATTACACTTAGGATGATGGAAATTTTGGTGGCTAATAGGAATATGAAATTTGGTGACAAATGGGACTATGCAAAAACCTATACCTACCTGGTTTGTCAGAGACATTTTCACAAGGTAAAGTTTGGAAGACTTTGAGGGGCTTTTGATTTTTTTTTCTTTTAATATATATCTCTCAACTGGAAAGTAATTATTATTGTGTCTTTTACTTGGATTGCTTCATGCCTTCTTGGAAAGCAGACTTCGCTCAGGAGAGAGCCAGCAAACTGAGGACTTAGCTCAGAGGAGAGAAACAGGGTCCAATTCCTTGGTCAAGGCTCTAGTCTTCAATGGGAAAGTTGTCTTCTCTGTGCTTCAGTTTGGTTTAGGAGAAATGGAGGTCACCATTGGGCACATGGGAGGAGCGAGGACCATATATTGGGCTGGGTTACCTCCTACAGTACAGCATTTGTAACATAACAGTTCAGGATGTTGAGGAATCAAAAAACATAAAGGAATATTTGGCACATTTCCCATGAAATTCTCCTATGTAGACTTCAATTTATGGATCATGGTGAGTTAGGGAACCCATAAATTAAGGGATGATCCAACAAGACAATGGGATATTCTGGAAGAACCTCAGGGCACACATGGATTTTTGTCTATTAAGAAAATACTGCACAACATAGCTGAATTAAAAGGGGTAAGTTATTTTTCAGGTGTTTATAACAAACAGCATCTTGATTGTTTAAGATACCAATTCATGGGGAATGGAGGGGAGTTTATATTGGTTTCCAGTCCTATACATTCTCCCAAATGAGATTTGATGCAGACCCAACAGATGTTTAGGACTTTTTAGAGATCTGTAGATAAAGAAAAGTTGGGAGAGGGAAGGTCTCCTAGATATTACTGTTGATAAATTATTTTTACCGAAAAAGTCCATGACATAACTCATCGTGCTTTCAAGAGTTTCATTTTACTGACAAGTAGATTCAGGTTTAAAAAAAAATCAATTCTGAATTTAACTAAATTCACTCTGAGTTCATATTCCATGATGTACACAAGACTTCACTGGCATTCATGAAAAATAAAAGTATTTTAGAACACATTAAAAAAATGGGTATTGAAAATGAAAAGAAAGTTGAGGGTTGCTCAGTGGTCTCAAAGTATTTCATTTAATCAAATCTCTAATACTCGTAAGCTCTCTGATTCTCTCATCCCACAAGGCTGCTCATTTTGCTGGTTCTGGGCTCCACTATTAATCAGTTCTGGCACTCAGCATGTGTGCTTAGGGAAATAATTTCCCGATTTCTATTTTCTCCTAATGCAGTAGAAGAAGTGTTTCAATTTCTAAAAGTTATTTGGAATGATTTCCAGTGAAGTGGATTTTGTGGATGTATGGAAAATAGCATGAACATATTTGCCAGAGCAAAATCACTCTAAATAAACACTCCCATTTTTTCCTATTGTTTACAATTCTCAAAGCCATTTCACATATATTATCTCATTATGAGATTCATTCAATTCACTTAGAAAATTAACTAGAAATACAGTTATTTCTGTGATTTGAACAACTCTTATTTCTGTTCATTCCTCTGAACCAGTAAACAAAGAGGGTAGAAATAGAACAATCTACGAGTATTTTTCAGTGCCTACCAGTTACCAAAAAAAAAAAAAAAAAAAAAAAAAAAAAAAATTTAAGACTGATTCTCCATAACCCTATCTTTCAAAGCAAGAATGTCATATTATATTTTTGGCTTCCAAGACATGCATAAATTGTATCTCTACATATGTATCATACCACAGATAACAGATACATATATAGAGATACAGACATATATGCAAAGATATATAATTATGTACATGCAGTTATGTGTAAGTTCTATATATTATTACATATTATATATAAGGTGTGCTATATATAGAATGTGATATATTCTATATTCTCTATATAACATATTCTATATGTAAGATGTTATGACATATATATACAATATAATTCTATATATAACATACAATATACAGATATATATAAGTATATGTTCTGTATATGACATACATTATATACAGAATTATATAATATATATATATACAAAATTTTACATATATAGGTGTTTGTGTATGTGTGTGTGTGTGAACACACACACATACACAGTTATATATACAAAATTATGCCCCAACATGGAGTTTGAACTCAAAACCCTGAGATCAAGAGTCACACACTCCACTGTCTGAGCCAGGTGCCCCTCCTGACTTCTATATTTACAGTTAAACTTACAAAGTCTTTCTACAACCCAAAGTTCTACCTCTATTTGTCTATATTTTACATGACATTTTTCCTTTTAAGTTATGTATTTTATCAGTCCTAAATTTATTTGGTGGTGTCTTTATTTGGTGTGAGGTAGGGATGTGGTGTGTTTATTTGGTGTGAGGTAGGGATGGGGTATCTTTATTTGGTGTGAGGTAGGGATGTAATTGTCCAGTGGCCATCTGTGCTAATGTTGATACTTCCCCACCCAATGTTTAACTTCCCTGTTGATATTAAAATACAACATGATCATAGCTTCTGATAACCATTTTGGTCTCAAATATACACTTGAATAATTTCAAGGAAACTAGAATTGACTTATAAGTAAATGTCTATAATTTTCATGGTAACAGTGCAGAGGTGTAGTGTACCTGGCTGGCTCAGGTGGAGGACCATGTGAGGAGTCTTGATCTTGGTGTTAGGAGTTCGAGCCCCACATTGGGTGTAGAAATTAAATAAATAAGTAAATTAACTTTAAAAAAATACAAAGAAATAGCATAGAATGACACCCAGACTTTAACAGATGCCATGGGTATTCATGTTAAACATATGATTAGAATGGAAATAAAATATTTGTATGATTATACTCTTCGTAGAATGTTGTGGAAAGATTCAGTGTCTACTAAAGTGACCTGTGATCCAACATCCTTTTGGCAGAGCTGCACCTTTTTCTACCTTTCTTATTTTCACGGAATAGCTAATAGCATTGCTTTTTGAACAGTACCTAGTAACGTATCCATCTCAAGGAACAAACACCTTAGTTTTATAAACAGTGCACAAGAAGCATGAACCTGAAAGATTATAAAATTTGCTCTCTTAAAACAAACCACCTCTGTTCAACAGCGGTCACTGTTAAGTGAGTGAAAGGAAAAGCCATGTGTGGGAGCAGATATTTGCAACATGCACACAAAAGCTTGTTAGAGCAGAAAATGTAATGGGCTGTTTCAAATCCATCAGAAAAAATATATAGACAGACACAGACAACCATGTCAAAATCCAAGCGAGGGACATTAATAGACACTTTGGAAAAGAATTTCTAAATGGTCAGGAAACATGGCAAGTTATCCAAAGATATCAGCAACCAAGTGAAGGCAGGTTAAAACCACAAAGTAATATCAATCACACTCACCTAGATTCCTAAATTCAGAGAGAGAGACTCACAATACAGAATTATAAGGGTATGGAATGGCGCTAGTCAATGGAACTTTTCATGCTCGTGAAAAGGTTCTACTCTGTGACATCCAATATGGTAGCCACTGGCTGCAATGAGGCCACTGAAATTCAGCAGTAGAACGGAAAAGCTAAATGTTTGTCTTTATTTCATTGTCATTAAATATAAGTGACTACAGATGACTGGTGGCTACCATATTCAACTAATACCAGCTCTTTGGAAAGTGTATGGTACCATGAACTACAGTTTAACATACGTATACCCAAAGATCCAACCATTTCACTTTAAGGTGTCTGCCCAAAACCATACTCTACGGCATTATGTAAAATAGCTGAGAATAAGAAACACATCAAAGTCCATCAATAAATGATAGTATCGTCACACAATGGAACACTCCGTAGCCATGAACATGAACTGACCTGTTACACGTGACAGCACTATTGAATCTCACGAAGGTGACGGACGCAAAGCAGAAGATGCCAGATGCAAAAAAGGGTTCTAGGATTCTATTTTTATAAATATCCCAAGGAACCTCAAGTCATCCATGGGGTGGAAAGTCATGGTGGGGAGAACCTACTTGCAATGGTTAACATTTTGCTCAAGGTGACGCATTCTCAAGTAGCCCCATTTGTGATTATCCAAGCTGCATATGCAGGACCTAGACACACTTGAGGATATAGATTTCCATATGAATATTGAGCACAAAGCAAAAGAGGGGACATCAGCAACACACTCATGACCTGGAAGATTCTATCAGTGTCAGAAGACGGGAAAGCCACTGCGGAAAAGCTGAAAATTTTAGGGACCCCTTACTTCCTCTGTTTTGTGTATATTTTCTGTTTTATGTGTACATAAGGATGGGAGAGTTTTTAAGAAACAGTTTTTAAGAAACTGTTTGAAGGAGTATGAAACTTGTAAATGGCAAGAAAGCATGGGAGTGGTTTAATTGGCAAGATTTTCTTTCAGAGAGCCAAGGAACCATGCTGGTTCACACCATCAAAGTGTTCTCAGATTCAAGGAAATGTTATATGGACTTTACGATTGAGGCTTCCGAAAGCAATACAAGACATCTCCACGGAGAGGGCACCTTAATTACAGGACAGGTCAGAAATCCATTGTCAATCAAGTGCTGGGTCTGTGAAGGGCAGATGGGAATTCAAGAAATTGGAAGGAGAAGAATGGACTGAGGAAGGATTGTGCAGTTTGTATAGGGAATTTGACATGTACATAATATAGGAATAAGAATAACACACTTGCTCATTCTGTCAAAACTTCCAGAGAAGATTGTCTTCCAAGTTCTGTCCCTCGTAATGAATCACAAGAACTTAATTCACTCATTTGCCAAAAGGAGGGTCCTTGTGTGTGGGTGGGCAAAGTCAAAGGTATTTATTGGGGGAAAAAAGGTTCTTGAAATCCAGATTTACCTTGGTGATTAGTTCAGAATCACCCTGTATGATGCAAGAGATAGAAAATTATACCTGAGACCTACAGGCAGAGCTCAGCCCTGTGTCATAAGCTAAGGTGTTGCATTTGGGTGATGGGCGAGGCAAGTATGGGGTCCTTCCTAGACCTGCACGGCAAATGGAATCCAAGCTCCCAAGCTTACGTTACCAACGCTGGTAGGTTTGGATGGGGGAAACCAGGAATGCCCTGAGATGCTTTTGCTTGAATTCCCAGTGCTTTCTTTTACCGTTCCTCAAGTCCAGTGGGCTGGTTTTCACAAGTTCTGCACCACCAAGAATTCTGCGAGAAGACCTTCTCCAGTCTAGAGTCCCTGTCTCGTAGGAGATAATGACCACGTCCCATGCATTTTCAGGATGGGAAGTCATCATGTGTTAGTTCTGCTTTCTTATTTCCATTCTTCCTCCGAGGAGGATTTTGCCAAATGAAAAGCACCTTTGTTTGTCAATTCCTCATGGTTCAGCAGTGAAAATAAAATTCAAAGAATGCATAAGCTTGATCGTGTTTTGTTTTGTTTTTTTTCCTTCCTGGCAGTTCTGACTTCTGCTCAGTGTGATGTCAACAAAGGCGGGCATTCACCGTCTTTTACCATTAGAAATTTTATTCTATCAACAGCAAGAGCAAAACAAACACAGCCTTGCAGACATCTGCCTTGGGACACTGGCAGCTAGTTGCCCCTCTGGACGCACTTCCCCGTTTATAGTTCCAATGAGGAGTGTGGTTTTGACCGTGTTAGCACCTGCTGCCAACGCCCCCCTCCGCCATGCAGCCCGGTGGTCCTGGAGAAGCTGAGACCATCCTGAGCTCCTTGGAGTATCTGATTGAACTAGAGGCAATGTCTGCCATCTCCCTAGTGTCCCGCTTAGGAATTAGGCAGGTAATGCCCTCCCCGCTAATAGGATGGGGGATGCTTTCCACGAGGTTCTTGGGAGAAGAGTCCTCCTAACTAAGAGCGACCCACAAGAAGAAATAGGCTTTTGGCTCCCACATTCCATCTCTCCATCCTGATGCCACACGTGGGACTGCACAGAAATCTTGCCACCCAGCCCAACACAACTAACAGCAAAGATTGAATCATCAGAAGGAGAACACTGGGGTTCTCAGCGGCCTCACGGAGTCACCCGATTCTCTCACTTGAAGAACGCCGTAAGCCAGGGCTTCTCATGAATGAAAACCAGACCTAGTTGGTAAGCTCATCAGCGATAGCCTGCCTAGTTGGCAGGCTAATGGGAAGAAAGTAAAGGAGGACGTTGTGTCCTAGCTGACTAGAGACAGTACCTATCCGTCATGGTGCTGAAATTGTGGTCTGCACAAAATTTAAATAAATACAGACAAAATACTGTAAGCCACATGCACGGAGGCCCAACAACCCACCTGTGCTCTTTCATGTGAGCTCTGGCTTTGGGAGATGCTAAGAGACCTCCCAGCATCACAAGAAGAAGTGACCCAGACCTGTCAAAACAGAAGATCTGGGCATTTGGCAAACAATGCAGACCAATGTTTCTCTAAAATGTACCCATGGGTATTTGACAGAATATCTAGATCTTGGTCAAACCCTGAAAACAAAGGTGTTTGTTCAGATAAGGACTTTTTTTTTCTTTTTTCCTACATGGAAATTGTGTCGCTGAAGATGAACAAAACAGAAACTAGTATTTTGAAGAGCTTTTTTGTTTTTGTTTTTTTAAGATTTTGTCAGACAGACAGAGAAAGAGAGCACAAGTATGGGGAGTGGTGGACAGAGAGGGAAGCAGACTCCCTGCTGAGCAAGGAGCCCGATGTGGGACTCACTCCCAGGACCCTGGGATCATGACCTGAGCCAAAGGCAGACGCTTAACTGACTGAGCCACCCAGGCGTCCCGTTTGAATAGTTTCTAAAGGAGAACTCATTCAATTCATTTCACATAGTGTGGGGGTAGACATCATATTCCAGGTACTGTAGGAGATCGTAGGAAATCATACAAGACTTAGGTCCCAGGTTCAGCCATTCCTGAGAGCAGCTAGGGTTGCTGACCAGACAAAAGAGCTCATGAAAATGTCCCAAGCTCTCTGGGCACACAGGGGTTGAGCAAAGGAGATGAGAAAGTTATTCATGGCTTAAGCCAGATGCAAGTCCGTAGTGTCCTAAGTGCAGATCTACCTGTTTTGACTTCCTAAGCAAAGGTCTGTATTCATAATCCTATGTGAAGGGTATGGACTGGGGTCGGGGACCCCTGGCTTGTCCCATGTTGATGCACTTATCCCCACTGTGCAGGTGGTTCAAATCAAGGACAATTAATAGGGATAAAACCACAGCATAGAGTCTAGAGTGAGAGGTATTACAATAGCATTATATGGGGACAGACGGTAGCTGCATTTGTGGGGAGCCTAGCGGAACGTATAGACTTGTTGAATGATTACTTGTACACCTGACACTAACGGAATACTTTGTCACCTGCACAATTTAAAAGAAAAACCATGGACAACCACCAAATAACCAAATGAACAAAAATCCTGTTCAAGGCTTTCAGAAGAAGGAGACATTGCTTCCAGCTGGGGAGGTCGGGGAGGGTAATAGGACACAAATGTGAGTGTTACCAACAGGGAGAAGGTAAAGCAAAGGGAGCTGGAGAATCTAGACCTTTTGCGGCCGGCTGGGCCCCTCCAGAAGTGTTTTGGTCTCATATAGACCTTAGAGTCCTTCCACGTTCAAAGAATCTGGCATCGAGCTCAATACGATATACCAGTCTTTCAATCATCCAATGAACACCTGTTTATTCAAGGTTCTGAGAAGGCCTGCAGAAAGGATCCAGATTTTCCCAAATGCATAACAAGTCGCAAACAAGTCTTGCAAACGATCTTGTAATTATGGTGATGTCTCGGGGCAGGAATGGGATATCCTGGGAGTAGCAGACATTGTGAGAACCCATGGTCAGGAAAGGAGGACACAGAAGATGAAAGACAGGCCAAAAAAAAAAAAGTTCTCAGACAGTTCGATGTTGGTTTTCTTATTATAACTTGGTTAGTAACAACCCAGAAGCTCACGTAGACTTTGCACAGGTAAGCTTGTCCAAAGTAGAAAGGAGGTTAAAAACCGAAATTGAAATAATTCCTATTCTACTTAGAGGGAGCTGGTCTAAGATTACTGCTCATTTTAGCCCATTTTAGTAATTTGTCCTGTAGAATTTGAATGAGCAATACCAGATTTCCCAGCTGCCTACAAGCCTAACCCACAAAGCATGACCACACGTTTCTACATCCACCTTGTAAATCTCATTCTGAGATTTTAGTAATTTGTCCAGTAGAATTTGAATGAGCAATGCCAGATTTTCCAGCTGCCTGCAAACCTAACCCCCAAAGCATGACCACACGCCCACCTGGTAAACTTCACCAAGAGGGTGTTCTTTGTTGACTTGGAGCTCTGTTTGGTCTTGCACAGATCTCGGATATGGTGAGGATTACTGATCTCTCCCTCCAGGCCAATCAAGGGTCAGCAAACGTGAAGCTGGCTTCTTAAACCAAGAACAAAAGGAGAAATTCTGCAGGAGAACTGAAAAACCTAGAGTAGACGTAAGAGGTACAACTCTTGGAAATAGGACGGCAAAACTTATTTCAGGAGACGATGACGGCCTTACTTGCAAGAACCAAAGGATCTAGTCTTCTGTGTTGAGTGCTTGGACTAGTTATAAATTAGGGTTCTTTCTTAAACGTCCAATAGAAGTCATCAGAAATTATTTTCAAAGGTATTGAACGCAGAGCATAAAGTACATCGAGATGTGCTTTGTGGATAAGTATCTTCATCCCCCCAAAACTCTATCATGACCCCTGTTCATACCAGCAGCCCCTCCTCCGTCCGCAGCACAGGTGAAGACATCTGTCCTTTTTTCTAACTGCCCGCAGAAAACCACGGAGGGTTTTAAGTAGGACATGGACATGATCCAATCTGTGTTTCAGAGAATTCTGACTGTAAAGAGGAGAATGGCTTACAGGAGAAAAGGCCAGGAGACAGAGAGCTCAGCCTCAAGGAGGTGTTTGCTCTAAAGGAGGAAAAAAAAAAAAAGTTTTGATTGTTGGAGGGAAAAGTGTTTCTCTGTTCAATACTTTGGACACAAAATGTGTGGTTTTGGACGTCAAGCAATTCTGCAGTTCTCTGCAGACACCCGTGGGGTACTGTCGCATTTATTCTGATCGTGGCCCTCCCGGGGGTCACGGCTAACCCCACAGGCTAAGAGCTGCGTCCCACAAGGCTGCCCCCGGTGCGGACGCCAGTCCCAAGTAGTGGGTCCCCAGGGTGCCCACGGTCTGTGGGACTTGGCTAGACACCGGGGTTCCCACAACCAACCCCTCAACGTCGATGATTCACGAAGACTCGGGAAACTCACAAGCACACTACACTTACCAGCGTCTGCACATCAGGAAACATAGAGCTGAAAGCCAGAGGAAGGGGTAACACGGGCTGCCGTCCCAGAGGGTCCCGAGCACAGGGGCAAGCGTCTGTCCCCAAGGAGTTTGGGGTGCCTCACCCTCCAGGGATGTGGATGCCTTCAGCAACCTGGAGGCTCTCCCAACTTCTTCATTTAGGAAGATTTTTAGGGAGGTATGGTTAGCCAAGAGGGATGCAATCCTTGGGCACTGCTGATTGACTCAATTTCCAACCAGCCTCCTCTCCTGGCAGGGATGAAGTGGGACCCAGACCCAACCCCCTGATCACGTGGCTGGTTTCCCTGGCAACCAGCTCCCCTCCCAACCCCTCCATCTGTGCCCCTACAATCACCTCATTAGCATGAACTCAGGTGTGCCTCCCTAGGTGGCTTTTATGAATAACAAAAGACATTCTGCTGCTCCATCCTAGCCAGAAATTCCAAAGGTTTCTGGAACACGGTGCCAGGAATCTGGGAGATGATCGTGGATTCGGAGGGACCCCACATCCAATTAGTGTTCTCATAAAAGACAGAAGGGCATTCCAGACATAGAGGAGAAGCCACGTGAACACGGAGGCAGTGATGGGAGGGAAAGGGCCACAGGCCAAGCGATGCCTCCAGGAATGAACTAGAAGCTGGAAGAGGCAGGGGTGGAGATCTGAGATCCAGGAGGGGCAGGCTGCGGTGGGGGACAGGAGAGGGGAGGGGAGAGGGGTCTGGATCTCAGACCCCTGGTCTCCATAACTGAGAGAGAAGACATTGCCGTAAGCCCGTAGTTCACAGTGGCCCTGGGAAAGAAACACCATCCTATAACATATTTAACGTCTTTTCCCTGAACATCTCACTGGTTTCAGGGGTCCTTACCTTGTGAATTTTCGTTCCATTTATTTAGTGAAGAATGGAAATTGAGACCCCCACCACCACGCACGTAGGGGAGATCGTGTTTGGAAGTGGTCGCCCTGCTCCCACACAGCTGAGACTTCACCAGCGAGGACAGGCGGGGGCCCTCCTGCCTCCCCTTGGCTAATAAGCTCAGGTCTAAGGTGAGCTATAGGGACCTGTTAGCTGATGAGAGCCTCTTAAGAGGGACAAAACCTTACAGGTGCGTCTCGTAGATATAACCCGCTCATTTTCAAACAAGGTAAGAGGGATTTCAAAATCAATTTTAATAAAGGGAGAAATAAACTGGAGTGTTCAGTTCTAAGAATAAGTAACGGGTGTGATGGGAACATGGGGAGCAATGCCTACATTGATTTTATTGTTTCCTTTAATCTACAGTGATCAGAGCCAGAGTTCAAATGTTGTTCAATGCCGAGATGTGGATAAAGAAGCCGTGGAATTTTCATAAAACAGGAGAATGTCGGAATGGAAAGAATCCTGATGGTTCTGGAGCCCAAAGTATACAATTATTCGATTTGTAATTTTGATTTTTAGTTTTTGGGCTAAAACGTGAGAAATATGTTGGGGAAGGACAGTTCTCGCTCAGGTGGGGTGCCAGGAGCCACCGGAGTCAGCCCCACCTGGGAATTTGTTAGAAATGCAGATGGGGGGGGGAAAGAAAGAAAGAAAGATAGAAAAGAAAAGAAATGCAGATGGGGTTCTACCCCAGGTCTGTAGCATCACACAATTTGGAGTGGGGCCTAGTCATGCACGTTTATCAAGCTCTCCTGGGGATGCCCGTGCCCAGCTCTGCTAGGGGATGCTGCAAGGACTCTGCTAGGGGGTGCTGAAAGGAAACAGGTCCTCTTCTCTGCAAGGAACTTTACAGAAAATGTGAGCATCGTCTAAAAAGAACCCAATTCAGCTTCTTCAAAGAACCAAACAGGTAACCTTCACACGGCGTATGGAGAGACTGGCAGTTTGGACATCTGCATTTTCTTAGGAGACGCACAGAGGAAGCCTTGACTTGAAAACAGGGGAGGCTCGCGGTGCAAGCTGGCAGTGGGTGCTTTTAATTTGGCCTCTGGCTGGTATAGCGCGGCGGCTGCATGAAGGTCTTGTGGATGGTTGCGCAGTGGAGAATGTGGAAGGAAGTTGAGATACTTCCCCAGCCCAAAGGAAGCAGGAGCAGCCAGGTCCCTAACGGACTGCTCATGCCTTGCTTTCCAAGACGAGTCATCACTGTTCCCAGATTTTAACACCAAATTGCTTCCAGAGGCCCATCCTGGGAGCCACAGAGCCTGGATTGAATATCTAGACAACCGAGGGGACAGGAACTTCCAGAGAATCCCTGAGAAGTTCCTTGGCTGTTCTTTCTTGATGTATGGTAAAGAGTGATGTCAGTAGGCTCCACGTCCCCATTCGCAAACCCATCGGCTTTATTGCCAAGGACAGGCATAGCTGCCGTCAAAAGCAGACACGCGACATTAAATTCTCTGTTTGATAACGACAGGTTGCCATCGGAGAATGAAATCTGTTTTCTTGGCTGCTTGTGCCAAAACGGCTGCACGTTTGCTCACGTGGAAATCGGAGAGAGTATTGGCACGGGCGCGTGGAGGGAGTGCTTTGAAGATGGGATGATCGTAGAGCAGCAGGCAAATGGAAGTTAGATATACTTTTCAGAGCATAAGAGGGAATTAGAGAGGTCCCTGAGATTGTCAGGGCAATTTCAGGTAATTGGAAGTCAGAAGTGAATTCTTTGCTTTGACTTTATTATGGTGTAAGACAAAATGAGGAGAACCTTGGAAAGTTTGAATACTGACATTTTGTTTGAGAAAATAATGAAATTATATTTTTCAGCCGTCTCTAAATAACATATAAATGTACCCATCTCTCTGTCTGTCTCTTTCACACACACACAGACACACAGAGAGACAGAGAGAGAACAGTGAGGTATTTATAATGTAATAACATGTGATTTTGTCCGTTCTTGACATTCTTATTCTGGAAACGGATATAAACTGGGAATAAATTATATTTATGCATCTACAGACACTCTTCAATTATGCAATCAAAATGAGAATATTTCCAGTGAGACCAAGTGAAGTAAAGCTCTGTAATGTGAGAGGTGGGTAAGCATTTTCAAATGTAGGTTAAAACACAATAAAAATGAGCATAGGTTCTATGCCACAGTGACCCATCCCTCACCCAGGACGTGACTTCTAGGCAGAGGGAAAGAAGATGTGCACAGTCAAGCAGTCCCTAAGAGGGGTCTTTCAGGGTGAGGAGCTCTAACAGGGTCTGCAGCAAAGGTGCGGAGAGGGGTTATTGGTCTGTGGAGTATCCCCGGGGTGATTAGACCTGCCCTTGGGTCAGAAGGAGCTCATACAGTTTGAGGCCATCATATGTCCACGGACGGAGGAACAGCAGAGAGCGCACAATGGATCTCTGACCTTCTCCGTACGTTTGCTGTGGCATGTTCTAGCTGTAGCTCTGTCTACCTCTGGAATTCGGTATGTGTTTTATAAGCAAAAAGAAAATGTGTTATCTACTCCTGGAGTTCGGGGACCGCAGTAAGTGGGATCTGTGAAAAACCCACGGCAAACATCATCCACAACAATAAAACACAGAAAGCTTTTCCTGTAAGATCCAGTGTGAGGCAAGGGTTGGTTTCCAGTCACGTCTACTGCACATCATACTGGAAGTCCCAGTCAGAGGAATTATAGACAGGAAAGAAATAAAAGGCATTGGCGTCCCTGGGTGGCTCAGTTGGTTAAGCATCTGCCTTCTGCTCCGGTCATGGTTTCAGGGTCCTGGGATCAAGTCCTGCCCCAGACTCTCTGCTCAGTGGGAGTCTGCTTCTCCCTCTCACTCTTCCTCTCTCTCTCTCCCTCTCTCAAATAAATAAAATCTTTTAAAAAAAATAAATTTAAGAAATAAAAAGCATCGAAATTGGAAAGGAAGAAGTAAAATGATCTCTTTGAGGGTGACATGATCATATAAGTAGAAAAGCCTAAAGATTCAACAATAACAACAAAAACTTAGAACTGATGAATCCCGTGAAGTTACAGAATTGCACAATCCATACACAAAATCCCCTGACATTTCTACGTACAAGTAATAAACTCTCCAAAAAGGAAATTAAGAAGGCCGTCTCTTTACAAAAAGGAAGAAAAACACTAAAATACTTAAGAATAAATTAACCAAAGAAGGGAAAGTCTGTATACTGGAAATTATAAAATATTGACGAAGGAAATTAAAGATGACAGATAACTGGAAAGATATTCATGTTCACGGACTGGAAGAATTAATATGGGTACAATGCACACAATCCATAGTGATCTACAGATTGCAAATTCCAATGGCATTCTTTCCAGAAATAGGAAAAAAACCAATCCTAAAATTCATATGGAACCACAAAGACCCTGAGTGACCAAAGCAATCTTGCTGCAGGCAGAGCGGAAGGGGAGGACAAACCCCAGCCCTGCCCCTCTTCTGATACACTCTGTAAACTGGTCTGACTTCCCTTCTTACAAGCCTGCCCCTTCATGAAATATGCTTTGTTATCCAATCGCCTGAAATTGTCCTTTGGAAGCCAGAACTTCAAACCAGCCGTATCCAAGCAAAGGTAATGCACAAAAGCAACCTATCCATCACCAATAGAAATGATTTCCCTAAAGAAGAGAAAAATAAATCGAAGACTCCCCTGAAACTAAAATTGTTTCTAATCCAAGAATAAAAGTAATTGCTCATAGGAATATTGAATTATAACAAATTTTGGCTTCCAAGGAGACTGATGGCTCAGAGATAGAAATATTTCAAATGCTAAGGTTCCCTTCACCCCGATGTTTTCAAATGAATTGAACTGAATATTTTGTAGAGTTTGAGTAAAACATCCTCACGAGTCTGTCATTTCTTCAGATAAATTGGCAGGATTTAAGGAGGTTGGCATATAAACCTCCATTAATTCAAAACACTCTCAGTGAGTCAAAGGGACAGTAACATTTTGGCACAGATTTTTCTAATCCTATAAATGGGAAATAATTGGGATTTTGCAATTTTGTTAGGCAGATTTACATTAATGTCCCCCACTTTAAAAAAAAAGATTTTATTTATTTGTCAGAAAGAGAGCACAAGCAGGGGGAGCAGCGGACAGAGCAGGCAGAGGGAGAAGTAGGCTCCCCGCTGAGCGGGGAGCCCAAGGCTTCTGGATCCCAGGACTGTGGGTTGATAATCTGAGCTGAAGGTAGACGCTTAACCAACTGAGTTACCCAGGTGTCCCGTTAATCCTCCTTTTTATATTAAAAACACATGTCAGGGCACTTGGGTGGCTCAGTTGGTTAAGCGTCTGCCTTTGGTTCAGGTCATAATACCAGGATCCCAGGACCAAGCCCCAAGTGGGGCTCCCTTCTCAATGGGGAGAGTGCTTTGCCCTCACCCTCTGCCCCCCACCTCGCTCATGCTCTCCCCCTCTTTCTCCGTCTCCCAAATGAATAATATTTTTTAGAATAATAAAAGTTAAAAATAAAAACACGTCAATTAATTGGAGTGGGATGATTACTCCTGTGTCATGAGTGGATATTTCAATTTTATGGTTCCCTCAGGAGTACAGCCGGACTTGTAATCAATAACAAACACTTCTTGGTATTTCATGTATAGGATATTTATTTATACTCAATATTTTTCAAAAGGATAAAAATACATGTTGAATCAGAACATTGTGTTTATCTTAAGGGAATTTATATACTGCCTTTTCGATTTCAATTATTTCTGTTTCAGGGGTGTGTGAGTGTGTGTGTATTTGAGTACTTTTGAAGGCTTCATTAAGTAGAAAGTAAGCAAGGAACATAGCAAGGAAGCATAAATCAAATGGCCACTAAAGAAGTAATCATACGTTCCCATGTCTCCACACCATGTCCATGAATGTCTATGTAATATGCACATATATGACATCATATACTTCTCCACATATTATATATATATATGATGCCAGATACCTGTATATACCTCTCCGTATGTATACGTATATCTGTATTTTATTCTGTTTCTCTATAGAACCCAGATTAATACAATGATCTTTGCTTTTTACCCCCGAAATAATTTGAAACGTTTAAGTATAGTAAGGTAGTCTCTTAGTAGAGATGAAGAGAAAACGCTAGCATTTCTTCCCCTTTTCCTGGTGCTGGCTCACTACTCACGACACCCTCATCTAAGCAGCTAGGAAACTAGTGAACCATCAAGCCTGAGGTCTCTAGTGGTAGGCATGTGTGCTCATTTCTGAGAAAAAATTTTTGTCATTGTCTGCTAGTGACACCTTCATTTCAAGTGAGATGAAATTTGGTTGGAGATACTTTTGAAACTGGATACTTTAATGTTCCCACAATAAATGCTGGTTCTCTTCTTCTTAATGGTCCCCTTCAGATACTCTTAAAGAACAAAAAAAGATTAAAAGATGATCCTATAAGGTAGTCTCGTGATTCTCAACCTTAAGGTAAGTTTGTCCACCCAGGGGACATTTGGCCAGGTTTGGAGACATTTTTGATGGTCACAACACAGGGATGGTGTTACTCCTGGCCCCTGGTAGGTGGAGTGGGTGGCATCACACAATGCACAGGTCAGCCCCCACCACCAAGAAGGATTCAACCTTAGTATTGAGGTTGAGACACCGTTGGACTCCCATCTCTGGCATATTGACGTCTTCTTCCTTTTGTCTTCCGTCTTCCTGCTGGTGGAGGAAGCATCACAGGAGAACTCATATAACCATGGACCAATATACCATAGTCTCTGGCCATAAATTTTATGTGAATTTGAGGTTCTCACAATTCCCAGAGTGTCTAAAGCATTTTTATAGACATGATTTCATGTTGGGTTTTGGTTGTTTTGTTTTAACAATCCTTTTGGAAGCCTCCATCCTCTGCCAGGAGCTGAAGGCACAAGGGTAAGTAAGATGGTCACATGATGCTTGAAGCCTGGTAGAGGAAGTAAATGTAGCCACATGCACTGCCTTACTGTCTGATTAGATAACAGGTGGCCCCAGGCTCTGGGAAGCCAGGGCAAGGAACCAATCCTCCTGGGGAAGGTTGGAGGTCTTCAGAAAGTTGGTGCATTGGTTGTAGCTTTGACAGAGAGATGTGTACCAGACTACTGATCAGAAAAGGAGAAGAGAGGGTAGGAGTATAGCAGATGGAAACCCCGTGGGTCAGGAAAGAGCCAGTGTCTTTGGAGACAAGAAAAAACTAGTGTGGCTGAAATGAACTGGAGGTCATTCCCAGCAGGATGGGGAAACTAAACACAGGGACTACTGTCATGGTTTTAAATATGATTGGCACTTTGGGAAATTCACACCAAGACTGAAGACACCACTTTTAAAAAGGGTGTCAGTGACAGAATGACAAGTGTCAAAGCAAACACGGCTTTTTGTCTCTTATTATTTTGCAATAACAGAGTTGGCATCTCTGCATCTTTGCATACCTTGTAAATAGCTCGTTAATTCACATCTGATTGTCTTTATTTTTTTAACTTCAAAAGAGTAAGAGGGGAACAGTCTTCCGGCGGTGTCCCACAAGCATAGCGATGGTTTTCGGAAGCACATGCTGCCTTTTGGACACCCTGATGGTTTGGGTGCGGGGGTGCATGGTGGAGAGACATTTAGTCAGGAAGCAGATGTTAGCACAGAGCGAATCAGGGAAATTGGTTGGCTCTCATGTGCCTATTGAGGCTCTCCCCTGAGATTCCCAGCTCAGCTCTGTGTATGGGTTAAAGATCTTTGGGTTCCCTGAGCCATGCTTGGCTCTTTTCTTGAATTTCTTAAATTTTGCAGCCCTGCCATCCACGCTGCTCTGACCGAGCAGCCCTCCTTCCCCTGTACCCCAGTTTTGGAATTGACACCACTCGTGTGCTGTTATGCTACCGTGTGCTGCTACCAGAGTAGAGTCCAAAAAAACCATCTCTTGGTTACTCTGAGAAGTGCCTGCAAAATGAGTGGATGAGAAGGAAGGCACCCAGCCAAGCAGAGAAAAAGGAAAATCTGAACTCCTGGCAGGCAGGGCATTCCTGCACAATCTGGTGCTTACAGCCCTGCTCCATCTGGTCACCACGCCCTCACCTGCCTGTGGCTCTGCATCTCCTATAGCCGGCCAGCTACTCTGCCCTCTCCTCAGAGCTTTGCCCACATCTGTTCCCCCAGCCTCCAGGCGCAGCCACACCTGGGGGAGCTGGCAGTCCATTGTCCATCCTCTAAAGGTAGGGAAATACGTGACCTGATTTAGGCTTGTGACAAGTGACTTAAATCGAATGGAGCTGTCACATAGCCTAATCCAATGCTATCCCTACTCAACTGCATTCTCAGACTCTCCATTTGTCATTTACTTAGCAGAACCGACAGGTGTCACTGAGCCCTCAGAACTAACAGGTACCATTGTTGTTGAAAGGTCACACACGTGTTTATTAAATTGATGTTCATGCCACTGAAATGCGGGGCAGTTTAATTCTTTAATTCTGCATTCACCAGTCCTGTAACAGAGCTACATGGATATCTGATGCTATATTGTAAAGCTCTATTTTCAGAGAGGAGACAGGAAGCAGATGCTTGCAAATGACTGGCTTGTAAAGGTGAGTGTAGTTGAGGCACCTGACTGACAACTTGATGCTCTAGGAAGTATAGTAGTACTTTGTATTTCTCCAGTATCATTCTTCACAGAGCTCAGAGTAGTCCAAAGTGGTCTTTTTATGGATTGGTAAATTCCTGCAAATGAACACTAAATTTTTTCCTTTACTTAGCTAACCATTATGACCAACAATGCAGTTTTAAAATCACGAGATATATGTCTATATATATTACATGCCCAAATATTCGTGGTGTGGGTTGGATGTAGTTATATACAGATAGATATATATAGATGGATAGAGAGACAGATAGATAGATACACAGACTGGATGGATGGATAGATAGATAGACACACAACAGACATAGATGGACAGTAGGATAGCTGGAGGGATGGATGGATAGATGAATGGATGGATGGATGGATGGATGGATGGATGGATGGATGGATGGATGGGCTGATGATGGAGATGATAGATGATAGGATGGATGGATGGATAGATAGAGAGATAGACAAGATGGATGGACAGATAGAGAGGATGGATGGATAGATGATAGATAGATGATGATAGATAGATAGATAGATGATAGATAGATAGATAGATAGATAGATAGATAGATAGATAACAGACATAGAAGGACAGTTGGATAGATGGTTGGATGGATGGATGCCTGGCTGGGTGGATGGATGGATAGAGATGATGCTAGATAGATGACAGATGATAGATAGATAGATAGATAGATAGATAGACAACAGACATAGATGACAGTAGGATAGATGGATGGATGGATGGATGGATGGATGACAGAGATGATAGATGATAGGATGAATGGATAGAGAGATAGATAGGATGGATGGATGCTATATTGTAAAGCTATGAGTTTTGAGACTCAGTAATAATTTTGAGATTCAATAATATTACATGGCATTTATTGTCCAGCAACGGGTATCTGCAGTTCCCGTTATCAGGGATCACTAGGCATTTGTACATCTCACAACAGGGGCTTGGATGGATAGAAAGATGATAGATTAGATAGATAGATAGATAGATAGATAGATAGATAACAGACAAGGATGGACAGTTGGATAGATGGTTGGATGGATGGATGGATGGATGGATACCTGGCTGGCTGGCTGGATAGAGATGATAGATTAGATAGATACATAGATGATAGATAGTTATGGCCCCATCCTCAGTGGGATGGTAATGTGATAGGGAAGGTAAACCAAAAATATCACATCAGTGGAAATACAAAAACCTATAGAATAATATCAGGATGTGTCACTTCCATAGGCATTCTTTTAAAGACACACTTTTGTTAACTTTTTAACCTGGACATCAGAGCATCTAATACACAACAATAGTTGACAGTCATAAGAACAAATATAAGATACTGTAAATTCCTAATACATCTCCCAAGTTGTCAAAGAAATATTAAATATTTAATTCATTCAGGGCAAAAGTAAGATTAATTTTTGTTTATAGCCCAGTAATCAATTGGGATTTATTTTGAGGGGGGGGAACCCCCAGGGGCTGTTAGGTTTTGTTTGGTTCTAATAAGAGAGTGGTATTGGGTTAAAAATGTGAAAAAAAAAAAAAGAAATGAAGTAAGTAGATTTAGATGTCTTTAATTTTTTTGCTTTCACTTATTTTGACTTTTACTATTTAAATTAAAAGTAAAAGTGATGCACATGTATTTGGGGGAAGTTCTCAAAGTGAAAAGGGATATGCAATGAAGAATAAAAGCCCCTCATATCCAAGACCAACAATATTTTTCATATCCTTTGTGCATTGTTCTTGTGTGCAGATATCTGTATGTTTCTGTATGTATTATATATGTATGTGTGTAATATATGTTATATATAGGTGTATATATATGTGTGTGTGTGTATATTGTGCAGCAACAGATTCACATATATAAAGTTCATCGGGAAATAAATGTGAGAACTATCAAAACATTTCCAAAAAGCAAGGAACATATACTGCTATATATTAGGCATTACATAATTTGTGTTCTATATACATACATAGATAACTATTGAGTCCTTTCTTGTTCTAACAGTTTTTCAGATCACAGTGTGAATGTTTTCTGGGTACACACTCACATCTGCCAATTTTTGCGTCCCTTCCCTTCTTAATTTTTGTTCCACCTCACTGAATGGACTGTCTTCCGTCTCACTGAATGGACTGGTTAATTTCGGAGCAATGTGAAATCATCACAATGACAGTGGGCATCCTTATCTTACACCGACTGTAATGGGAATTTTTCTAATGTTTCCATATAAATTAAAGCTGGTTCACGGCTGAAAATGCTATTTTTTCATTATACAATTATCAGTCCCCTTTTATTACCCATTTTAGTCAGAGTTGACGTTGAATGCTATCCGATCCGTTTTGGCACATACGGATCGCGAGGCTTATGTCCTCGGTGATTTATTATAACGGCGCGTGGCATTAATAGATATGGAGACATTCCTGCATTTTATGGGATGAGCCAGTTTTGAGACTCAGTAATAATTTTGAGATTCAATAATATTACATGGCATTTATTGTCCAGCAACGGGTATCTGCGGTTCCCGTTATCAGGGATCACTAGGCATTTGTACATCTCACAACAGGGGCTTGGAAAGAACAAGACAGACTCTGCTTCTCACCTCCCAGAGCCTAAAGATTAGCTTCTGTCTGTCACGTGATGTGTCCATTGGCCTTCCATTGCTCCGTCAATAAAGGCATTTCATTTGTCTTTGTTCGTGCTCTTGAAGGTCATTTTCATTTTTTTTTAATTGAGGGCTTTTAAACAAATAAAATTAATGACATTTAATCTGAATTTAAAAGGTGGGTAGACTCCAAACACAATTGGACCGCATTTATTTGAAAAGTTTGGGCATTTCTTTTATGCTTGTTTGGGGACAAAAGCCTAGTTTTTGGTTAATCTAAACACAGCAAAAGTGAATCCCTGGAGTGATGAGAATAGGGATTTTATGTACATATTCCTGCCACACATCCCATATTTGATTATATTTCCCTTTAATGTGTCAGGGGGACCAGATTCTGAAATATTAAATTTAAGCCATTGAGCTTTGAGTATCAAAAAAAAAAAAAAGAATGCTTTATGGACATTTCTAATATGAACGATAAATGGATCATTGCTTCTACCATGTTCCACATACTATATTACATCCTGGGAATACAGTAGGGACATGTCAGATCTTCCCACTGA
This sequence comes from Lontra canadensis, assembly GCF_010015895.1. NCBI lineage: Eukaryota > Metazoa > Chordata > Mammalia > Carnivora > Mustelidae > Lontra > Lontra canadensis. The sequence goes on along the minus strand of NW_022631062.1, from coordinate 7,697,742 downwards.
ACTTATAACCCAGTGGAGAGAGATCCACCCTTAAAAGGAGACCCATACAAATCCATCATCCATCATGGTGTGGGCAAATGTGATTCAGGAAAATATGTAGACGTAGCACTTCAGTTTAAACCCAGAGATCAGCCTTCCTTAGCAATCATATGAAATAATTAGAGTAAAATTTCAATTATACTTTTAGTCTATGGCCTTAGTTCAATGGCCCAGATAAGAAGCAATTGAACATAAATGCAATACAGCAGAAATGTTTATTCTTGTCCCCCAAACTGTATTCTTTGGGCTGCAAATTCTTATATGAAATAGGCAAGGTTTATTCATGTCTTCGCTTGTTTGGCCATATAATAATTTGCCATTCAGTCCTTCCTTTGCTTACTCAACGGTAGCTTATTGAGGGCGAGGAAACATATCCAATGCTAGAAATATGGGGTGGGACAAGCGTTTTCTCTGAGTGTCTATTCCAAACACTGGATGGATTCAAATGTTCTAATTCCATGTAATAATGCAAAATACGGGTGTGTAGAGTATGGCTTGAGAGCATTTGAGGTTCTAAAGTATGGTGCAATAAAGGTTTGTAGAGCGTGTCCCTGTTCACACAACACGTCCACGCAGCCTAGCTTTACTCTATGGTACAGTCTCCCTAAGGACTTATCACCATTGCCCAAACATGACCCTGATGTCTGGAGAAGAGGAAGGACCAGACCGCATTCACACCCACTTTCCTCTTATTACATTATATCAGACTGAAGGACAAGATCGGTGGCATGAGCCATTATGCAGAGTTCATAATTGGCACTAGGAGTTCATTTTGTCCTTTATCTATTAGATCTTGGAGTTCTCCATTGGGCTTCCTTTGGTCCAATATCTAGTGGAGGAGGTGAGAAAAGATTTGAGAACCCACAGAGGGTTTCCCCGGCAGGTACACGGCATCATGTCATGGAGAAATCACAAGTCTAGATGTCTGCTTTCATGAACATTGGTCACTCCTTAGTGTGTAAACGACCTGATTCTGAACAACAAGACCACACAAGGGGAAAATGCACTTGAAAGAGCCCACAGGAGGAACATGGAGAATGTCCAGTAGTAAGATGTTTTCTCTGCTCGGTATGGAACGATTCTGAGTGTGAAGGTCTAATTTAGCCCTTGAAATGCCGTAGAAAGTCTTCTTCATTAAGATGGTCTTCACATTCATGTGGAACCACAGGAGTAAGTGTTGGGCTCCTTCCCCAAACCTCCCTACGATGCGTCATTAACCTTGACCAGGCGATTGTTTCCTTTATGTAACTTTGGCCTTCGCTTTTAAAGGTCATTTTCGAAAAGGAATTGCAGGATATTTTTACCTACAAAAAGTTCACTTCTGTCAGAGTAAACTGGTTTCTGGCATAAAAATTTCATTTGAAAGTAGGCAAAGGAAGATTAAGAAGAAAATGGGAAATGAACGGTACCCACACTTTTTACCAGCATTTCTACATGCTTGGTTTTTACTTCATTATTTGAGAAATATGTTTGAGACCAGCTATATATTTTTCTGATGAATTCCTCCAAGGTTCTGTCTCAGATTGTTATGATTTTTATTTGCCATTGTATTGGGCGAGGGCCCCAAAGGAGGCTAATGTTGCAGGCAGAGAGGTAAGATGGGTGGGTCTTTGGAAAAGTCCCTTCCACTCAAACTACGGAGCCATTCCTGTTCCTTCTGGTTCCAACCCTGCATGGTGCCACTTATGGGTTCCCCCAGGGGCCTGTCCAGAAACACCACATGTAGAAATCAAGAGTATCTTCTCCAACAGGACTGGGCTTGTTGCAGTTTTCCTAAAATAGGGAATTGTATTAAATCAACTTTGAAACCTAGGTGGGTACGAGTGAGATGATTCCTCCTGAGACGTATTCAACCTCATTTTAATTGGATCAAATGAAGGGAAATAATGTTTCGGTGATTCGCCATACTGTTGCTAGTATCCTTGTGACGCCTCTAGGAGATCAGACGGACTACGCTTCTAAAAATCATGTGCAACACATGCAGGAAGAATTCAGTCTACTTTCTGAGGCGTTCTTTGCTACAAGCCACTCAAAGAACCGTGTTACCTTCCCAGAGGTTATTCATTCTTTCTGTGGGTTTTCTCCACGTCCGATGGGATAAGCCCTAACTTGGCGTTCAAGGCATCATGACTAGCATTATTTATCTACTGTAGGGAACTGTCATCCTCAAAAGTGACATACAAGTAATGACTTAAATATGCATCGACGGAAGTTCCCAGGTGCATCCTCTACCCTGTTAGTCTAGAATTTAATGAAAGAAATTTACATATGAGTCCAGGATAGGGTACTGTGTGGTAAGATGTCATAAAACATCCACTCTTTGAAATGGTACTTTCACTAAATAAACATACCCATTACGACAAATACAGCTTCTGCTTTTTTCAACCCTCCCGTCAACCCATCGGATCATGTTACGGATAAGGAAAGTAGGTGTTGGAAATTGGAAACAGTTTTCTCTGTTAAATATGTTTTCCAGTCTTACTTTTAAAACTTTTCTTTAAAAATATTTACGGTTAAGGGAATACATAAAACGAGGCCAAAAGAAACAAGAAGGCATATGTTTGATACTTTGGAATCTTTATTGATTAAAAAAGTCTAAGAGGCTCAGCCCATAGAGCATATAAGTCTTGATCTCAGGGTTGTAAGTTCAAACCCTACATTGGGTCTACAGAATGCTTAAAAACAAAGTCTTAAAAAAAGCTAAGATACTACAAAAAGAGAAAGGATATTCAAACAACCAAAGACAGAGACACACACACATACACACATGCATATATACACATAGGTAATAGTTTTCTATTTTAAATATATATTTATGTTCTGCAAATATGTCGATTTATACGCTTTCCATGCATACATCCTATATATTATGTCTATTAATATATAATATAATTATATCATTTCTGTATCTCTTTGTTCACCTGTGAGTTTCCGTCCTGTTAGTTTTGGGATATATATGATATACATAGGATATATTATGTGTGTTATATATTATGTTATACAGACACACATGCACATGTCTGTGTGTGTATATAATATATATAAAGGTGCTCAAATTGGTTAGTCTCGGGAAAATTAAAACAATCACATCCCAGAACGACCAAATTACTATATCCTGGAAAGTCCGGAATATCAAATGTGGATAGAGTGTAGAGAAACGGGAAATCCGCCAACACCTACTGGCCCTCAAGCATATTTTAAGACAAATTCTCAATATGGAGCGAGTGTTCTCTGCCACCAAGAGCTGAAAAGGACCTCAGAGAAGGACCTCAGAGAAGACCGTGTCCTCCCCATCCAAGAGGGCATCTTGACACATCTTGTATTTGCTATTTGGCCACCGAGATAGCGCTCGGATCCAGAATTACGTTCTGATCTCATCATCCCTACCTCCACCCAATCATCAGCTACCACTTAAACTAATTTGCTGGGCGTTAAAACTTCAAAGAACAGAGAATTTCCGTCCTGATCATCTACGCCCCAAGATGGTGAGTTACGCTGGTGGGAGAACCCTATCTCCGTCACGGATTCCGTCATTTACCGTGTTCGTCCTGGATATTATGAAAGGAAAGTAGGCATCTGGGAGGACCAGATTCGAAGATATTGGCTATTGGACACTTAACATTTGTAACAATTTCATCCGCTCAGGCTATTTAAAATTATACTTTCGTTTGTCTGCCCCGGACTTCTCGTGAGCTTTGGTCTTCTGTCTTTATTTCTACTTATTTCATTTCCTTTCTGTATAGGTTTCAAATATCCTGTTATCATTTTTGTTACCCGGGCATTTCTGAGGCTGATTTATGGGAGCAATCGATACGTTAAGAATTGCAACCTTTTCTCTCTGGTAAGTGTATTCTAGTTTGCTTTTTATTTACTTAGTTTCACACGCCGCATCTGAGCACACACGAAGTGTAACGGTCGTTGGTGTGAAAACCTTCTGAGCACAGGTGAAGACGACCCTTCCTTTAGAGTTTCTTGTCATTGTCTTCCTACTTCTTCATTCCCTAAATAAGATCTTTATCCTCCCCGGAAATATTTGGGGTTTGGGGCAGAGTGGGGATCTGTCTTTTCCCTCCTTTTTCCTTCCCGGATTGGAGATGTCACTGATATATTTTACGCTTCCACAAATGTGGGCACACTGACACCCCTGTGCACACATGGTGTTCGCTTCTGGGCGTCTTATTTTAATACCCGGTGCCGTATTGTGGTCCTGTTGATGTTGTTTACGGTGTCTTGGCTGATCCTTGTGACATTTGCCTCCATTTCTCCACACATTCACGGCACGCGTCTCGCTGAACCCTGATGCACAAAGTTGCCTTCACTCTGTTTACACCCGACCTCCTTGCCCGCGTTCCTTTTTATATCTTGGTCCTTGACGACATTGCCTTCCGGAAGGGCAGAGAGCATGTTCTTTCTTGCCAGTGTTGGGCCCTCTAGAGGACATCTGCCTGGCTGTGTGGACAGGTCGGGGCATGAGCCAGCTGCCCCCGCTCTGATTTTTGGAGACGCTTCTGCTTTGTTCCATTCTGCGGTGCACAGCCCACCTCTGCATGCTTCCTGCGGTGCCAAAGGGATTTCTGCGACTTTGTTTGGCTCTGGGCGAGTCCTTCTCATCTGTAGCTTGAGGTCTGACTTCAGTAAATTGTCCTTCTCCTTTGTGTGTTTCTATGGCTTCTGGTTTGGAGTTACTCTTTTTTTTTTTTTTTTTCCCAGTACTTCATTTAAAAATGTTGTTTTTAGTTGAGGATCCTTGACTCAGAGTGTTACATTAGTTTCAGATGATTCTACCATTTTGTGCGACTCTGGCTGTGGTGCTGTGGTCAGCACAAGTGTAGCTAGCTGCCATCTACCCTCAGACAACGCTCTTACAATACCATGAACTACATGCACTGTGCTGTGCCTTTTACCTCCATGACTCATGCTTCCAGAATGGGAAGTCTGTACCTCCCACTCCCCTTCTCCCATTCTCTCCCCACCCCCAGCACCCTCCCCTCTGGCATTGAGCAGTGTGTTTTCCATCACTATAGGTCTGATTATGATGATTTTTGTTTATTTATTCATTTGTTTCTTGGGTTTTTTTTTTAAATTTTATTTTTTATAAACATGTAATATATTTTTATCCCCAGGGGTACAGGTCTGTGAATCGCCAGGTTTACACACGTCACAGCACTCACCATAGCACAAACCCTCCCCAATGTCCATAACCCCACCCCCCCACCCAACCCCCCTCCCCCCAGCAACCCTCAGTTTGTTTTGTGAGATTGACATTCACTTATGGTTTGTCTCCCTCCCAATCCCATCTTGCTTCATTTACTCTTCTCCTACCCCCTTAACCCCCCATGTTGCATCTCCTCTCCCTCATATCAGGGAGATCATATGATAGTTGTCTTTCTCCGATTGACTTATTTCACTAAACATGATACCCTCTAGTTCCATCCACATCGTCGCAAATGGCAAGAGTTCATTTCTTTTGATGGCTGCATAGTATTCCATTGTGTATATATACCACCTCTTCTTTATCCATTCGTCTGTTGATGGACATCTAGGTTCTTTCCATAGTTTGGCTATTGTAGACATTGCTGCTATAAACATTCGGGTGCACGTGCCCCTTCGGATCACTACGTTTGTATCTTTAGGGTAAATACCCAGCAGTGCAATTGCTGGGTCATAGGGTTTGTTTTTTTAGAATCCACAGAGGAGTGAAATCATACGGAATCTGTCTTCTTGTGTCTGACTTATTTCACTCAGCATTATACCCTCAAGGTTCGTCTATGTTGTTGCAAATGGCACCACGTCATCCTTTTTTATGGCTGCGTAATATTCCTGTGTGTGTGTGTGTGTGTGTGTGTGTGTGTGTACACATGCATGTATATTTGGGTATCTGTCCACACCACGTCTTCTTTACCCATTCATCTGCTCATGGACACTCGGGATGATTCCGTATCTTGGCTATCGTACATAACGCAGCTAGAAACTATGAACAGACGGGGGCATATACCTTTCCAAATCAGCATCTTCATTTTCTTTGGGTAAAGAGCCAGGACTCCTGGATTCTATGGTATTTCTGTTTCTAACTTCTGGAGGAAACTGCATTGTGTCCTCCACAGTGGGAGCCCCAGTTTGCATGCCCACCAACAGCTGGATTTCGGGGTCGGCCACCTACCTGTTTTCCTCCCTGTTCCCTTCCAGCACACCCATCCATTTTCCCACTTTCTTGGGTTGGAGTCCCTTCCTCACAATTGCTTTTTGACTTCAACGACTCAGTTTTCTTTAGTACATGCTCTGCTGTTCATTGTGTCCAATGCTGTTTTCATTTTTTTGTCTCTATTCTTTCATTTTTGATCTCGGTTTGCTGCTCTCTAGCTTCCCTTTCCTGATTTATACATGTACCTTCCTCTTGAAATCACGTGTGTGTGTGTACACATCAGGAATCTTCAAGTAGTTACTTCTGCTTCTTTCAATAAGCGTTCGTGTATAGAGACCTCCCTTTGAGTGAGAGTAGTTAGTCAAGTTCAATTATTAATTGGTGATGTAGGCAGAATGTGAGTGGACTCATGGGCTTAGATATCTAAGCTCATCCTGATATCCTAGCCTGAAACCTCCAAATATATTTTTAACATAATGGGGATCCCATTATATATATATATATATATATATATATATATATATATATATATATGTTTTTATATACTGCTTTCTTTCTTTTTCCTTTTTAAGAGTTTATTTTTAAGTCATGTCTACACCCAGCGTGGGGCTGGAACCCACAATCCAGAGATCAGAGTCACACTCTCCATTGACTGAACCAGCCAGGCACTGCCATATTCTGCTTACCCTTCCTTCCTTTTGCTCTCTTCCTCCCTCCCTCCCTCCCTCCCTCCCTCCCTCCCTCTCTTTCTTTCTTTCTAGGATTTTATTTATTTATTTGGGAGAGAGCATGAGCAGGGAGAGGGGCAGAGGGAGAGGGAGAAGCAGACTCCCCTGCTGAGCAGGGAGCCTGATGTGGGACTCGATCCCAGGAACGGAGGATCGTGACCTGAGCTGAAGGCGGTTGCTTAACCAACTGAGCTCCCCAGATGCCTCAAATCTATACGTTTTTGTTGTTTTGTTTTGTTTTAAAGATTTTATCTTTTTGATAGAGACAGACAGAGAGAAAAGAAACACAATAAGCAGGGGGAGTGGGAGAGAGAGAAAAGGCATCCTGCTGAGCAGGGAGCCTGATGTCGAGCTCCATCCCAGGGTGCTGGGATCAGGCCCCCAGCGCAAGGCAGATGCTTAACGATTGAGCCACCTAGGTGTACCAATATTGTATGTTTTTAATAACGCTAACAGGTCTTTTATATTTCACAGTTGCCAAACAATTTGACTATGAATTTGTGGCCCCTTTCTTGGTTAGAAAAGAAACACTGAGATTCAGCCCATTTTGGCCTCTGTGAAACGTTCCTTTTCCTCTGAGCATGATTAATGAGCCTCTCTACTGAAAGTTGTTTGGTACATGTTGCCGGTGGTTTGATCCCAGGGTACGCATTTCCTCCTCCTCCAGGAAGTCTTCCACAACTCTCTGGGATTGGATTAAATGATTCAGTGCTCCCATGTTATTGTAACATGTGTTATCTGGTACTGGGATGGCCTAGTTACTCATATATCTGCCTCATTGTGGTTTTGTTATTTATTTATTTATATATTTGAGAGAGAGAGAGAGAGAGAGAGGGAGGGAGCAAAAGGAGGGGGAGAGGCGGTGGGAGAGGGTGAAGCAGACTTCCCCACTGAACAGGGAGCCTGATATGGGACTCGATCCCAAAAACCGGGGATCTTTTTTTTTTTTTAATAAATTAATTATTTTTTAAAATTTTTTATTTCTTTTCAGCATAACAGTATTCATTGTTTTTGCACCAAACCCACTGCTCCATGCAATCCGTGCCCTCTCCAATACCCACCACCTGGTTCCCCCAACCTCCCACCTCCCACCCCTTCAAAACCCTCAGATTGTTTTTCAGAGTCCACAGTCTGTCATGGTTCTCCTCCCCTTCCAATTTCCCTCAACTTCCTTCTCCTCTCCATCTCCCCTTGTCCTCCATGCGATTTGAAACCCGGGATCTTGACCTGAGCTGAAGGCGGACGCTTAACCCACTGAGCCACCCAGGGACCCCTCTGCTTCCTTTATATAACATTGTATGGTAAACATTGTTTCTTTTTAATGTAACATTGTATGGTAAGTGTTGTTTCTTTTTGTAGCTACACTACATTCCTAGGATGACGCTCGTTAGCTGGCCTACAGGGGCTCACACACTCCGATTGCTTCTCATGTTTCGGTGGTAGAAACAGTATGACACAGACTGTCCATGGACACGAATCTCTCCCTGCCTTATGTGACAGCTGCTTTACAAAGTATTCCTGACATTGACATTACGTGGTTACAAGTGATGAACACTGGGAAGACAAAACCCATAAGTGATCTGGTTTGCAGGAAGATTCCGACAGGTTTCCAATCCTTCTAGGAGCATATGAGAGGCGCTAAAATTTGCTAGCTAAAAATACATTTCTTTTTTCTTGCTATAAGGCAGGAAGTTGTTCCTCATGCTTAACAACCATCTGTTTTTGTTTTTTTTTTCTTCTTTTATAATGTGTGTTGCTTGACCACAGTTTTGTTTTGGTCGTAAGTACTGTCCACTTGATTCCTAATTGCTCTTATAGGATGACAGACTATTACAACAACTGTTTTTATATCTGTTACAATTGTGTTTCATTTGGTGCCACGGTTTTCCTAATATACTCGGTTTAAAAGGTTTTGAAATCCGGGATCCTTCAGATCAGTTATGTTTCAACTGTTGTGACCTGTGATGATCACATCAGTCCCTGTCTTCTGAGGCTTTGTTCTTTGTTTTGGAAATAACTGTACAGATGTGGGTATGATTGTTTTCTCGTAAGTGTGAGGGGTGTATTTTTGGCATTGAAAATGTTTCTATATTTTGACTTTGTCTATGGAACCTATTTGTTTAAGATGAAAAGGAAGAAAGCCTAAACCTGGGGGTGGGCAGATGGCGCGCCCCAGGCTGGCTCAGTCTTGGGGTTGTAGGTTTGAGACCCACATTGAATGTAGAGATTAGTTTAAAAATAAAATATAAAAAAAAGAATACAAGGAGATGAAAAATGGGTTTACTCAATATAAGAGCTTGTTACTTTTTTTTTTTTTTTTGAGCTACAAACTTCTACAATGGTATGATTCTTGGTAAGTCAATCACAACTCTCACTTTGTTTGTTTGTTTGTTTGTTTGTTTATAATCAGCAAGAGCTATCTGCTTTGGTATTTTTTCTCACAGTGTTCAACTTATTTGGCTTATGTTAAGTTAAACTGGGTCGTTTTTTCTATGCTATGCATTTTGCATTCTGTTTAGGATTGGTTAAAAGAATTTAAATACAGACGAGTGAAATTGGAACTACCTGTGGGGGAAAACCATGTTTCCCAAAGTACTGTGTGAGGACGAGTTTTCTGCCGATGAATCAAGTTGAAAAACTTCCACCTTGGAAAGTCGCCCTATGCAAAAGTCCATACGGACCATTGACATATCCAAGACCCTGGCATCTCTTGGTGAAGAAGCCTGTTTCCACTTTTTCCACCCAAGTTTTTCTGTTTCCAAAGCCCTTGCTTCCTTGTGTGATGATGTGAGTGTAAGTCTGTGAAAGGCCTCCTAGTAATAGCACGAGGCATGGCCAGTGCTCATGGAACAATGACCAATGCTTCTCTACGTTTTCAAAATTTTCTTCCTATTTTATTGAAATATCCCTCCTTTCCCAAACAAGACATATGAAAAATATATATTGCAACCAGTTTTTGTTGCAATGTCAGCAACAGATAATCTCACTCCGTTCACATCAAATTGCTTTCTATTACCATCTTGCTCGGATAATTTTTTTTTTTTTTAATGCATGCTGTTTTCCCAGACAGTGCTCACTTCTCCAGGTCCTTCTCAACTTACAAAATGCTGGCAAAAGGGAGGCCTGGGTGGCGCGGTGGGTTAAGCCTCTGCCTTCGGCTCAGGTCATGGTCCCGGGGACCTGGGATCAAGTCCCACATCGGGCTCTCTGCTCAGCAGGGAACCTGCTTCCTCCTCTCTCTCTGCCTGCCTCTCTGCCTACTTGTGATCCCTCTCTCTGTGCCAAATAAGTAAATAAAATCTTAAAAAAAAATAAAGCTGCATTAAAACACACACACACACACCCCAAAAATGCTGGCAAAGACTGTGATTTTTCAAGGAACAATTTGATTGTCTTCCAAAGCAGCACAATAAGGAAATAAAGGGAACCTGTTCTGTATGGGCTTTTTTTGGACTGGGTTAGTCCAGTCTGTGTCTCACTGTTGTAGGAGAATTTGGGACACTTCTAGGAAGGAAGGCACCTGAAGACAGCAAAGGAGCAAATGACATTTTCTTCCCCGTCTAGGAGCTCATTAACCCAAATCCCTCAGCCAGCAAAATATCGTATCATTATATGGTGTTTGCTGGAACGGTCTTGTACAAAAGGTGATTTTCCTTCTTTGATGGGGGTTTGTGTTCCTTCTTTTCTCTCCCATACGCCCTGCTGCGGTGCATTATTTTCCTCTTCCAACGTTAACAGGATATTATTTTAATAAATCAGCTAATATTGAAAACCGTCACATGGCTGGAATAAAGCCCATTTGGAAATGGTGATGTATTTTCCGACGACAACATTGAAATAGCTAATGCTTTATTTTTATTTGTCGCGGAGGTATGCTTGATGGAAGCTGGAGTTTATTCTGTATTTTATTTTCCTTGCATTTTCAATAAGTCAGTGTTCTAGTAGACTGGCAGGAGGGAGGGGAAACTTATTCTTTAGAAGATAGTCATAAAGATTGCAAAACAGGAGAGTAATATGGAATTTTCGAAGAACTTTTTCCCAGGGGCACCTGGGTGGCTCCGTCAGTTGAGTGTCTGCCTTCAGCTCAGGTCATGATCTTGGGGTCCCGGGATTGAGCCCTGCCCGCATCAGGGTCCCCACTCAGTGGGGAGTCTTCTTCTCCCTCTCCCTCTACCCCTCCTCCTGCTCATTCTCTAGTAATAATAAGCAAAATAAGCAAATAAATAAGCAAAAAAAAATATATTTAAAAAATAAAAATAAAAAGCAAAATAAGCAAAAAAATAAGCAAAATAAGCAAAAAATATAAATAAGCAAAAATAATAAATCTTTAAAACATAAAAATAAAACAAGCAAAAAAAATAAATCTTTAAAAAATAAAAATAAAAAGAACCGTCACTTCAAATAAATCACATTTCATGGACTTTGGAGGAAGATTCACTTCTTCATAATTTGCACTGCAAAATTTTAGGTTTTCTCTTTCTTCTTTAGTTAATATTGGTGATTTTTGTCAAGAAACTAGGCAGTTTATTCTACAGAAATAATTTGTGGTAATCCAGTGTATTTGTATTTCCTTTTGTGATTTCACATATGTTCTGTTGTGGAGGCATCTGAACAAGGGATGATTCCATCAATCACTCTCCAGTTCCTAATGGAAGGGAATGAGTTTAATGAGGACGGAAACTTTTTTCTTCTGCCAAGATTCCATTTCTTTGCCCTGGAAAATTCACTAACAATGGAATACCATCCATGATTGCTTTCAATAGTTCTTCTTTTTTTTTTTTTTTTTTTTTTAAGTAGAACAGGAAAAACAAAGTGGCAGATTTTAACGTGTACAGGAGCTATCTATTACTTATCTTATGTTTTTTTTCAACCTGAAGGCAATTTTCTTAGCAATTTCATTTCCAGAACATCATTAGGGAAATGATGTTATCACAGCCTCCATCCCGTTAGGCATAGAATTCTAGTGATGAGTGTCAGCGGGCGTGCCCAGAGAGCAGGGCTGATGAACCCAGACTATTTGGTTGAAAACATGAAAACCTACAAGAAGAGCCAGGTGTTGACAACACACTCATTACCTCCTAGCGAGGGGAGCTGGCCTCTTTAGAGATGCCAAGGAGGTAGTTCTTTTAGATCAGGTTGTAGGGGCTTGTGCTTTAGGTCAACCTCTGTCCTGTGGGATGGCATAGTTTGGGATGCAAAACTCAACCACAGCAGAGTTTCCAAGGTCTTGTTAGAGTTCCTTGGAAGGCCCAAGCTCTAGAGGTTCTGACTCAGAAGGTTAAGTAGATGACCCTAGAATGTGCCTCTCTAACAATGCTTGCAATGGACATTTAATTGAGTAGGCTCCTAAGCATGGAGCATGGAGACCAATGTGGGCCTTGAACACACAACTCTGAGATCAAGATGTGGGCTGAGATCAAGAGTCGAGTCGTTGGCCGACTGAGCCACCCAGGCATCCCCTTTCAATTCTGTAGGCTTTTCAGAAAGAGAGGGTCTTGCCCATGTGTATTAAAGTTCTTTCCTCTCTCAAGTCATCATGTTCTGATGAGGCTGGGGCAGAAATCTCCCACAGACACACAGAACTATGCCTCAGGACCACCTCATGGATCTTCAGGTGATGAATTCTTCAACATCACCACCTCAAATACCCCCTTGCAGGCTTAATGATTGCTTTTACAATGTTGACATTTTATCTTGTGGAAGGACTAGTCTACTGCTCTTTTGTCTAAGTCTCTGTGTTCGAATAACCTTTCGGCATTCAGACGTGGAAGGTTCCCTTTGCTGAAGAGCTTCAGAGACGACTCACTGGGTTGGCAAAGAATGTTCTCCTCCACAGACACCTTCCTTCCCGGCTTTTTCTGTGTTTGACACCAAATATCATGCGTCTCCATTCCGTTTAAAGACGTGACCCAGAGATCACGTTCATCTTTACCAATTCCATAATTATGGGCTGACTTTCTTTATACGGAACTTGTCTCAAAAGAGGTCTATTTGCCGATTTCCATATGGAAATTCTTACGAATGGTTTGCATTTGTCGGAGGGGGGTGTGTTTTGTTTTTAATTTCTTCTCCATAATATATGGACACCTTCCAAGCATGAGAATCTCATGAAGATCCTTGAATCTGAGGTAGTTAGGAACCCTAATACAGCATCTGTCCCCTTGCCAAGGGGCCACTAAAACACACATCTCCTCCTGACAAGCCTCTAAAAACATTAATGCTATAAATACTCTCATTAACTCAGAAGTTAATATTCTTAAAGTGCTATTAAGTGTTCTTAGAACAATGCCAAGAAATCCAGACTTGATTCACAATTGACCTTTCTTTTAAATATGAAGCTGATTAAAAACAGTCACTTTCATCTACTTCATCCCTGGTATATCTTGTTTTGTTTTTAACAAGTGGGTTTGCGTCAAATAATTTTGAGCCCCAAGTAGTGACTATTCAGCTAAAAGACGTGTTTATCAAGAGATCTCTTTGAGCATTTTCTTTCAAACTCCCACATAAAGTGTTGGTTTATTATCTTTACTTAGCATTGTTGATGATTTCATTTTATATACTGATTTTTTTTCTTTTACTGCTATTGGTTTAGTTTCATTTTTGTTCAGACTCCAGATTCAATAAAGTAATTCTGCTTTGCATATCAGAAAGCCCTTCATGCCCAAGACTGAATACGTTAATATAAGGTTCTAATTACCTTGTATAATTTTCAGTGAACTTCCTTCCTGTAGACAATGGAGAGATAGGGGCACCTGGGTGGCTCAGTCCGGTGAGCGTTTGCCTTGGGCTCGGGTCATGATCTCGGGGTCCTGGGGTCAAGTCCCACGTAGGGTTTCCTGCTTGGTGGGGAGTCTGCTTCTCCCTCCCCCTTTTCCCCCCTTCTCGTGATCTTTCACTCTTTCTGACTCTTTCTCTCTCAAACAAATAAATGAAATCTTAAAAGAATATATTACCCTAGAGAGAAAACTCCAATGGAGAAAACTTTACTCCACAGAAATGATTCATAGCATTGATCAGCCACAAAAACTGGGGGCAAATTACCAATTTGCCTGATTTCCAGCTTCATCTGCTACAAATGGGGGTAGTGACAATATTTTTCTCCATCTGTCTAGCATTTTTTTAATAAGGATAAAATAAGACCATCACCCCAGAAGAACACAGGATGTACTCAAATGTCATAGTACGCCAGGTTGGGTTTTATCGTTTCCCTGAGGCACATTCTTACCTCTCCCAGCTAACACTGTAACTCTAGCCAGGTTTGAAGAACAGAATATCCATTCTTGGATCTCTCTGATGTACTGTAAAATGGTCATTCTCTGGGCTCGGTCTTGTCGGTATAGAGAAACCCTTTTTCCTGCTGTTTCCACGATTGCTGGAAGGCATTGCCTTGCTTTGCATTCTGTTAGGAACAGGTCATTCATGTCAACATTCACAGGGACTTACTTGGGAATCGTGTCGGTGATGCTCAAGGCTGTTCCTACATCCTAAAGCAACAATTTTTGGGGAAAGATAATCAACCATGTTAGGAGAATCCCAAGACACCATCGTTATTTTCCTAAGGTCAAGGTGTAGGCACCGATCATCAGAACATGGCGTACAATTCGGACAACGGGAGTTCGGGTCAATGGAGAACCAGGGATACGATCTTTTGTTGGAGTTCTATCAGAGAGAGAGAGTGGGATGCAGAAATCCCAATGTGGTGGTATGTCATGGAGCCCGGAAAGCACCCAGGGGCAGACTCCCTTTGGAAACTTTGCAATGAATTACAGATGCATAAAGAAAAAATGAAAAAGTTTAAATCTACCTACGCCATTTATGTGATGTATGAACACTTGCGCCTACCTCGTTCTATTAAGAATTATTGTGAAGGATCTTCCATTTTCCTAGTCTTGAATTCTCAGAGAGTGAAACATCTCTTCCCTCTTAACTGGCTCATTAAGTCCCTCTCACATTTCCTTGATAAAATATGTTATTGCCTTACAGTTTTCTATCGTAATTAGTCATTAGGGATAACCTGAGTAGATGTAAATATTCAAAGGCAGCACAGCGCCTATGAAATATATTTTGAGCCAAACCAGAATGTAGGTGGGAAAAAAAAAGAATCTATAAAGTTCTCTAATGCAAATCCCCCTCTCAGTGGTGAATTAAACCACAGTGTTTAAATCGATTAAAATCTGAGATTCAAAGCCGGGATGCCATGAACAATAACCATTTTGGAAAGATGTCCTATATTGCCCTTTTTTTTCTTTTTTTGCCTTAGCATGTGCTAATACGTCCCTACATTTAGATGCGTTTTATCTGTTTGGATGCACTCTTGACTAGTATTATTTTTCTAACCTGAGCATACAGTGGGTGATGACTAACTTCAGAATGCCGGGAACCAAGACGTGATAGTCCGTAGATGCAGAAGACTGCCGTACGATGAAATCTTGTAGGAATGATTTTTACTCGATTGCTAAAATTACTCCAACAATGTGTGCTTTTCAGTTAAATTCTGTTGAATAATAGGAAAAGCTACATACGGCTGCTGACGTTGCATTAATATTATGAGTATCCCCGTCAGTGAAAATTGCACATAGAGGCACACATGGGTGCATTTGGAAATCTGAGTGTGGGATGCAATTTGAAAACGATAATAAACACTTCAAAACCAACATCCAGACCGCTTTGAATTCATGCACACTTCATGCCAGCACGTATGGGGTTTGGGGGAAGAAGTTCACAGTAGAACCTGGCGATTCAAGCAAATAATGTATATATTATAGAAAGTTTAACCCTGATGAAGTGATCTTCCAATAGGGCCCGTGTCTGACAAGCATATCAGTTTTTCCTTAGATGGCTTTTTTTTTTTTAATTAAGTTCAGTTACTTAGATGGTCTATTAATAGAAGGGATGTATACAAGGGATTGCTCAAAATGAATAAATTACAGCTATACACCTCAAGCTGAATACATTTGCCAAACATATGCTGAATTTAGAAATGAAAGCAAGCCAAAGAATTTGTCCAGTGTGATCATATTATAGAAATATCAGAAAGATAAGTCGCTGAATAATTAATACAGTATTCTTGTATTTATTTATGAATGTATGTGTATATGACTACAGAAGCTTTTCTGAAATAATATTGAATGTAGATAACATCCACAAGACAATGTAAGAAATAGGACAATAATGGGCCTTTTAGCTTTGGGTATTGGGTGAACTTTTTCAGCAGAAATGAGAAGTTGATACTCAGGGTCCTCAGAGATGTGTAGACATGCAGAAAAGAAAACAAGGGCAAAGGTATGGCAATATGGGCACGGCCACTGTGTTCTGGAAAATGCAAGGAAGTTGGAGCCCCTGGGTGGCTCAGTGGGTTAAAGCCGCTGCCTTCAGCTCAGGTCATGATCTCAGGGTGCTGGGATCAAGCCCTGCATTGGGCTCTCTGCTCAGTGGGGAGCCTGCTTCCCTCTCTGTCTCTCTGCCTGCCTCTCTGCCTACTTGTGATCTCCCTCTGTCAAATAAATAAATAAAATATTTTTTAAAAAAAGGCAAGAAAGTTGGTATCTGGGGAGGAGAGAGGTTGAAAAGGAATGGAAAGAAATGAAGAAGAAAATATACATGTGCACCAAGATTTTCAATCCGTATTCAATGACTACTCAGTATGTCCTTGGTGAAATTCCAGGCATGAGCTGGAGGTCTGCAGATGTGGCTGTCCAATGCAACCTTTAAAGCCTACTCTATATGCCCTCAGTGACTTTTGGGCACAGGCTGGAGGATCCAAAATGTAGAGACCCATGGCGACATGTAGCGCCTACTCAATATGGACTAGATGACACCTTGGCACAGGTTGGAGAATCCCAGACGTAGAGACCCAGGGCTACATGTAGCGCCTACTCAATATGGACTAGGTGACACTTGGGCACAGGTTGGAGAATCCCAGACGTAGAGACCCAGGGCGACATGTAGCGCCTACTCAATATGGACTAGGTGACACTTGGGCACAGGTTGGAGAATCCCAGATGTAGAGACCCAGGGCAATGTGTAAAGCCTACTCAGTATGGACTAGGTGACACTTGGGCACAGGTTGGAGAATCCCAGATGTAGAGACCAGGGCAACATGTAGCGCCTACTCAATATGGACTAGGTGACACTTGGGCACAGGTTGGAGAATCCCAGATGTAGAGATCCATGGTGACATGTAGAGCCTACTTGACATGGACTAGGTGACACCTGGGCACAGGTTGGAGAATCCCAGACCTAGAGACCCATGGCAACATGTAGAGCCTACTCAATATGGACTAGGTGACACTTGGTACAGGCAGATCCCAGACAGGCAGATCCAAGTGCAAAGGAAACATGGTATGATGATATCAGCTTGTATTCCAGAGTGGGAAGTTACATCTGAAAGTCCTCTGTACTTATTTTATTTCATTCATGTCCAACTCTCCCCAGCCTTAGCCAGGCACATTGACGATGACCTAGGAGCCTTCTGAGAGTAAAGGGGTCTACGGAAAGAGACGACTGGGAGGAGGTTGCTCTGGGGACCTAACACACTAGTAAAAACAGCAGGTGCAGGGGCACCTGGAGGGGGGCTCAGTTGATTGATCATCCAACTCTTGGTTTTGTCTCAGGTTGTGATCTCAGGGTTCTGAGTTCAAGCCCCTCATTGCACTCCGTGCTTAGCACGGAGTCTGTGTGGGGCTCTCTCTCCCTCTGCTCCTCTGCACTTGCCTCTCTCTCTCTCTCTCTCAAAATAAATAAATCTTTAAAAACAGAGCAGGTGCCCAGGTAGAGATGAGGTGGCAAGAATTCTGATCATCGGTTAAGAAGAACCCGAGGGAAATGGCTCTCATCGTATGAGTCCCTGCAGGTGGCTGTGTCTGTGTCACACGATGGGGTGACGAATTTAATTTGGGGCTATAGGACTATATAATGGAGGGGAGAACTTCTATTTAATTTTGGCTCCTTTACTGAGCTGGGCTCAGCCAACTTCGCAGTGTCTTCTTTAGAACAAAAAAAAGCATACGAAAGAGAAGCCATCCTGCCCCTCCTGAAGGGTACTGTGGCTGTTTCAGAGACCACAGAGAAGTGTACGTGGGCAGCGCAGACCGTGTGAAATGGAACAGTGACAAGAAGGGACGGAAAATGGCCCCACGGTGACTTGTTTCCAGTTGGAGTCAAGGAGATGCTTTGGCCGATAAGAAGGGTGATGTCCAATTACAGATTTGGTTGGAGGTTTGACCAGAGGACAAGAAATGGCCAGGACAAAAGCAGTATGTTCTGTGTTGAAAGTGGATTGTGTATTATATTTTATGGGGGAAAAGGATGGGTCTATTCTAATTATTCTAGAACATTCCCCCCTCCCACCCCGCTTTTTTTAGAGAGAGAGAGAGCGCGAGTGTGGGAGGACGTAGAGAGACTCCTAAGCAGGCTCCAATCCCCCGCAGAGACCCAGTGTGGCGTTCACTCTCCCGACCCTAAGACTGTGACCTGAGCTGAAATCAAGAGTCAGATGTTTCACTGATGGAAGGAGCCAGGCGCCCCTCCAGTTACTCTAGAACTTTCCTTTTTTTTTTTTTTTTTAAAGATTTTATTTATTTATTTGACAGAGAGAGAGACACAGCAAGGAGGGAACACAAGCAGGGGGAGTGGGAGAGGGGGAAGCAGGCTTCCGGGAGAGCAGGGAGACCGATGCAGGGCTTGATCCCAGGACCCTGGGATCATGATGTGAGCCGAAGGCAGAGGCTTAACGACGGAGTCAGCCAGGTGTCCCACTCTGGAACATTCCTAATCCAAAAGGATTAGGGCCAGAATATGCCACCTCCAGGGACCTTGTAAGAAAGAAATAACCAGAAACAAAATCCAGGCATAAAGAAGCAAGAATACATCTCCCCCCCCACTTTAAAAATGCCAGAGAAGTTCAGGATTTTTCTTTCCTATTAATTTCAGTTTTTATTTGCTTTTTAACATTTTGTTTCAAGATCATTAGAGACTTTCCAGAAGTTGGGGAAGTGGGGAAGACAGTTCTGCAAACCCTTTACGCCATGTCCTCTGATGTTAATATCTGGGTCGTCCGAATACAATTACAAGACCAGGAAATGATTGATGATATAATACCATTAAGTAAACTAGGAATCTTATGAGTTTTCAGCAGATTTATCTGTAGTTTGCTTGCTTGCTTTAAAAAAAAAAACACACACACACAAAACATTTTATTTATTTATTTATTTCACAGAGAGAGAGAGAGAGAGCATGAGCAGGGGGACGGGCAGAGGGAAAGGAGAATCGGACTCACCACGGAGCAAGGAGCCCAATGCAGGACTCAATCCCAGGACCCCGGGATCATGATCGGAGCCAAAGGCAGACACTTAACCAACTGAGCCACCCAGGTGCCCTGTATCTCCAGCTTTTTATCCACGGAACCTCAAGGCAAATACCTCAAGGCAAAGGCATTCTCTCAGAAGTTGCACGTGATA
This sequence comes from Lontra canadensis, assembly GCF_010015895.1. NCBI lineage: Eukaryota > Metazoa > Chordata > Mammalia > Carnivora > Mustelidae > Lontra > Lontra canadensis. Next base: position 7,678,375 of record NW_022631062.1, on the reverse strand, counting down.
TTTCTCCTTGGTGACTCCCATTCTTTGGGAATTTCCTCACTAAATCAGAGTGGGCAGGACCTTGAGCCGGGTCTGAAATTCTCCCAGAACTGTTGGTCATTGACCAACAATTATGTTCTAGGGGGTCAATGGCCAACAATTCTGTTAGATACTAATGTGTCTATGCTTGGTCTGGATACATTTTGCCAGGAGAAACCTTGTTGCAAATAGTGCCTGGGATGAGATGAGACGTTACGCTATGATGTTCCTTTCTATACTTTTACTTGATCCCTTGAGCTACGTTCCCACAATCAGGGATGGTGGATACGGATCTTCAGGCGAACAAAAGTCTACTCAGTAACACCAAAAACAGAAGAACGGGCTCTTGAAAAAGACTTGTGTAGCGTGTGTCTTTGTAACACTGCTGCCTCCAAGAACATAGAGGAAACAAATTCGCTGGGGTCATCACCAGGTAGGGCATAAGGAAGAATTTCCTCTCCAGGCGAGCTTGCATTGTTTTTGAGTGTTTATCCTAGATCTGTAAAGAAATTTTCAGGTGGAGGTGAAGTTTTTGTGCTCCTTCACCACACACGTTTTAATTTTGTGAACAAGAAGGAAGAACGATTTCAACATAGAAAAAGGAATCCTTCTTCCACTCCCTTTATATAACGAAGAGACCCTTTGTATTTTCAGGGGCGCTCTTAATGTTTGAATGTGTATAACGGTTTCATTGACCAGTGCTCAGATTTTCCAACTAAGATAGCCTTTTAACGTAAGGCATTCCTCAGTCCACACCCAAAACATCACTATCTCATCAACGTCAAGGGAAAGACCATCTTTGGGGGAGTATTAGAATCTTTCAAGAGTTTGTACCGAGCGTCAACCTACTTATCATCTATGAAATTGCCTATACTTTACAGAGATGTGGTTGCAAATGTTGGTCTAAAAATGGAATTACAGAGCAGACGGCTCTGGGGAGTGGGATGGTAATAAACAGAAGAACGTTGAGATGGAAAATAGTTTTGCTACGTCTACTCCGCATTAAAATATCAGCCGTACAAAAGGAACAGAATGACGTGTGTTATGGAAAGCAATTTAGGTGGAAAATATTGGAAAAATGAGGGGACTCTAAACATTTCCTGCTTTCTTTGTATGATATGTTGGAGACACGGCCACTGGTTCGGTCTCAAGGGAGTAGACAGCTCAAAATGAGGTAATCCAATCTGCAGATGTGAATGTGACCTTAGTCTTAGGAACACTTTCCTGTGCCTGAGTACCACTGAGGTTTGGGGAGGTTGACAGATGCCGGCTGATGCTTGCACATCCCATCACAACGTTGGGGGGAAACGCTGTGACTTTAGTGCGGAGATGCTATTTATCACATGTTGAAAAAGAAGTATTTACATGTGTTATGACGCGTTGGAATGATGAATTAGGACTGTTACAGAAAAATGGAGTGTGTGGGTTCCGGCCATTGGGCAGACAGATTACCATTATGCTGTGTGAGTAATACTTTATAAACCCATTTGTCACACAGAAAAGGTGTCACATGTAATCTGATTCATTGCATGTAATGGATTAGGGGAAATTTACTTAGATTTTCAGCAATGGGCACAAAAATAACTAACTTAACCCATCAGCAAACCGTATTTTATCTTTTAAATCTTATTAGGGCTCCTGGACCAACTCAAAGAACAAAGAGGCAGCTGTGTCTCAATGGCGTCCGGTGGGGACAAGGTCACCATCGGGTACCACAAATCATAGTCAAAAGAGCTCTGTTTAGGCCGCTGGCCTGACAGGAGGAGACGTGTAGGGCCATGGATTTGGTATAACTATCAACCGATGTGCACGGGGTGTGGAGTCAAAGATGCTTTTCCTTACTCAAGGCATATACTGTAACGAGGAAAATATCTACACCAATTAGTCTAAATGTTCCATTAACCATGGTTCTTAATGCTTTTTTTTATAGGCAAAGCAACAGGCAGAGGAAAACTGCCATAGTTTGGCTGCTTATGATCTACTAATGCTGGGGGCTAGGAAGTCAGAGGTCAGGGGGACAGTATAGTCCGGTTCTAGGTTCTGGTGAGCCCGTCTTCCTGGTGTATAGACAGCCACCATCACACTGTGACCTCACATGACAGAGACAGGGACAGAGAGAGGAAGCAAGCCCTCTTGTCTCGGAACTCTCCTTATGACGGCCCTAATCACACCCTGGGGGCTAATTATGGGGCAAGGAGCCCATCTCCAAGGACCATCACTCTGGGGGTTAGAGTTATGAATTTGGGGGAAGGGCACAAACATTCAGTCCACAGTGGCCTCTAAATTTCCTTTTAGGGGAATTGTCTTACTCTCATTGTGTGTAAACTTGGTGTAAAGGTAGGTCAAGGTCACTGTGTCCTTTTTAGGAAGCCTCATGAGGCAGATGTGCCCTCTTCATGAGAGGTGGGTGTTTGACCTCTGTGCCTCCATTCATGGCACTGTCTTGAGCAAGTGACCGGGATGGGACGGATGGTTGCAGCAGACCAGTCTGCTGCTGAAATGCCTTCCAGGGCCTGTGGTGGTCTTTTGGTCCCCTACCCCCATCCCAACCTGGCCCTCATTCCAAAGTTTGCCTTCAAGCCCACAAGGATTTCATGAACCTTCCTGATCATCGTTCTACCAAACTCCGTAATGAGCTTCACTTCATTTCAACCAAAATCCATAGTGATAGAGTCCTTCTCAGCTGGAAAGGATTAAAACCCCAAGTATTCCCATATAATTCATGTCATGGGTATAAATTTCACTGACACAGAATGACTATAAACTTTACGAGGACTTAAAGATCTCATTCTCATTCTCTCATTTAAAAGAACAGCCATATTCAGAAAAATACTGGACTAAATGTTAACCTGTATAATTTTTTTAAAAGGTATGCTTTAGTTGGGATTCAAATTAAAGGTTTTATTAATTTGTCTGTGAGAGGGAGAGCCTGGGTGGGGGAAAAGGGAGAGGGAGAAGCAAGTTCCCCACTGATCAGGGAGCCTGATGCAGGGCTGGATCCCAGGACCCCAGGATCATGACCTGAGCTGAAGGCAGAGGCTTTAACCCACTGAACTGCCCAGGCTGCCCCGAATCTTGATTCAAATTAAATTTCAGTGTGAAGACTGGTGTTGGATGATTTGCCTTAAAATCCGAAATTGTGGAGTCGACCTTTGTAGGTCAACACGAATGCTGTTTTTGCTGTTCAATGGATGTCACCTTTTTGGTTTGATGGGGAGGATGAAGCCATGAGCAGAAAGGCACGGGAGGGACAGGATTAGAAATTCATGGTTCTCTCTGTCTGGCAAGAATGAATCCATATCAAGTAACACCCAAGTTCTCCCAAGAGTCTTTACGTGCTGCTGTCATTTCTACTGACTTCATAGATGTCTGGTTTCCTGTATCACCTCCCAAATCCGGTCACCATCCTGTCTCCCTGGAACTGTTCGGATAGCCTCTCCAGCATTCTCCCTGCTCCCACGGTTACCCTGTTCCCGTATGTTCTCCAAAATAGAGTCGGAGAAATCTTTAAAAACAGGAACGTGGTTGTGACACTGTTTGAAAATAACCATCAGGTTGCCAGCTTCCCTTATCTTTTCGGATGAACGCCAGCGTCCCGAGCCATGACCTTCAGGATGTGGTCGCTGCCTACACCCAGCCGGCCCTCCGAGCCACAGTACATTGATTGCTGGTTACTCTGTGAATGCGCCACGGCCTCTCACGTCACTGCGTTTCCTCCCCTGTGCTGCCTGCCACACCATCCACGTGACCCTCACTTCTCAGATCTTCCCACCCAACCCCAACACCCATGTTTTGACCAATTTCTGTTGGTTCTTTGCGTAGTAAATATTTCCTGCCTCCTATCATTTGTCTTCCATGTCCCTTCTTGTCCTGAACATGTTCGCTGAGCTGTAGAACCTACTAGACTAGAATCTCATAGTAGGAAGTAACGGCCGTGACCCTAGGACCTGGCGTCATGGCGGACTCCTAGCAGGTATCATGAGACGTATTTGTGGTTCACATATGGTTGACTGCATCCCAAATCCCAGCCCAGCCGGGAGCTGATGTCCCTCAGCTTGTGGAACCAGCCATGTCTCCAGCTTCCATATTCCCCACCGCCCTACGGACTCTGAGAATACCCCCGAAGCCATCCTGGGGAAGGGAGTCTGTGCACGTGCCAGAGAGAGGGGATCGTTACTCAAGCAGGACTAGCGATCTGTAGGGACAGCAGAAATTTGATAATAAAGCCTACGTGTCAAGGGCATTGATCAACTACCCCTTACTGCCATGTGATGCGTAGACGCCTACTGCAAAAGTCTCAGCACACACACACACACACACGCACACACACAGCACGACTTGCCCACGACAGAGTTCCAGAAGCGGGCAACCACCAAGAACCTCTCTCCGTACCCGGGAGATGGACGATCACGTTCTGGAGGGAGGCTGTTAATCAAAACGTTACATAATCACGTTCTGCAAAGCACAATCCTCTCTGCACGATTCTGCTACAACAACATTTAAAATCTCTGCTTAAAAATGGGGCCAGACTGACATATTTTACGTGAAATAATTACACAAATTCGAGAAGTAGTAATTTTGGTAATTACCAAATAGTGTGATTCTGTCCCAATAAAGCATATGTCAGATTACATAAAAACATCATTATGCTGTTTTCCCCTTTTAGATTTTATGTATGTAGCGTACAAGTTTCAATACTCTAATGCCTTTCTCCCTGTCTCATTTAAGTAATTTTTTTTTAAACGAACGAGTCATAGCGTTTTCTCGGTGTGACGTTGTCCTGTGAAGTTTCAAGCTCTGAAAATTTCCTTTGATCTTAAAACAGAAATGGGTCTTTTTTTGTTGTTGTGTTTTGTTTGAGTTTTTTGTTTTGTTTTGTGTGGGGTTTTTTTGTTTTTGTTTTTGTTTTGTTTTTGTTTGTTTGTTTGTTTGTTTTTGGTTTTATGGGCAAACAAGGACCATGGACAGGTTGTGGCAAGTCGAGCGTTTTTCAGTTTTGCCCTCAAAAAAGAAGGAATTTGTGCATCTCTCCTTCCTACCGGTGACATTTTCCATGAAACCTCTTCCAGAAAGAGAACTATTTGTTCTGGTAACTAATCATTATTAATGTGTTCTCTTCTCCCCTGTAAAACACATAAAGTATGTCCTGAGTCTTCTCATGCTTATTATTATATGGCCGGTAATAGGCTAATCTGTAGATGTAAAAATACCATCGGGAATTCGGGTCACACAGCAGGTGAATTCATGTCCTACTACTTTGTGGCATTTTTCCAGGTGAGGGGGATGGTTCCTGACGTGGGCCCATCACTACATCACTGTCACTACAGTTTATGGCCACGGACAGCAGGAAAGAGACTGGGCAAGTTCCCGCTGGAACGTGGGTCGGGCATTTTCACGCACACCCCCAGTGTTTATTCCTGGAGCTGATTGGAAACGAGGCTGTCTGGGGTCATTCAAAGAATACGATCACCATATCTAACATATATTATTAGAATAATACTATAATTATGTATCCTCATTATAACCAATCCAAAAAACCCCAATGATTTCCCCAGCATTCCAGAACGCAAATGCCCGCTGGCTTGAATTCATAAAAGCAACAAAGAAGTGGACGTGGTCTCTACTTTTTGGAAACAGAAACTACTTGTTACCTTTTCTGCAGAGACAGCCTTCGGGGAACAGCAGATGGGTGTCCAGACAGCCTGTGTCACGGCCTGTACGAGCCTGGGGAAAGGGGCACTGTCCCCCTAAAAATACTGTGGCTCCAAATCATGATGGTGATATTAAGACGGAGAAATATTTTCCCCCCAAAGATTTTTTTTTTTTTTAATTTTATTTGCAAGACAGTGTGTTGCAATGCGCTCACACTCTGTCTTGTCTGGGTGCACAGCTCAGGGGCAGGGCCGTCCTGGGATCTGTGTGCCTGCCCTCGGTTTCCTTTTGCGGGAAAACACTTTCCCCTGATGCTTTGTGGATCTGTGGGAAGGCGGAGGCAGGTGTCGCTGTGTTTCTCGGAAAGCCCAGAGCGATGGCTTCCGCTCCATTCTCCCCTTGCAGCTGGGAAGCCAGCGTGTGGCCTGACACAGGGCACGCAGACTCTCTCCCCACTCAAGTGGCTCGTCTTGGCCTTAACCCCCGTTGTTTCTCAGAGAATGATCCTTGCTCGTGAGACACATATAAGTCATTTCCAGAGACACCGTCCTGGGAGGCGGCATCTTCTGTCTGATCTCGGGATGGAAGGAAACCTTTTCAACGGAATGTTCAAAGCCATTGTCATTCCTCCTTAAAAGGGTGGAGACCGGCAAAGGTCAGAGGAGTCAGGCTGTCCTTGGGCACGGCAGCTCTGCAGAAGGCTTCCAGGAGCTGGAGCCTGGACACCCCAACAGCCGTCATTCCAGGAATAGAACAGAGGGACTCCTGTGAGGGTTTGGCGGGAGCTGACTTCAAGGCCCCCCAGTTTGAGGCATGCTGGGTGTTGAGCACCGGGGAGTCACTGTGGCGAGCAGCACGGACTCTGGCATGGAGATGCCGTCTGGAGCGGCTCCACGGGGAGAAGATGTCCAAATATCCATTTAGCAAAGAGGCTGGGGGAGGGCAGGGACGGGGTTGGGGGGACGGAGGGAAGGTTCTGTATTCTGGCCATGCTGATCGGGGCAAATGACACCCAGGAAACATCAGGGGGACGTGGACATCCTCCGTGTCGCTTTAACAGCCGATGTCAGGAGGATGGCAGTTAACGCTATGAATGTTGGTGCATTTATGGCGTGTGGGGAAGGTGCAGAGACTGGAGGAGACGTGCTCGTTTGCAGGTCAATGTTGTGGTGCATCAGGAGAGAGATGGGAGGCATTTGACTCTTTGTCCATGAGAGCTCAAAACATGAGCTTCTAGTTCATGCTCCTTGGGGTGCACCATGAAGCCAGCCCATCTACGGGGCTGGCGAGTTTGAGTGCAAACCAGACAAGCAGGGAGCAGAGGGCCGTGTCCTCTGCACACGAGCACACCCCCAACCACCACCTTCTCTGAGGAACGAAGGGTTTGCGGACGTGTCCTCCAGATTCCTGTCCCCGGAGAAGGGCATGCTGAGATGGCCACCCCGAGCCCATCTGGCGGTCTCCAGCCTGACTGAAACCCAGTCGCCTGCAGTGGGAACCCCTCATTAAGACTTTTTGTTGGCGTGAGAGGTTGAGTTCTTGGACGGTCCCCAAGATACCTCTCGGTTGGTGTACCTCGACATGGGAAGTCCCCCTTTTCTTGAGAGTGGGCAGGACCTGTAGCCACGATTGATGCTGCACCCTTGGGTAGGGGACTTGTCAATCAGTTACCCTGGGTGGGCCTGGCCTAATCAGAAGAAGTTGTCAAGTCGGAAAGCGAAACATCATTTGTCTTGGAAGAAAGCAGACAGCCACAGTGGGAACTGCTTATCGGGGCACATGGCAAGAAACCACGGGCAGTCTCACAGAGCCGAGAGTGGTCCCTACCGAAGCTTGAGGAAGAAAATTGGGGTTTTCTTTCTTTTTTTAAGATTTTACTTATTTATTTGATAGAGAGCAGTCACAAGTGGCAGAGAGGCAGGCAGAGAGAGGGGGAAAGCAGGCTCCCTTCTGAGCTGAGAGCCTGATGTGGGGCTCAATCCCAGGACCCTGAGACCATGACCTGAGCCGAAGGCAGAGGCTTAACCCACTGAGCCACCCAGGCGCCCGGGAAAATTGAGGTTCTCATCCCACAACTAAAAGGTGCTGAATTCCACCACAGTCGCTGGAGCCAGAAGTGAGAATACTTTGCTGACCGCCTGGGAGATTCCAGACAGAGGACCTGGACGCGTGACCCCGAGGAACCCTTGAGAGAGTAAATGTGTGTTGTCGCAAGTTCCTCCAACTGCCGTCATTTCTTACAGAGCACGATGAAGCCACGGGCTTTCCTTCCCTCACGCTTTCCACTGTGCCTTCTAAGATCAGGTCCTCAATAAACCACCAAAATTCTTGTCTCAGAAGCCCAGTTTGGGGAACTCAAGGTGAGATTGGTAAGTGTCCCAAAACATGTAAAATCTAGTTGGGTCAACAGCAAGGACTTGAGATCAAATACTTGATAATATTCTCCTGACATTGCTGACCTGAAGGTCCCCCAGGGTCTTCCCTTTGCAAAGGGAAAAAGAAATCGAACCTGGTCTTTTTCTCTAACTAAAATGTTCCCAACACCAGGAACTGGGGTTTCTTCTTCTGGTTTCAGCGGGGAACACATTTCTTCACAAAGGAAAGAAAGAGCAGGTGTGAATTTAAATTATCTATGAAGGGATTTGGGAAGATGTTAGAAATAATGTTCTGTGTGTAAAGTGATCTGCGGGATGTCAACGGGAAAGGTTTTTAAGGTGTTTGTTTTTTTTTTTTAAAGAAAGATTTTATTTATTTGAGAGAGAGAGAGAGAAAGCATGAGCACGGGGAGGGGCAGATGGAGAAGCAGGCTCCCCGGGGAGCAGAGAGCCCAATTCGGGGCTCGATCCCAGGACCCTGAGATCATGACCTGAGCTGAAGGCAGAGGCTTACCCCACTGAGCCACCCAGGTGCCCCTAAACCCATCCTTATTAAGAAAGGGATAGGAAGTTTTTTGTTTTTTGGGTTTTTTTCTCATGCATATATTACTTTGCCAGAAATGCCATATGACTGTGCCCAGATGGGGAGGTTGATTGTCTCCCCGTCGTGGAGGCTGGGAGTCTGAGATCCAGGTGGGGCTGGGGCTGGTGCCTCCTGTCTCCTCATAGGAACCCAGTCCTATGGGATCAGGGCCCACCCTCGTGACCTCATTTTACCTGACTCCTATCTTAAAAGACCCCATCTCCAAATACAGTCCCATTCTGAGGTCCTGGGGGCAGGGGGCTTCCATGGGTATGAGCACAAGTCAACCCAGCACAGCAAGTGAAGAACGGTAGGGAAAAGCCTTTCCCAGCCCTCTTGCCACATTTACAAACTCATCTTAGGGGAGACTGGCATGGTCACATATTCCCATGTGGTCCGCTGAGCGCCAGCTCGCACACGTGTGGCCCCTGGGGAGGAAGAGGAAAACACGGAATCCCTACACGACTCCCTTTGATGACGGCACCATTTCTCTCTCCATCCTGCCCCGCTCGCCTCGGCCACACTTACAAAAATGGCAGAACGAGAGGGGCCCCTTCTGCGTTGGGGAGGCACGGCCTGGTCTTGATTATTTTTTTTAAAAAGGGAATAAGATACCTCGATGTACAAGGTTGGCAGGAATGAAGGCTGTTTTGGTTACCAGTGATGCCACGCCAAAAAAGTAAAAGTAAAAAGGTTGTGGGAAAGCCATGCTTCTTTTCCGCTCGGTGCCGTGAACCTGCTCCCCGCTGGGGTCTGGCTCGCCGTCGTCTTCCTCTTTTCGCAGGGACAGAAAACACGCCAGAAGCTGATCAGCCGTCGTGGTTTGCGAGTCCTGGAGGACATTTTCCACTCTTGGTGCCGATGCGTGGATGACTCGAGGGTCTTCTGCTGCACCGGGGTGGGGTGTGGGTAGGGGCCGTATTTGTGACTTTTCGAGGGAAAGCACGTTCCGCTGAAAGCAGAGCCTCTCTTGGTTTGCTGCTGCTGTCGCCACTGCTTGCCGTTCTCGGGCCGGGAACGCCGCTTGCTGCCAGGACCAGGGAGGAAGGGTTGGCATTGTCCACCGTGGAAGCCTGAAGGCCTGTAGGAGTTTCCCACGGGCTCCCAGGAGTCACCGCAGCCTGCATGTCTCCAGACAAGGCGGTGCCTTCCCGCACAGCTCCGGAGGCCAGAAGTCCAACATCAAGGTGTCCGCGCCCTGTGAGGGCTCCAGGGCAGGATCCCCTGTCCCGTTCCTAATTTCCGGGGGCCGGTTCCAATGCTTGGTGTCCCATCTCCACTCTGTCCTCACATGGGCGTTTCCTGTGTGTGTTTGTATCCCCTTATAAGGACACCAGCCGTTAGATTAGACCCAACCTAAACCAACCGTGATTTCTGATCAAGATCCCTAATGAATTACACTAGCAAGCACCCTTTTTCCAAATAAGGTCCCCTTCTGAGACGCCTCGTGACATCAGTGTGGGGCGGGCGGACCCTCTGGAACCCACACAGGCCCTGCCCTTTCCCTGCCTTGGTCGTCTCTCTGTGGCTTTCCCCTTGCACCGACCGATCCCCAAGGCGCCCGAGAAGTCACCTCCACAGAAGAAACGAGAGGGTCTGCTCTTGCGGGCATAGCCCGTTATTTATAGGGGGACCTGCCCCTGAATCACTTGCCCAGAGAGCCCTGGGATCGGCAAAGCGGGGAGCACGCGTCCACAGCAGAAATCAGAACAGACGTTAACGCTAGGGGGGACGTGGGCCACCACCCTGAGGCTCCCGGGCTTCTGATTAATTAGGATGACTGCGAAATAGCAGATTCTTTGTTGCTGTAATTGGGTATTGTTCTCTCTTGCACATTAATGAACTCTTCCTCCCTCCCCCCCTCCTTGTGTGCCCTTCACGTCCAGGTTGGGAGAACTCTTAGCAATGTCCCCCTTCCCCGCTGCGTTCCTTTCTGGGAGCTGGGTCCCGGGACGGGGCGCCTGTCCATCAGAGGCACGCGGACACAAAAGGCGGGCTGGGCGGCTGCCTGCCAGACCCGGGGAGGGCGTTCCAGGGCTGAGCTCACATTCAGACTCGATTATCTCTGCTTTGGGGGACCCTGTTCTCTGCCAAAGGGATATTTCTAGGACACGGTGAGCTCTCCGGGTCTGCGGCACAAAGGGGCACGAAAGCAGAGAGAGATCCGGTGTGTGTCTTGGGCGAGGAGGAGGTGTGGGGCTCCATCTCTGAAGAACGGGGTTGGGGGACAGAACGGTGGGCTTCCCATGCAAGGGGTAGTGATCCAAGTCCACCAGAAGGATGCTCAGGCCTGCCTGTGGGGATCTCGGAGACGGTTGAAGGTGTGCGGCCTGGGTGGCATTTGCCTGCCTTTCTGGAAATTGACACCAAAGAAAACATGATAATCACAGTGATTCTGGGAAAGCACAGTGCCTGTGGAGTGATTTTCTGTATAGGATCAACAGTAATGGACGTTCTGCATTCTCTCGTCCCCTGAGATTTGTGCAGGGGCTGGGGGGAAGCATCCTTTTGTAATACCTCGTGGCTCTGGCCTCCCTCTTCAGAATGTCGTCCCTCGGGAGGTTTTGAGGAATGACCTGGCATGCACGCGTCCACCAATGCATTGCCTCTGAGTGTGCAGGGCTTTCCTCCCACTCAAGACTACGGGTTCCTAAACTGTGGTTCCAGCGTGCCGCCAAGAGTTTTGGTGACGGTAGCCATGGCTGTGTGTGTGTGTATGTGTGTGTGTGTGTGCGTATTGCCTATGGCTGTGTTCATGCTACAATAGTCCATTTCACATTCTGGGGTCTTTAGAGCCAGAGAGTCTAAAACAGTCACTCCCAGGCCCTTTGCAGAAGCTGTGTGCGGAGTTCACTCCAGGCGAGCACATCTTCTCACGCTCTAGGGGATCCCGTCTTTCTCTGGGATGTGCAACTCATTACGTCTAATGTCTTCCACAGAGACTGGAAGGATGCGGCCGTGAGCGAGGGAGTAGGAAGAGGAGAGGGGTGGTTCTCCCCTCGAGCCTTTGGAGGGAGCCCGGCCCTGGGGACAGCTGCAGGTTGGACTTCCAGACTCCAAAGAGAGATGTGGCTCTTGGCTACTTTCATGAACCCACAGGGTTCAGTGATAGCAAGTTTCAGTATGCAAATGGTAGCAAGTTTCGAGCCACGAGTGGTGGCCCGGGAGTAGAAAGAGGGAAAAGGACACAGCCAAGAGGGATGACCATGGGCAGAAGGAAGGAATTCTACTGTAAAGAAGGACTGGAAAATACTCAGGGGAATATCTCCCCTTCCACAAGATAAATGTCTCGCCCAGCCTCGAGGTCCCCTACCTGCACAGCTAGAAAGGAAGGTCTCCTTATGTTCAAAGATGGCCCCACAGAGTCAGGATTGATGCCTGTGTTTTGACTGCAATTTTACTCTCCGACGTTTTTCTCTGTGATATGGAACGAATTAAGTCTAAGGTCTTTGCCATTGGTGGGCAACATTATTGTCTTAACCATATCCCTTCACACCTTGTGGGACTTCTGCATTAAAGAAAAATATATTTTTGCCTGAAAATATTGATATGTGTCCTCCTACGATGGGGGTGTTCAGCCTACAATTTTCAATGTAGGATTAATTTAAAAATGATTTTGTGTCCTTTTTAAGATGGTTATGTTACAACACAAGCCAGCCCAGCCTCTCTCTCTGCAGACGGACTGCTGTCGTCCACACTCATATTTCGGGGACATGCACGGCGTGAGAAGCTGTGGTAGGTCAGACCTGTGAATGCTGGCGATTTCATGTGCCTCTAATTAGTTAATATCTAGTGAACACATTTACACAGTGGTTTCTAATTGATACCCACGTTCAGAGCATGTGTTATGCCAACCCTAGGAAGTAAAGAACAGTCCAGCAGACTTTGGTAAATTTTTTTTTTTGGTTATTATTTTGCATCGTTTCAGCTCACGTTCTATGCATGGTAATACCCTCCAATAATGCAAAATAGCACAATACCTATGCTTCAACAGTGTTTCTGGCAGACCGTAACAACCATCATCGTTAGTACCGGACTCGGGAAGAATTACCCTTTCAACATTTTACAAGGTCACGGAGTGACTCCCGATATCCATTTTTCTTCATTTGTCATGAACATGCCAACTGTTGTATATTACCAGACCCTTGAAATTTTCCTATTAAAATGCATATTAGAATATTTAATATTCAAAGTACAATGAAGTAAAAAAAAAAAAACTTTTCTCTGTTTCTGGAAAATGTACAAGTGGGATTAGGTATTCAGTGCTAATATAAGAAAGAAATTCCATTGAGTCTAAGGAAAGAAGTCTAGCAGGGAAGAGAGGGGTGGCAGAGAAACACGCACGGGGCCGGGAAGGGGAGGTGAAAAGCAGACGAGAAGGTCGACCGCAAGAGGAGGTTAGAATAAGGAGGCTACAGTTAACTGAGACCAGAACCAGAAGTCCTTTTCATCAAGGCTGCCGTAGGCATTCAGACCTGTCCCACTGGGTCCTGATGGAATAACGTCTCTGTTTTCTCTTGTTCTGTTTGTCTGTCTGTTTTTTAAGGAATTCTTTTGGGAGAAAAATGCAACATTTACTGAACAATGTAAGAAAAAAAAAAACCCTGAAATTAAGGAAGAAAGGCAGCATGTTTCTGGATGAGACTATTCAAGATAGACAATGTTTTTTTTTTTAACTTTTTTTTAAGCAAATCTAGGTTTGACACGAAGTTAATGAAAATGACAATGGAATTTGTTATGTGGCTGTTCACAGAATTTTTCTTGTGATCATCTGGAAGAATCAATGGACAAGAACAGTCATGACAATTTGCTTAAGAGGAGCCATGAGGGGACACACAGAGAGAGAATGAATTATTGCAACCACAAATCTGCAATTATTCAAGCCGTGTGATATCAGAACAAACATATAGAGACTGAGGAGTGAAACGAAAGAGACATGTGGAGAGGCATACAAAAAGGTACACGTGCATGAAATCATCTCACACAAGGTAATGAATATTTGGTGAACTCTTTAGGAGAAGAATAAAATCCACTTCCCAGCTAATTAAACCCCAGATTCAAATAGACTTCCTAGAACCAACACTTCTCCTTGAAGAAAGAATATCACACTCATCTTGACAATCAAAGCAAGAGAAACATGTTTCTTTCTTTCTTTTTTTTTTTTTGAAGATTTTATTTATTTATTCAAGAAAGAGAGAAGGCATGAGCAGGGGGAGGGACAGAGGGACAAAGGAAGAAGCGGACTCCCTGCTGGGCAGGGAGCCCAATGGGGAACTCGATCCTACAAACCTAGGATCATGACCTGAGCCGAAGACAGGTGCTTAACTGACTGAGCCACACAGGTGCCCCTAGAACAAACATTTTAAGTCAGAAAACAGTTTTCTGGTTCAGAAAACAGACACCTGTCTGAGGTCCAGAGACTGTGCTCTGGCTTTGTACCAGACCCAGATCCTAAGCCCTACTGAGTATGAAGGTATCACCCTGTCTTCAAACAAATCGACATCCACAGTTAAGTTAATCCAATGAAAGTGAACGTATTGTCTTGCGGACCTCCAGTGGTCTGTTTTGTGGTTTCTGTCTTTCTCTCTTTGTACCGTAGTTTGGACACCTCACACTGGCATCCAAAAGGAAGGAACAGGGAATGGGGCACGGAAACTATTCAGAGAGATCGTATCCGGGGCTTTCTAAAATCCACGAAAGGTGGTCAGGCACAGATTCATGGTGTCTGGAGAAGCTCACATAAGATCCACACAAAGGAAATGGAGCTCAAGGGTTTCACAGACCCAGGGCTGAACACCCAAGATCATCAGTCAGTCCTGAAGCCAGGGGGAGACACACAGATGACATTTGGCATTACAGCTGACGTTCCACCAGAGGGAAAGAGAGACCCAAAGGCAGAGAGGAAAGAAGTCTTTATGGTGCTGAATGAAGAGTGTTAACCTAGAATTACATATCCAACGGAAACCTCCTACAAAACCCAAAAGGAGAGAAAGACATTCTCAGGTAAGTGAAGGCTGAGGCATTCCTTTCCACAGGGCCTACTCCACAAGGCATGGTACAAAGTATAAAAAATATAAAATATAAAAATAGAAGGTCTTCGGGATGTTGTGGAAGAGAGTCAGATAAAACCCCGGTATGCAAAAAGGAGAGAATGGCAAGTTAAAGTCTAAAAATATCTGGGGACATTAAAAATATGTATGTATTTTTTAAACATATGTATTTTTAAATTTTTAAATACATTTGTATTTTTTAAAAAGTAGTCTCCATGCCCAATGATCCATGACCCATGAAATGAAGACTTGAGCCAAGATTGAGTCAGACACTTAACTGACTGAGTCACCTAGGTGCCCCTCAAATATATATATTTTTAGTATCTATCTGTTCAAGTTTCTTTTAACAAGTCTTCACTGTTTAAAACAAAAGTTAGAAGAATATTTTCTGAGATAGTCGGTGTAGAGGTGATTTGCAGATCAATGAAAACGTAATGAGCAGAAAATGAGTACATGCAAAGAGCCTGTGGTAAGGTTTGAAGCTAGGATCCAGGTTGAGCCCCATGAGGATACAGCGCACTTGACCTGGGACTAGTATGTCCGAAGAATGGAATTTCACATTTTATTTAATTTTAAGGTATTTCAATAGCTACAGATGACAAATGATGACCATATTGGAGAGTGTGGATCTAGGGTGTCTAGGATAGAGATGGGCACCATTTCCTTCAAAGATCAAGGGTAGTTTGGGTTTTCTTGACCAACAGGTGAAATAAAAAGTGTTATGTTGGTACATAGATGACTTTTTCACATGTGATCATTAAAAATGGAAGAAGCGTTTTTAGCTAATAGACCCCACAAAAGCCTGTGGTGAGCTCAGTTCTTCCCATAGAGCAATCACAAAATACCTATCTATCTAATCAATAGAGGCGATGCAACAGAATACTCAAAAGATCCAGTTAATCCCCAGAAAGGCACACAAAGAGTAACAGGTAACACAAAACAGAATATATTCCTAGTGGGAGAGTCAACAGCAAAGCTACTTTGGAAGGTCAAATGTACTGTGGTGCTCGGGGCCGGCAATTCTCTGCTGGATGTTTACATAGAAGACGGGACAATGCATGGCCCCAAAAGGACTCATTCAAGAATGTTCTTAGCAGGTTTATTCGTAATGAAGCGAAACAGGAAACAAAATGTCTGAGGACAGGATGAATAAACACGTTGCCATATTGCCACAAAGTGGATACTACCCCACAGCAGTAAAAGACCTGAAGTGTCCATCTTGGTGAATTTCCATAAGTTGGATACATTGTGACAAGCCATCCAGAAGCTCTCGCCCTGTGTCCTTTCCAAGTGGGGCAGTGTTGCTTCCTTTCTCCTATTTCTGTATTTTCTGAAGTTTTTTAAAGGACATGCAGACATTAAAACAAAAAAATTTTTTTTTTTTTATATGAGAGGAAGAAAGAGAGCAGAAGCAGGGGGACGGGCAGCAGGAGCGGGAGAAGCAGGCTCCCCGCTGAGCAGGAAACCCAACGCAGGGCTCCATCCTAGGACCCTGCGATCACGACCTGAGCCGACGGCAGTCGCTGATCCCGCAGAGCCACCCAGGCGCTCCCGGAGGTAGACATTCTAAAATAAATAATTTCCAATAAGTTCGTTGTCTCGTCGAAGGGCTTTTCGTACGTGCACGTCCCATCATCGAGATCCTTTGCCAGCGTGCACGTACAACGTATTTTCCATAAAATACTCGTTTTCATGATTGTTAGCAGTGCCCTCAAAAGCAACTCAGAAGGAAATTAAAGATTTCATTCAACTTCTAGAAACGTTCCTTCTCATTTGGGTATGTGCTGAAACAAATACCTGGTGATTATTCTTAACATCCATTGGAATTGTTTCCTACTGTCTCACTTCCCAGTTGTTGGGTAGATTGAAGCAAGGCTACGTACCCTTGCATCTCTGGAAAGCACGGTGGTGAAAACGGATTTACCTACTATTTCACCAAAGGCTTCCATCTGCCAGGGACACACTGGAAAATCCATTATGCTCTACGTTACCCGGGACAATAGCTGTTATAGAAAGAAATCTCTCCGTACCCCCTACCGCCGCTCCCTTAGAAACTAAAATAGAGCTTTGATGGCTCCTACCTGACCTACATCGTGGAGCATTGTCATGACCTAATTTCCTGAAGTTGTGGGCTTTGAAGCACTGTGTGGGGTGTCCCAATGCCTCCTCATAAACTCTGGACAAAAGCACATTCCCACTGTGGATTCACTCAAGTTTCCACGAAGGTCTGAACACCTGTAAGGATTTTCCACCATGAACTTCGGATGGTCTGTCATGCTTCAAGGAAGGCTTCTTAGTTTCTTGTCCCAAGAGTCCTATAATTCCTGTCAAAATACTATGACGTTATGAAGCTATAGAGCCCAAGAGGCATAGCATCCGATTGGCTGGAGGTAGAATTTTCTCTGTCATGTGCTTTAATTCAATTTGTTAATACTGTATGGTACCCATTTCTCAGAATCATGATGTATCTAAATCTGGTTGGAAGTATCAACGTCATCAAGAGGGCACCAGCTGATGTGGCCCGACACCAGCTTGGAGGATGCCCAGGCTGACCTCCTGAGCTCCCACGTGAGATGTCCACGTCGTTCCTTCTAGTACTTTGCTTTAAGGAGACCCCTGGCCCCTTCCTTCATTTCAGCCTAGAGATGGGAAGGTTCTAAATACCTACCTACAGCTCACACTTCTTCTCCTTCTCCTTCTTCTCCTTCTCTTTCTCCTCTCTGTCTTCTTCTCCTCCTTCTCCTTCTTCTCCTTCTTCTCCCTCTTCTCCTCCTCTTCCTTCTTCTTTTTTTTTATGCCATATGTATTTTATTATTTTTCTCATTTTACTGAATTTTCTAAAAGTTCAAGGATTTCTCCAAGGCTTTGCAGGTCTTTTTTTTTTTTTAATTTACTTTTTCATTTTCTACTGTGTTATGTTAGTCACCATATAATACATCATTACTTTTCTTTTTTACATCATTAGTTTTTGATGTATTGTTCCATGATTCATTGTTTGTGTATAACACCCAGAGCTCCATGCTATCTGCACCCTCCTTAGTACCCATCACCGGGCTCACCCATCTCCCTGCTCCCCTCCCTACTGAAACCCTCAGATTGTTTTTCAGAGCCCATAGTCTCTCATGGTTCCCCTCCCCTTCCAATTTCCCCCAACTCCCTTCTCCTCTCTAACTCCCCATGTCCTCCATGTTATTTGTTATGCTCCACAAATAAGTGAAACCATATGATCATTGACTCTCTCTGCTTGACTTATTTCACTCAGCATAATCTCCCCCAGTCCCGTCCATGTTGCTACAAAAGTTGGGTGTTCATCCTTTCTGATGGAGGCATCATACTCCATCGTGTATATGGACCACATCTTCCTTATCCATTCGTCCGTGGAAGGGCGTCTTGGTTCTTTCCACCGTTTGGCTGTTGTGGACGTTGCTGCTTGTCAGAGTGCCAGCCCTGGCATCCAAACGTCTGGCACGTGTGTGTGTCTCAGAGGTTCTACCTAATTCATATATTCACTCCCCTCACCAGGTCCCCTCTCCCTTTTCCTCACTTACCACACACAGTCACTGTTGATTCTAATATCCAAATAGGTGTGTGTGTATGCATACGTTTCTCTGTGTGTTCCTTTCACACTCTATCTATCTATTATTTTTTCATCTTCTGAATTTCTACTGCAGCCAGTCAGCTTCAGACCAGTGTCTCCTACCTGGACTATTGCAGTAGACCCCTCAGTGGGTCTCTCAAATTTCCTCGTGCTTGTCTCCTCTGTGTTCTCCTTAAGGAAGTCTGAGAGTGCTGCTACCCTGGTTAAAATCCTTCGAAAACGGCTTCTATTTTTAACATTAGGATAGAGTCTAAAAGGTTTCAAATGACCTACATAGACCCCATTTGATCAAGCTTGCCTCATCCCTGTCCCTCGAAACATGGCACTGAAATGATAAAATGTTCCTGGGGAGACAACAAAGCTTTTAAATAGGGTCAACTTTAAATGTTCTTCGGGATTTAAGCAGAGCTTCTGGTGTCCTTTTCATAGCTGAAATTTTCACGTCCAGGTGGTCTCTGCTCAGACAAGTGTGGGGTGGCCAGCGGCCAATTTCTCAACACAAGACAGTCTGATCACAAGTTCAGATGAGAAGACTTTGTCAGAAGACAACGTGAACAGGTTAGCATTTTAGACACTCAAAAGAGTCCTCATGGAATGAAAGATGTCCTCTAACCCACCTGCTTGCCCTTCTAGTCACGTCTTTCCAAAATCCCTGTTGTGACCACAGGGGACAATGATT
Organism: Lontra canadensis; assembly: GCF_010015895.1. NCBI lineage: Eukaryota > Metazoa > Chordata > Mammalia > Carnivora > Mustelidae > Lontra > Lontra canadensis. Next base: position 7,659,420 of record NW_022631062.1, on the reverse strand, counting down.
GCTTTTCATCAGTTAAAATATCCATATAGGGGATGAAGAAAAGAACAGAAAAGTTTATACAGGTCATTAAAAAATAACACTGGCCGCTGCATTAGTTTCCTAAAGCTGCTATAAGAAAGCATCACACATGAGGGTCCCAAACATTGATCGTCTGACTGTCCTGGAGGCTGGGAGTCTGAGATCCAGGTGGGTCTGAGGCAGGTTCCTCCTGAGGCTTCTGTCCTTGGCTTGTAGATGCCATGTTCTCCCTGGTCCTCATGTGGCCCTCACTCTGTGCATGTCTGTGTCCTCATCTCTTCTCAAAAGGACCCTATTGGATCGAGATCCATGCTAACAACTTCATTTTATCTCAACCTCCTCTTTAAAGACCCCATATCCAAATACAGTCCCATTCCAAGGTCCTGGGGGCTAGGGCTTCAACATATGAATTTGGGGTGGGAGATACAGTTCAAGCCCTAACAATAACTTTCACTAAAAGTGTAATTCCCTCTCCCTTCCTCTATATAGCCTTGTCACTTGGTGTTCTTAGAGTGTTTTGATAAATGACTTTGGCCACATATTGATCTTTTGATGCATATGGCAGGCTTGGAGAAATAATTGATTGGCCTGAATTCCTATGAATATGTGGTAATGACTAATGCTGGCATCCAAGTGTTCTGAAAATATTCAATCCGGTTGGACGCATGTGTCTGTGAGGGTCGTATAGGATGTCAGTGACCATCAGCGAGAGTGGCTCACCGTTTTCTCTCCGAGGTTCACTTTTATAGAATATTGAGTGGGAAAAGATCTCAAGACTTTGGACATGGGGAAAACTCATTTTCCAAAACATTATGATAAAACCAGGGATGGGGGGAACCTAACCATGTCTCAGAAGCAACATTTGGAGGAAGGGTCAGAAAAGATATCTTCGCCTTTCGGGATCTGTACTTTCTGTACCCAATTTAGTTGCTACCGTGGGGCATTGGAAAGACAATTAGCATGTAGAGTCACAAAATCAAAATTAAAATCAGAGCCATGTTATTTCCAATGATATGACTTTGGGGAAAGTGCTTACCTGTTCACTGTGATTAGAAAATGAGCTAAATATAGATTTCAATGTCCTCTGGCCCTTAGAAAAGGCCAGACACCTCCCTCTGCCAACAGCTTGGCAGGGAAATGCCAGTTTTAGGAAACATAAAGCCACACGACCACCACCTACGAATTTTTACAGGTAACATTTGGAGAAATCAAAATGGCAGTTCGGTTACCCATCTTATAGGTGAGTTTGTATTATTTTTTTTTTATGATTTTACTTATTTATTTGAGAGAGAGACAGACAGAGTGAGAGAGCATGAGAGGGGAGGTCAGAGGGAGAAGCAGACTCCCCATAGAGCTGGGAGACCAATGTGGGACTCGATCCCAGGACTCCGGGATCATGACCTGAGCCCAAAGGCAGTCACTTAACCAACTGAGCCACCCAGGTGCCTTAGGTGAGTTAGTTTAATTCAGGTTAACTCATATCCATAAGTGAGCTTAGGACTAAGTTTTTGGTTGATGAGAAACATGATTACACGGGTATTTCTAGCAGGATATCTTGATATTTTAAAAAGTAAGTACTGAGGGGCGCCTGGGTGGCTTAATTGGTTAAGTGTCTGCCTTGGGCTCAGGTCATGATCTCAGGGTCCTGGGATCGAGCCCCACATCAGGCTCCCTGTTCAGTGGGAAGCCTGTTTCTCCTTCTGCCTCTCCCGCTACTTGTGTTCTCTCTCTCAAATAAATAAAATCTTTGGGGAAAAAAAAATAACTACTGAAATTTTTGTAAACCTTTTTTTTTTTTTGAAAGTTTATGTCCTCTACCTGTACCATGTGTTTACTCTCATTTTGGTCCCCATCATAATGCTCAATTTGTTGAATCACAATTGGTTGCCATGGAGATGATAGGGATGTCACAAACAGGATTATGACTTCAAGTAGGGAATAAACAGCAGGCTCACTGAACTCTTAACAAATTCCTGTTATTAGGCAAATAACCCTCAAATAATTGAGTGTAACCCAAAATGCCTAATTTTCTTTTGTGGGGATTTTTCTCCCCCACCTGCCCCTTGGTATAGAAAAATGCATCGCCGTCTGCTGAATGCAATTGTACAAGGCAAATGTCGCAGAAGTCAAAAAAGGATTTGAGAGTAAAATACCCTGGTGTGCAACATATAAAAAAAATCATGACTGATACGATGCTAAGACAATTTTAGGAAATGCAATGATCTGTCCAAATTTAACCAGAGATGCTTTTCTAAATCAGAAGAGGAATTGCAAACATGCTGAATGACGGCCACATTACAGACACAAAAATAGGGAACTCCCATCAGATGTTGCATACACCTAACGGGCGTCTGAGACTGCAAAAGTTGCCGCTCGCCCACACACGGTACCTCAGCGCTGACCTTAAGCAAAGACAGAAAGATGGGATGGTTTCTAGGACACCATGAAAGGCTTCTCGGACTGGAAGTACTGTTCTAACGAATGTAGAACGGCAGCTCAATTTGCCATGTGAGTCCATCTTTATAATAAAAAGGAAAAGAGTATTGAGATACAGGGCTGGTTATCGTTATGTACGTTCACTGAGTTCTTACCGTAACATCGAAGACACGCGCACCATCTTGCCATCTCCACTATTGTGTGCTCGTGAGGTGTATAGGGATGGCAGATGCCCTTTGGTGCACAAATTTTGCCAGTATTTAAGTCACACTCAAGTGGCCGGAACTCGAGGCTCAACATCTTTGTTAAAACACAGTTAACTGAAGCCAAAATTAACACTCTGTAGGACCTTGAGTCCTTAGGATGTATCGTGGTTTGGTCTTGGTCTTAGAGACTCTTGCTCCTGGTCCTCAGTAAACTGATTTTGACTCTCATCTCCTTAGACATGATGCCATCTGGCCCAACCCTATTGGGTTTTTCCCATACTGGTGCAGTCCTGTCTTCAAGTTTTCCTCTTCCTTTTCCCTTATATGCAGTGCTAAAGGTCTCTCGTCCACGAAATGACAGCTGAGGATGAACTACTAAAGGCACAGTGAGAAGGACTGACAATTATGGTTTAATAAATTTAGATATCATGGTGCTTTTTTAACACCCTTGTTGATACCCTACAATTGGCCTATTTTATGCGTGCATTTCCATGACTTTAAATATATTATAGAGTTGTGCAGTCATCCCTGCACCCTGCCCCATGTCATTTGGAATGTTTCCATCACCACAGAAAGAAAACTCATGCTTATGAGACATCATTCCTCATTCTTTCCCTCTCATCTTGTCCCCAGGGCTAGACAACCACCCAAATATTTTGTGTCTCTATAGGTTCACCTTTTCCAGGCATTTCGTATACATGCTGATATTTTAGTTTTAGATAGTGATAAAATATAGATAATGTAAAATGTAGCAACTTTACCATTTTAAGTGTATGGCTTGGTGGCATTAAGTGCAATCATGCTGTTGGACACCCATTCCCTCCACCCAACCACAGAACTATTGTCATTTTGCAAAACTAACACTCTGTACCTACCAGATAAGAACTCCATATTCCCCTTACAATATGTTTTTTTATGACTGTTTTTTTTTCCTCAAAATTCACCCAACTTCTGATGTATATCCGCACTTCATTCCTTTTCATGACTACATAATACTTCATTGTACGTATAGACGGACCACTTTGGTCTGTATTCACACTTTGTTGATGGGCATTTGGATTGTTTCTACCTTTTGGCCATGGTGAACGATGGTTGTTACTCACCAGAAGGTGTCATGTGGACGAATGTTTCCTGTTTCTTCTGGGTAGACACCCAGCAGTGGAATTATTGAGCCACACAGTAATTCTAGGTTTCACATTTTGAACACCTGCCAGCCTGTTTCATCAAAGCAGCTGTGCCATTTTATGTCGCCAAACAATATATGAGAGTCTCACTGTCTTCTCATGCAGACCCACACTTGTTTGTCCCCATGGTTTCTATTTCAGGCACCTTAGTGGATGCCACATGGTATCTTGTTGAGGTTTTGATTTGCATCTCTCTGATGGCCGATGATACTAAGCATCTTTTCATGTAAGTCTTGGCCACCCACGCATCTTTTTTGGGGAGCAATTTCCATTTGCATTTTTAATTTGATTATTTATTCTTTTGTTATTGAGTTATTCACCTATCCTGAATAAAGTCCCTTATTGGATCCATGGCTTTGGATTCTTTTCTCTCAGTCTGAAAGTTGTGCTCTCGTTTTCTTGATGGTGTCTCTTGAAGAGCAGATATTTTTAATTTTTTGAGGTCCAGCTTTCTCTGTCTTCTTTTGTCATTGTGCTTTTTGCTTCGTTGCTGAGTAAGCACTGCCTAATTCAAGGTGATGAAGAAAGACTCATATTTTCTTCTAGAAGTTTTATAATAATGCAGCTCTTCCATTTAGGCTGATGACCCTTTTTGAGTTGGGTGTGGATGGTACAGAATAAAGATCCAGCTTCCTTGTTCATATGTTCACATCCAAGGCAGGAACCACATGTGTCTTGTATGAGAAATGTACCCCATTGTCAATTAAATAGTAACATGAAATACATAGCTTGGAATACACTGATACTTTATAGCCATAGAGACCATGGTTTCAGATCCCAAGCCCAGACGCCATGTTTTAATTATAACTGAAAGTCAAGATGAAGATAGCATGAGATAGAAGAACTCAACCTCTTATCTGTGTATCTGTCTACTTACCATGCTCTATGAGCTAAAATTTGTCTTTTTTTTATTAAACCTTTTCCATCCATGGAGAGGGCATATCTTAAAAAAACAAACTCCCAAGGATGCTGATAGAAGTGGACTAATCAAAACTACTCAAAGTCTTGGTTTGAATGGAACCCAAAGAAGAGTGAGGTTCTTCAAACAACAGGGAACATATGCTAATGTAATAATAATGGATTGTAACATGGATCTTAACATGAATTCTTACCCTAGCCACATGTGGAACTCTAACATGGTTTGGACGGCACCAACAAGAAGACACCAGGAAGCTGCATACGCCAGTTAGAAGATTATAAACGATGGAGAATGGATGTCTACTTCAGAAAACCAATGCCTAGATGGGTCAGACAGAAATGCCCATGAATCTCACACCACCAGACCCCTCTGCTAGGCTGTAGATCACTAGACTACACACATACATTCTATAGTAAAGTGCTGGTGTGTTATCTGCCCTGACCTACCCAAGTGGAATTCTCATTCATTGGCATTACTGCCCATAGCCTATAAATAGAATTACAATTATGATCTTGATTTGAAAAAACAAAAACAGACAGGAAGGGAATCACTGTCCTTAAGGAAGGGAAGCGGTCATTAAGCATTGTCACTATTCCGTCTTTCGGATGAGAACACGTGCATTATTCCAGCCTTCTGACCTGGTGAGAATGGTGGATTCAACAACACTCTGGGAGGTCCTTCTCCATAGCACACACGCTGCTGCATAATCATATCACGGATGGTGCTACCCCTCACATGCACACACCCCTCAGAAATGTCTGAATCTCAATTTTGCTCAACCAGAATGTGCTTGGCTAAATGCCACAAATCCCCCCCAAATGTAGGCATGAGTAGTGGAGCTACTGTTTCGAACCACTGAAATACATAGTAAGATATTGTGGATTGGCTGCCAATAACCAATGCTATTTGGTTGCTGAGAAAAGTGAAGTAATCAGAACTGAATCAGCTGACTGGGTCATCAAGGGTGTATCTGAGAATAACCACAGTTGGCATGAGAATAAATGTGTTTTTTTTTAAGATTTTATCCATTAGAGAGGGAGAGAGAAAGCATGAGCAGGGGGAGGGGCAGAGGGAGAAGCAAGCTCCTGGCTGAGCAGGGAACCGGTTGTGAGACTTGATCCCAGGACGCTGAGATCATGACCTGAGCTGAAGGCAGACGCTTAACCTACTGAGCCACCCAGATGCCCTTAGAATAAACATTTTAAACCATCTCCATTTTCCTGCTCCTTTCCACTCTTCTGTACAACGTTTTCCTGGACAGCTCTATTTCTTGCGTTTTTCTGTGCATCTTGATTCAAAATGTGATGACCTAATCCTTAGAACTGATGACATTGTCCTCAGACATGTCACACTGTGAACCGAAATGACTCTCCTGGAGAGAATGAAAGACGCATGTATAAAAATACAGCTCTGCCTGCTGTCAGTCATAAAGCCATGTAGTAACGAGATGCTGAATGCCACACCCAGGGAGATCTACAGGACATTTCCCCAACTTGACTTTTTTTTTTTTTTTTCTCTTATAAACTAACATGTCTCCTAGTCTGGAAATACTCATTTCAAAGAAGGTTTTCTTTGTTCTGTTATTACCAATGACGGGACGGATTTCATCATGGGTATCCTACAACTCACTGATACTTGCTTTCAAAGGAACATTTCAGCTCCCTACCTGACCACTTGGCTTCTGTTTATTGTCCTACTGATGGTTATTCAGAAAGAAGACCTTCAACCTGGACAAGTATGAGTGAACAAATAGTCTTACTATTATTTTTATTTTTTCTATTTCTTCCCAAAGATGTGTTACACAGACTGTCTATACTGGGCTTCTCTGCAGAGTTTCTGAAATTCTATGGCCCTGTTTAATACATGGTATGCAGGAATGGGTGTTTCAACTTAAAGAATTCATAACACTGTATTGCAAATATGCATTTGCTCTTTTCATAAAAACCACTTATGCTTTCTACTCTTCTTCCTATAAGAAACAGCATAGCAAAAATTTTTAAACATATTATTTATTTATTTGACAGATAGATCACAAGCAGGCAGAGAGGCAGGCAGAGAGAGAGGAAGAAGCAAGCTCCCTGCTGAGCAGAGAGCCCAATGCGGGGCTCGATCCCAGGACCCTGAGATCATGACCTGAGCTGAAGGCAGAGGCTGCAACCCACTGAGCCACCCAGGTTCCCAACATAGCAAAATCTTGAGAAAAGGGGAACAAGGCAGAAACCAGGATTTACCTATTTATCTATGCATTTATTTATTTCTCTTTGTCCTTCCTTCCTTCTTTCCTCCATACCTCCCTCCCTCTCTTTCTCTTTCTTTCTTTCTTTTCTTCCTTCCTTCCTTCCTTCTTCCTTTCCTTTCCTTTCCTTTCCTTCTTTCTTATAGGCTCCATGCCCAGCATGCAGCTAAACTCAGGGCTTGAAGTCACAACCCTGAGACCAAGACCTGAGCTGACTCTGGTCAGCTGAGCCACCAAGTGAGCCACCCAGGTGCCCCCAAAACTAGAATCTTAACAGTGGCTACTTTTCAGGGTTCATGGGTGGCTCAGTTGGTGAAGCATCTGACTTTGGTTCAGGTCATGATTCTGGGGTCCTGGGATCCAGTCCGGCATCGGGCTCCCTGCTCAGTGGGGAGTCTGCTTCTTCCTCTTCCTCTGCTTCTCCAACCGTCCTCCCTGGTGCTCTCTTTCTCTCTCCCTCTCTCCAAGAAATAAATATATAAATCTTAAACACACACACACACACAAACACACACATGCACCACAAAAGTGGTTAGTTTTCAAGAGTCACCCATGCTGAGATTCTCTACCTGGAAATTACTGACATTTGGGGCCAGCAAAACGGTGGAAAAAAATCAAGACTGGTTGGGAAGCTTACAATGACACATAAAATATACATATACGGAGAATACATAATGACTATTATTATTGGCATAGCTGTATCAAAATGCTCCCTTCTGATAGAAAACTTTTCCTATTGTAATGCTTTATCAAAAGTTCTGATTTGCACACGCTGTACATTTGACTCAAAAAGGTGTACTCTGTTGACTTCACAGTTTTGAGACTTGCAGGAGGCATACTGGGAAGGAAAGTTTGACTCAACTTCTTCAGCAGAAAAACTCTAATTTCCACTTTCTCAAGAAAAAGTGACTGGATTTTTTTTAAGGATTTATTTATTTGAGAGAGAGAGAATGAGCAGGGGTAAGGGGCAGAAGGAAAGGGAGAAGCAGGATCCCTGATGAGCAGGGAGCCCAATGCAGGACTCAATGCCGGGACCCGGAGATCATGACCTGAGCCGAAGACAGGTGCTCAGCTGACAGAACCCCCCAGGCACACCCCCTAGCTGGCTATATTTTATAAAGTTCAGCAAAGAATTAAGGGATCTACTGGTCAGCGTGCAGCCATGTGGAAGATTCTGGAAACCCTTTGCTGTTTCTTGTTCCTCTCCCAGTATTGCACTGGGAGTGGATTTAGCAAGATTGTCATTTAACAAGATTTGCCATGGTGAGCTCTTCCTCAACACCACCTCTGATGCCAAAAATGTGTGGCATCCCTGCACCAATGTTCTCGTTTTCTCACAGCATCTGGGTGCTCCAACAATGCAGTAATTAAAGGAGCGAGACTGATACAAAGCGAGGGTCAACCAAAGCTTTATTTCACGCCAGCACCGAGAATCAAACCGACCAGCCAGGGCTGTCCACCCTGGTGAGGCAACCACCCCCAGCCTCACAGACTAGCTTTTATAGAGCAAAGGCCATGTGGTTGAGCCTGGCCAACGAGACTGTAACACACGGAGAAAGTTGCATAGTCATGCTGGGTCATACGCAGGTGGCCAAATGAATTACAATTTACCCTACAGTAGCTGTTTGAACTAGCGTATCACTGTGGTCAGAATTGATGCCCTAGTTTGGCACCAAAAAGGCAGGGTTTACATTCTTTGGGGGTTAGGGAGATAGTATGTGCGCTTTACTGATTGGATGTCTCCACCTGACCTGACCCATCCTTGTATTTGGGCTCTGTTATCAGGAACTGGTCGACCATATTTTACTGGTTTCCCAGACTTGCTTTTTAGTAAGTTCCCCTGGTGGGGGTGGGGGGCAGGGTCAGTTTAAGTTTTACTGCATAAACAACAAAATGGCTCTTTAACCGAGATGGAGTCGCTCTGGCTAAGTAGGCCCCTACAGGACGGCCAGGCCCCGGTCAGTGACAAATTCGGGGGTTCCCACATCTTCCCTCTCAGGTTGGAAAACTTGCTTGGACAGCTCACAGAATGGAGGAAGAGAGTGTAGGTGCTGTAAACCAGTTCGCCATGAAGGACGCAACTCGGGAACAGCCCCACGGGTGAGGTAGGGACCGCGAGGCATGTGTGTGGGGGCAGAGAGTTTCATGCCCTCTCCGGGTGCCATGCTTGCGGTCCTTTAAGGTGTTCTCCATCTCAGAAGGTCTTGGAGTCTCATTGTGGAACAGTTGTTACAGATCTCAACCTGCAGCGTCCCTCCTCTCTCCAGAGGTCAGGGTGGGGCTGAAAGACTAATCACGCAGTGTTTCTGGTGACCCACCTCCATCCTGGAGCCCCTAAGGGGTCCCACCTGGGGGTACCTCATTAGCATAAACTCTCCTGTGGTCTGGAGGGTCTCCTTATAAAGAACAAAAGACAGGTCTAACGCTGGGGAAATCTGAGAGCTTCAGGGGCTCTGTGCTAGCAGGCAAAGAGCAAATGTATATATAGTTTTATTATACCGCAGTGACAGAAACAAGAGCCCGACGCAGTCACCGCTTGTGGACCCAGCCTAAAAAAACCACCAGAAGAGGAAGAGCATCTCCATCTGTTAATGCCTGTTCCTCCTACCAAGCTAGAGGAAGCCTGAAACTCCTGGTGTGTTAGTCCTAACACCCCCAATCCATGGCTTCGCCGCCTCCCGTGGGCATCGTCCTATAAATTTATCATCAGGCTCCTTTTGAATAACAATTAATGCTAGCCTTTGGAAGGGGACTGGAGTTCTTTGGACAATTATATCCAGGCTCGCAGGCTTTAATTACAGAACACACTGAGTCATTTAGCTCTGCCTTCTCCCACCCTCCCTTCCTTATCACAGTGGCGGGTTGCAAAGGATTATGATAAGACTCCTCTTTGGGCGCATTATTATTACAACACACCATAGAACGGAGATATGTTTTTCATGGAAAATTACAGAACTACAGACAAACTAACCAACCAGCCCCCACCCCCCAGGATTCTGTAGAAACCCTGTTCCGATGGAAACTGTGTGTAGGTGAACATCTTGAAGACACGGGCGTGCCTTGCGTTTACCACACTTTGCAGTTTTGGGTTTTGCACAAACCGACGTTTCATGGAAACCCTACGTCAAGCAAGCTTTCTGGCCTCATTTTTCCCCAACAGCATTTGGTCACTTGGTGCCTCTGGGTTGCATTTCGAGGACGGTGACAATATATCAAGCTTTTTCCCTCGTTCTATTTGCTATGGTGATCTGTGATCCGTGATGGTCACGCACGGTAAGTCCAGGCGATGGTTAGCTTGGCAAAAAAGTATTTTTCCATTACGGTTCATGCATTTTCTTAGATAGGATGCTCTTGCCTACTTAAGGGACTACAGTCTGGTGTCAACATTACTGTTACATGTGCCAGGACACCCAACGTTTCATCCGACTTGCTTTATTTCAGTGGTCTGGAACCGAACGGGCCACACCTCAGAGACATGCCTGAACGGTACATACCGAATTTGCATGGCTTCCGAGGGCTCTGTCTACTCCAATAACTGTAATCAATCCTCAGATTTTCTTTCCATTTACAAAGCTCTAGGGAAATAAATGTAGGGGAAGCACTTTTTTTTTTTTCCCCCCAGGGATCATTATCGTATCCTCATCCAAATGTATCTAAGTGTCAGCAACTTTATTTCTTGAAGCTGGTTTTAATTATATGTTGCCCGTTTTCCTCAAGAAAAGAAAATACGCAACGGTCCCACTTCTGGGTATATATCCAGGGGGACTCAAAGCAGGATCTCAGAGAGATGCTAGTGCTCCCAAGTTCATTCCAGTACTGTTCACACCAAGAGGGGGACCAACCTAATTATCCACCGATGGATGGATGGATGGATGGATGGATGTATAAATAAAATTAGCTTATATGGAAAACAGTATTATTCATCCTTACAAGAAAGAAAATCCTGTCATCTGCTACAACATGGGTGAACCTTGAGGACATGATGCTCAACGACATAAGCCAGTCATAGAAGGACTAATATGGGATGGTTCTGTTCAGTGGCCAAGCTCAGACAAACAGAATGTACAATGGTGGTTATGATGGGGTTTGGGGGAGCATAATGTTCAATGGCTATGGATTTTAAGTTTTGCAACATGAAATATTTCCAGAGGCAGCGGGAATTTTCATGCATTGCCAATGGGAATGCAAAATGGTGCAGCCATTTTGGAAGAGAGTTTGGTGGTTTCTTCTTAACTAAACACACTCTGAGCGTACAATCCAACCGTCATGCTCTTTGGTATTTACCGAAAAGAAATGTAGGTCCACACAAAAATCCACGCATGGATGTTTGTAGCAGGTTTACTCCTAACTGACAAAATGTGGAAGCAGCCAAGATACCGTCAGTAGAGGAATGGGTAAACCAGAGTCCAAGCACACAATGAAATATGATTGAGTTTCACAACTGAGCTATCAAGCCATGAAAAGACATGGAGGAAACTTCAATGCACATGACTGAATGAGAAAAGCTAATCTGGAAAGATTACATACTGCATGATTACAACTCGGGGACATTCTGGAAAAGGCGAAACTATGAAGACAGTAATGAGATTAATGGTTGCCCGGGGATGGGGAGGAGGATGGGATGAGCAGGCAGAGTACAGAGGATTTTTAGGGCAGTGAAACTCTTCTGTATGAAATTATCATGGTGGATACATGTCATTACACATTCGTCCAAATCCTAGAATATACACGGCCAAGACGAAGCCCTAATGTAAACTATGGACTCTGGAGAATCATGATCGTCAAGGTTTATCCCTGACAAAAATGTGTTCCTTCCTGGCAGGGGTTCTGGTAATGAGGGGAGCACTGTGCTTGTGAGGGGTAGGGAGGTACACGGGATGTCTCTGCACCTTCCTCTCCCTTTTACTGGAAACCTAAAACTGCACGTAAAAATTGAGTCTTAAAAATAAATACATATTTAGCAGCTTCACTATTTAGCAAAAAAGAATGGTCCAGAGATCTGTGGCACAGCAATGTGAATATACTTAACACTACTGAACTATGCACTTAAAAATGGTTTCGATGGTAGATTTATGTCTTGTGTTTTACCACAAATAAAAAGAAGGAATTAATAGGAGTACATTGAATTGCTGTGTCAATTTAGAAGAAAAAAAAAAAGAATAGCCATTATCTGTCATGCGGCTATATCAAAAAGGAAATACTTTTCATATACCCTCTTAAGTTCTTGTTTGGGAGTCTGTGAATTAGACTAAGAAAAGAGAGATTAGCAAGAGAAAAGACACATTTTTACATGTGGGAGTTCACACACAAAAAATGTGACTTAAGGAGGCAGTTAGAATTTGGGGCTTAGGTACCACCTTAATAGGGGAAGGTGGAGGGGGAGATTGGCTCATAAGGGAAAACAAGTGACTCTTAGGGAAGATGAACTGGCCTTTAGAACAGATGGGAGGTAAGGCAGTGTAGTGACAATGTTTGTTTCCATGTCATGCTGACTTCTAGTCTCCAATGATGAGTCCGTATTCTGTGGTTGTCCTTAGGGCGTGGATTTATGAAGTTGTTTTGAGTTCTTTTTGGAGGTTCTGTGTTTAGGCAAGTAAGGGAGTTCTGGGAGACTGGAGAAGCTCATTGTCAAATGCCTTCAACTCAAAATGTTTTTTTTATGCCACAGTGGCATATCTGGACCTTTTCACTTACAAAGGGCTCCCTAGTGAGAATCAAAAGTCTCTGGCTCAGCAATTAAACCTTTGCATTTACCGGTGGCCTCTGTCCCAGTGTGACTTCATCTTAGCCACGATGTGAAAACACTGTGCTTCTTTTATGGAAAGGCATTCAGGGGGAAATGGACAAGCAAAGCCACGGTCACGGATGTGGACAGAGCTGTCAGATCAGGGATAGTGAGTGGCATCCAGATGGAGGCTAAGGGGAAGGGTTTTAAGCAGAGGGAAGGCTTGCATGCAAAGGTGGGACTACTTCTACAAATTGTTGGCATTTGGCTGAGTCCCAAGATACATGTAGAGATGATGCTGAATGTGCAATGATTTATGGAATTTGAATTTCCAACGCAGAAGCCCAGAAGTATTATCAAGGTGATGTGATTCTACTTGAATGTTGGAACAGTTGGGCTAGTGTGCTTTCTCCTGCAGTCTCATTTCTCTGCTAGTACCTCCAAATTCGGTATATGTGTTTCCCATCCCTCACAACCCCTTCGAGATTTTCCCACATTGCAGACACTCCTCCTTTGGTTCCTGTAACTCTTGTCAGTCTATGGACAGTGGTGGAATGTCTGGTTCCCTTTGAGGAAAATAAACAAACACACAAAAATGGGCTGAGAGATGAATGAGGTGGTTTGATTCAGGCCATTGCAATAGGGAGAATGTTCATTAGTGAGAAGGGCCAGAAGACAAGGATTGGAGGCAAATAGACAAGGGAATCATCCTTGTCATCTACTAGTGCTAAGGAAGGAGGGAGGTGGGTCTTCTCTGGGGACATTCGAGAAGATGGTGATGCCTATTTTCTGAGAGCTCAGGTGCTCTGCCGCGAAAACCACCAGTCACTGGGGGAGAAGCCCATGTTGTTCTTACAGCTTCACAAACTCTTTATTTTGGGGTTGGGGGGGTTGATTGAATTTTCAAGTTAAATATCATAGGAAAAACTTGTCCCAGTCTCAGAGTCCCAACTGATATTCTGGAGATCCCATCAAGATTTTAAAGACAAGACTAAATGTGGAAACCGCTATCAAGTTTCTCTTATATAGGGGCGCCTGGGTGGCTTGGGGGGTTAAGCCTCTGCCTTTGGGTCAGGTCATGATCTCAGGGTCCTAGGAGATCTCAGGGTCCTAGGATCGAAACCTATGTCAGGGTATCTTCTCAGTGGGGAGCCTACTTCCACACAACCCCCCCGCCTGCCTCTCTGCCAACATGTGATCTCTCTCTGCCAAATAACTAAAATCTTTAAGAAAAAATTTTCTCATATATACACACACACACACACACACACACACACACACACACACCCGATTCCATTTTTTTAAGAACAAAAAGAAGAAAACAAGCCTTCTGGGTTTCTATCTTCATATTCTACATGATGTAGTCTATTCCCGATAGGATAGGACTTCCAGTTTTTCCCAGGTGTTGATGACAATGGAATGCTTTCTTACAATATCACACGCCTCATAGTTAGGGTGAAAATCCATAAAATAGGTTCTATCTCTGTACACTTGAAGGCTGCTTTCTTTCTCCCTCATTCATCTGCTTCCGGTGCTGGGCAGTGAGGATATTTTCACATCCAGATGGGACCTGTGGTCCAGCCTCTTTCTGTCACAGCATCAGGCGAATTAGGACCCACAGCAGCAGGAGTATTTCAGGAAGGCAAACAATTGTATACCGGGACAGCTAGCCCAATCTGACATTATGTGGAAGTGACAGTGGACACACACATCTAGAATAAATGTGTTCCCAACTGCCTTCCGCTCAAATTGCTCTCTCCCCACCAAGCTCACCTGGTACATGGTCCAGGAGGAAGGAGAGAAAACTCGGAGTGGAAAGAGACAGCCGTCTTCACCAATGTGGTTAAAATTTCTCACTAAGGAACTGATACTCTGATTTAGGATAAGAAAAATCAGTTTGGTTGTTTTGGGCACAGAGCTTCGAAAACCCTTGGGCTTCCCATGATGGGAGCCATATAGATATCTCTCGTGACATGAATGAGGTGACTTTTGGGAAGCCCCTAGGGATGGGGACTTGTGGCCAGTGGAGCCAACCTCATGACTGGACGTTTGAAACTTTTAGACCTTCCTTCCTCCCATCTCTAGGGAGGGGAGTGGCACTGGAGGTTGAGTTCAAAGTCAACGATCATGATTTAGTCAATCATGCCTATGTAATAAATCGTCCATAAAACCCCAAAAGGACAGGGTTTGGAGAGCTTCTGGATAGGTGAGTAGACAAAGGTGTGGAGAGAGCCTCTGGGGAGGGTGTGGAAGCTCTGTGTCTCTTCTCCCGTACCTGGCCTTGGGTATCTCTTCATCTGGCTCATCCTCCCTGAGATCCTGGTATCATAAACTGGTGGTCTAGAAGGTACCACCTTCTGAGTTCTATGAGCTGATTAGCGGAATTCCAGGAGGGGTTGTGGGAATCTCTGACCCACAGCAGGTGGATCAGAAGCACGGGGGACAATGTGGGCTTCTGAGTGGTGTCTGAAGGGCAGCGGGCAGGCTGAGAGGACTGCGTCCTTCATCTGTGGGATCTGACTGTATCTCCAGGTAGATGTGTCATCACTAAGTCGAGCCAAAGGACATCAGGCTGGTGTCTGAGATTTGTGGGTTGGTGTGGGGGAACCCCACCGAACATGGGAATTGGGTCCCACAACCCTTAAGAATCTTGGGAAGAATTTCTTGCCAGTCACAAGCTTGGATCATCTCTCCCCTGCAAACTAACAGGGAGGGTGTGCACTTCTTTTTCTACAGAGAAGACACCGAGTGGATCCCAAAACATCAACCATGGTAGAGAGACTTTTTAAGCAGGGAAATTAATTGAAAGAGAAGTGGGATCTGAGAGAGAATCAGTTCAAAGAGGAACTGGAGGTTCACACGAAACAGGAATGGAGAGTCCTCTGAATGATTCGCCTTCAGTCCAAGAAGAGTATGTCTCCACTTCTGTCCTCAACACATTTCAGAATGCCTTGATGTGGGGTGATTTTGTGTGTGGGTGCTTGGCTTGCTCGGGGAGGCAGAGATGGTGCTAGAAAAAGTCCCTTTAGATGATGTGCACCAACAGCTCCAAATCCACCTCATGGCCAACAAGAAGCATGATCGTAATAAGCATTCACACTGCATCCTTATCGATGACTAATAATGTAATTGCACTTGAAACCGCAAAGCTCACAAAAGGGTAAAATCATTACACTCATTATAAGATATAAAAGTGAACACACTTTAGTAATCTTGTTTGTCAATTGAGGGAAAAAATGTTTAAATCATAAGTTATACGTTGGGAATGTTTCAATGGATGTGTTAAAGGAAGGGCAACTAGTTTTTCAACGGGACAATGGGAAAGGGGTCATTCAAGCTAATTAATAAGTCTACAAGACTTAATAAGTCTTCAAGACTTTGCGTATCTTGAAGAACTGCTTTGCAACACGATCTCTTAACTACAATGTATGGAGTCGTGAGATCCTTGGGATAATTCAGGGAAATGTGCTCTATACTTTTTCCTTGAAGCACACTTTTTCCCCATTCCGTACCCTGAAACCCAGCTTGGAAGGAACCCTGTTTCACACTGGGTTTGTGTTCAATCCCACATTGTGTCCATTCCGAATGACATGTGTCTCTAAAGTTTGTAAACTTGCTTTATTATTGGTGAACATCCCTGAACATTAACACACAGATTTGCATGACCCCCTTCAAAAAGGGGGTCATCCTTTTTGAAGGATGCTTCATCCTTTGAAGTTTCCTGTAAATGCTCAAGACACGTTTCAAAGTCTTCGCTCGGGATTACTCTGAAAGACTACCGCAAATTATTTCAAAATCCTCATCAGTGGCAAATTCTTTTCTTGCTGTTCTAGGTCAGTTTTTAGGAGCAACCAAAAGCCATTTGTGGGCAAGTTTGGAATATACGGGACCCCAAGCTGATAACATTCCAAATTTCAAAGCAAGGAGAGGGGTGCCTGGGTGGTTCAGTGGGTGTCAGCCTTAGGCTCAGGTTCTGATCCCAGGGTTCTGGGATCGAGCCCCACTTTGGGCTCCCTGCCCTGCGGGAAGCCTGCTTCTCCCTCTCCCACTCCCCCTGCTTGTGTTCCCTCTCTCACTGTCTCTCTCTCTCTCTGTCAGATAAATAAATAAAATCTTAAAAAAAATTAAATAGCAAGGAGAACCATCAGTGTAGTCTAGACTGGGCTGTCTACCTCTCTAACCTACATTCACCAGTAACATTCCTTCAGAAATCGGAGGCTTGCGTAGAGCTACCAGTAAAATAAAAGAATCAAATGCTATCAGATATGATGACTGTAATTCATAAAGTAAAATATGCATAGAGCAACATTTGAGCTTCTTGAGGAAGCTGTGCATGGTTTTCATCATGGCCTCAGTGCTTGTTTGGTGGTTGCTACAGGACTGTGCACCTTGCATTACCTTTGTGTGATTTTATGACTCTGTAGGTAGTAAAAGATGAATAATAATGCAAAATAATTATTGTCTGTAGCCATGCAAGTTCTGTGTCTTGAAAATTCAATTGGCTGCCCTCCCCCACAAAAACAGAAGTCTGTTCTGTCTCCATTTGCTTACAGATTTCTACAATTGTAACCAAGAAATAGGATTTGTTTTTGGGGTGAGGGGTCATTCCTTGATGGTGGAGGAACGCCTTCCCAGTGGTTGACTCGCCAATACTGAGTTAAATGCCATTCTAAAACACTGGTTCATTTTACATTAGTCCGAGAGTCATGATTTTACCATTTATTTGAAAATTATCCTTTAAAAGATACTTTTCATAGAATGGACTTATGTTTAGGGGGGAAAAAAGAGACCTTCCCAAGGAAGATTTATTGACAAACTTGTATCTACCTAGTTCCCTCTCGAGATGTATTTCACATTTTCAGTAAGAGAACAATTACCAGATAAAACTCTGTTTTATGATATTTCACTCTTGTTTTGCTACAAGTTTGTCAGTTTCCTGACCTTTCCTACCTCCTTCCAGTGCAAACTCCAAATGGAGCTTGGATGTCAACCTTGGCTCTAAATCTTTTAAAAACATGGATAATGCTTGTCAACAGAGCCATTTTTGTTTGTTTCGGGCTCTTTGTCCTGCCTCACCGTTGATGGGGTTCAAGACACGCTAGCCCAGAATATGGCACCTTGACATGTGAAGTATTTTGAGCTCAAGGAGTTTGAGAAAATGGCAGAGGCAGGAAGGTTACGTTGATCTTCTCCCCTGCCTTGTCCTTGTTCCCAGAAATGGGTCATAAAACCAACCCATGAAAGGTACTCTCCCTGTATCAGAAGGGAAGGCTATCTTATCACCAGAGAGGGGGAACTGGGAGTCAAGAAACATATACAAACAAATCTTGTTAAACCAACCCATGACCTCCTAGTTACTTCTTGACCATTGGTGTATCCTTCTTTCCCCTTCAAGAACACAATAAGAAACTTGGCCATGGCGAGTCCCGGGCAATAGGGAAGAGTTTCCAGATAGAGACCTAGATCATTTAACGGGGTCCAGTTGGAAACTGATCTGAAGGAGATGTCAAACCCTAGAGAGAACATCTCAGCAGGTGGCACCAATCTGTTTCATGGCGTTTGAGAGCCACTGGTTTGGATTCCTAAAATCTACTGGAGGAGAAGCTAGTAACTGATGACTCTCTTTTTCTCTTTCCTTCCTTTCTACTCTTTGTGCCCCTTACTCCAGATGATTCTCGTATTTTTACTGGAAGAGTTCCTTATAGGCTACCTTTGAATATCAGTCTGTTGACAATGACCATCATTAAGATTAGTAACAGAATACTAAACATTATGTTCTTCATCACAGTGTGCACTGAAAGCCACTAAGACTGAAAAAGTGGTGTCTTCTCTACATGTAAATACTTGGAATTGTCTTTTCTCCCAGTCTGTAACCCCAAGCTACCTGTATTAGTCTGCTCATTCTTTGTAACAAGTCACTCCACTTTTAGGAGCTTAAGATGACATATGTTCAGTATGTCATAGTAATGGAGTTTTGGTATATAAGTGAGGTTCAGTGGAGTAAGATCCAGAGCAGAGGACCAAGAAAGAATTCTTGAGAGGTCTCTGGTGTGAAACAGTGGTTTAAGGAGGGCAGAAAGAGCTGCTTCCCTGGGGGGTGGGGGGAGCGTTGTGAGGAGGGGCCCATTATATGCTAGGGAGTTGGGGAAGTAAGGAAAAGGGAGGTTTCAAAAGAACTTTCATATGCTAAGGAGGACCTACAAGATCATGGAGGCCCTTACAATTAACAAGTCAGGAAACAACAGATGCTGGCGAGGATGCGGAGAAAGGGGAACCTCCTACACTGTTGGTGGGAATGCAAGCTGGTGCAGCCACTCTGGAAAACAGCATGGAGGTTCCTCAAAAAGGTGAAAATAGAGCTACCCTATGACCCAGCAATTGCACTGCTGGGTATTTACCCTAAAGATACAAACGTAGTGATCCGAAGGGGCACGTGCACCCAAATGTTCATAGCAGCAATGTCCACAGTAGCCAAACTATGGAAAGAACCTAGATGTCCATCAGCAGATGAATGGATACAGAAGATGTGGTGTATATACACAATGGAATACTATGCAGACATCAAAAGAAATGAAATCTTGTCATTTGTAACAACGAGGATGGAACTAGAGGGTATCATACTGAGCGAAATCGGTCAATCAGAAAAAGACAATTATCATATGATCTCCCTGTTAGGAGGAAGTTGAGAGGCAACATGGGGGTTTGGGGGGTAGGAAAAGAATAAAGGAAACAAGATGGGATTGGGAGGGAGACAAACCATAAGAGACTCTTAATCTCACAAAAAAAAAAAAAAAAAAACTGAGGGTTCCCAGGGGAGGGGGGTAGGGAGAGGATGGTGGGGTTATGGAAATTGGGGAAGGTATGTGCTATGATGAGTGCTGTGAAGTGTGTAAACCTGGCGATTCACAGACCTGTACCCCTGGGGCTAATAATACATTATATGTTAATTAAAAAAATTTTTGAAAAAAAAAATAATGGAGGCCTTGCCATTGTCAAGTTAATGGTTGTTTTTCCCACCAGCAGGGCATTATCATTAAGATAGTTGGGAGATCCCTGGAGGAATGTCACACATATCCCACACACGACTTGGGGCTGAGGGGAGGTTACAAGGGGGGTGAGCTTCTGCTTTGTCTTCAGCTAGCTTTCTGCTTCATCAATAGTGTCCATAGGTTGGAGATCCAGTCCTTGGCTTAGGTGAGTCTTCTGCTGGTTTCACGAGTCTATGGTGAACATGACAGTAGGGGCTATGTTTCTATCTGGAGTTCTGGGTCCTCTTGCAAGTTCTCTGATTGTTGGTAGATCTGCTGACAGCTTGCTCCTGCAGGTCTGGCAAGAGAGACTCTTCTGTTTCAAGTCTCCCAGCTCAGTGAATTTGTTGAGGTCCATCCAGGAGAATGCCTGCTTGATTAACTTAAAATCTGTGGGTGAGGGACCTTCACTGTATCTACAAAAAAACCCTCTCCCGTGCAAGGTGACATAACCTCCCATCCAAGGACTAACTAGGCCCCACTCTGCTTAGCTTCTCAGATCAGACGAGATAGGGTGTGTTCAGTAAGGTAGGCCGTAGACAGCAAGGTGACATAACCTAATCCCTAGATGACATCCATCACATCCAAAGACAGTGCTTACACTCAACAGCAAGGATTACAAAGAATGTACAGACTAGGGTGGGAGCCTTGGGGCCTTTCTTATAATTCTGCCTCTGACACTTGCTAGAACTTACTTATCTCACACTTATGACACATTCTCTCATAGATTCAGAGCCAAGTTGTAATATGACTGAGAAAATCAGTTTTGTCTGAGTTGAACAATGCCAATTTGATTTTAAAGGTCATCTTTCTTTTTTACCTTCACCCAAAAGACTTAATTAAGCTGCAGATACCTCTAATGAGAGAGCTTGCTGGTGATAGAGAAATGAGGCCCATGGAAGAACTGTTTTACTCTCTCCATTTTTTAAAAAACCTCTGCTGGCCACTGATTTCCCTTATTCTCAGCAGAGTTATCTCATTCAGTGAAACACGGTGAATGTTTGTGTCCTCCCCAGATTCACATGTTGAATCCTGACCCCACAGGTGGTGGTGTTAGGAGGTGGGCTCTTTGGCAAATGCTTAGGTGATGAGGGTAGAGCCTCAGAGTGGGATTAGTGCCTTTATAAAAGAAACCCCAGAGAGCTCCCTCTCCTCTTCCCCAGGTGAGAACCCAGTAAAAAGATGCCATCTAGGAACCAGCAAGCAGGTGAATCTGGTGTCTTAATGTTAGACTTCCAGACTCCAGAACTGTGAGAAATAAACTTCTGTCACAGATAAGCCACCCAGGCTATGGGATCTTTTGTAGAACAGTCTAAATGAAGACACAGAGATGCAGGAGAGAGCTACTTCATAAGTCTTGGGAGTTGGGATATGGTATGTGTCCAAAATAGCAAAATAGAACATCATGTACTATTTGGATTCATTGCTTGCACAGTCTTAGCCATGCATTTAGGATGTTGGGTGAAGCTCCCACTAAGTCGGGCTCAACAATGGGAACCCATAGTATAGATTGTGGAACTTGAGATTTGAAAAGGACTGTCAGCATTTCTACCCAAATCACTTTACCCTAAGATGGAGGACTCAAAGTCCAGACATCATGGGGCTTCCCACAGGTCAAGAGACACTGGGTTCTGGGATGGAATAAGACCCCAGGTCTCAGAGACTCTGCCCATTGCTTACTCCATTCTCCTCCTGTCCGCTGTTGCTCATGCATGATGACCGTGATGACCCAATACAGTGTGAGGTCTAGATGAAGAAGTGCCAAACATCAATGTTGGATTCTTCTTCCTCTAAAGAGAAGATGTAATCTAGCTCTTCATTCTTCTTCTGAAGAGGAGATGTAATCAATGGTTGCATGAAGCTAGAGCATGCCTGAGCTTGGGACTTCCTGACCACAACTGTAGCCTTTGAACCTCAAAAAAGAGAGGAAAGCAAGAGAAAATCAGCTTCTGGTCCACCAAATGGACAACAAGAACAACTTCATGAGAAGATGCAGAAGACTTCAAGCAGAAGGAAGGTGCATGGGTGATATTACATAAGGTCAGACTAAAGAAGGTGAGATCTCTTTGTTAAGATGAGGGGGGATGAAGAACATGTTCCCATGGCCTCCCAGCAACCAGAACTGCATCAATAAATTCAGGATCAACCAGGGTATGGTTCTAGGTTCCTCTTCAGCTCAGCCTTTTACCTGATTCTGCCAGACTTCTATTTCCGTGCCAGAGATGAGAATTCTGCTGCAAACCCGATCCCTGGCTCTGTTGTACATTGCCTCACACAGGTGGACAGCGAAAGCCCCATCCTCTTCCTTACACCTCGAATCTTTTCTTGGCCACCTTGCCAAGTCCTACAGTTTCTCCAAGTTGGGGTCTTCGCTTTCTTCTTGATTTGTTTTTTCTTTTCCTGCCAAGGTCCTCCTTCTTCAGTGAT
The DNA here is from genome assembly GCF_010015895.1 of Lontra canadensis. Classification (NCBI taxonomy): domain Eukaryota; kingdom Metazoa; phylum Chordata; class Mammalia; order Carnivora; family Mustelidae; genus Lontra; species Lontra canadensis. The sequence goes on along the minus strand of NW_022631062.1, from coordinate 7,637,241 downwards.
GGTGGTCAAACCTGCACATGCATTGGAATCCCCTGGAGTGCTTATTAAAACACTCATTGCTGAATGCAATCCCTCCACCCCAACAGCCCCAGCCCCACAGTACCTGACTGCAGAGCTCTGGCTTGAAGCTGAGAATTTGCCATTCTTTCCTTATTTTTTTAAACAAAGATTCATTTATTTTAGAGAGAGAGAGAGCATGAGTGGGAGGGGCAGAGGGAGAGAGAATCTGGGGCAGACTCTAGGCTGAGTGTGGAGCTCAAGGCACAGCTCGTTATCCTGACCCTGACATCATGACCTAAGCGGAAACCAAGAGCCAGATGCTCAACTACCTGTGCCTCCCAGGTGTCCACTCTTGTTTATGCATGATGACCGTGATGACCCAATACAGTGTGAGGCCTTTCTAAGAGGCTCTTGGCAGAGGCTCAACCAGATGGTCCTAGACCACACACCGAGAGCCACAAGGCTAAAACACAACATGGTACCACAGGACATGATTTCTGCTGCCTGTTCTCCCCAGTTTCAACCGCTTTGCCAATATTGACCTATGGAGCCAAACTTCTTCACGTGGTCTGGGCTGGGAACCATACGCCTTCCCTCCCAGTGCTGTACTACAGACATCATCTGCCTTTTATCAATGAGGAAACGGAGCTCGGATCTGTGTAAGATCGTGCTCTTTGCACACAGCTTAGGAACGGCCAAATGAGGATGTCACTTCCGCCCCTCCTGTCTCTCTCTTCCTCATCTTCTGATTTCTCTCCATACTGCTATGCCTAAGGTTAATCTTTTCTCTGAACCCAGCTTCTGACAAATGTTACTCCATTTTCCTCCTTCCATCTCTCTCTGATGCCCTCAAGAGCACTGGCTCATAGGTGGTCCACCATGACTGAGGAACAGGAACAGCGATCTGGAAAGCACAGCATTCAGATTCTCCTTGTCCTGCAAAGACAAAGCTGGGTCTTTTTGGCCACGTGTTCCTCATTCACCTGTCCAGTGTGGCTCAAAGGCTGTCTTTCTGGACATCAGCCAGTGTCTGCCCTTGTGAGGTGGAGAAGCATAGTGGAGAGGAGAATCCAATTTCGCAGCTTTCCCTGATTGGCAAATGGAGTTACCCAGAGGTTAATTAGCTCCCCTAAAATCTCCAGTTGGCCTCGCTGTTGAAATTAGCAACGTGGGGTGAGTAATGGGCAGCCTCGCGCTGTGATGGCGCACCAGTCGTCCTGTTGAAGCCATAACTGACATTTTCTGGGTTACTCTTAAACTCATTATCATCGTCTGTGAAAATGGACCCCATGCACTTATTGTGGACTCTGGTAAATATATTTACTTACACAAATGCAACAGGTGCACAATCTCAAGTTAATTAGGTCACCGACCGTTCAGTCACATCTGCATTCACAGGAGTGCCATGTGTAGGCACGTAAAGCTACACCATCTTTATAAGAGGATAGGGTAGGAAGGAGCTATGTGACCCTCGTGGGAAAGGCACTCCAGGGCTCTCTATGAATTAGGGAATGCATGGTGTGGGGCAGCTTCTACTCTCTGATCCCTATATCCACCCAAAACACACAGACATTCAGACTGGCTGGGTCTCCACAAATTACAACAGGAGTGAGATTAAGAACACTCCTTTGTGACCTAATTGTATCCCTCCAGAAAACGGACCTCGCAGTTAAAGGCCACACAAACCACATCCCACCCCGGTTGAGCAAAATGGAACACTTTGCCGTTTCCCGATGCCCCGCTGTGGGTTTTTTTTTTTTTTTTTCCCCTGAATGAACCCAATAAGTTGTCAGAGCAAAATGCCCTATTTAAGTATGGGAGCACATCTGTTTCAATTTCCTACTTTTGATCTATTTTCGTAGTACCCTCATTGTGTCACAAGAGAGCACTGAGGTATCCAAGACAAATAAAAATGTTACCCAACGATCTTGCATTAAAAAAATAAACTTCAGAGTTCTATTTTTTGAGGTTTGTCATGGCTGTGGTCTCTCTCTTTAAATAGATATTATACAATGTACAGCTTTACCATCTATATCTTTCCAACGGCTAATGTATTTCTTCAGGGTAGTCTATGTCAAAATGTTTTTTTTTATATTGTGTATATTTATTTTAAATGCACACATCTATTTAAAAGTACATATTTTTTTAAATTTCTTTTCGATGTAACAGAATTCATTGTTTATGCACCACACCCAGTGCTCCATGCAATATGTGTATGTCTAAATGTTTTAACCTAACCACGTTGATTAAACCATTACGATCATTTAACATAATCTGTTGAGCAAAGGAATGATTTTATCGCCATATTGGATGGTTAATGTCAATCTTTTCCCCTCCTCCCATGGACACGTGTATCTTGATCTGGAAATAGGGTGACCTATGTATTCTGGTTTGCCGAGGACTTTTGAGGTTCAGCGTGCAAAGTTCCACGTCCAGGGGACTGTTTTGGGAGACCTGGATGGTTGTTCACACTATCTGGAAAGATTATGCTTTCTCCCTTTTCATGTTCCTTGTCCTAAATTCTTGCTGGCTTGCTAGTCCTTACCATATAACCTTCTCTGTCCATGTTTCTGCAGGTCCACCTTGTGCTAGCTGCAGAAAAGAGCGCTGTGTTTTCTCTCACCGACCCAGAGCCGCCACCTGTGGTGTAGGCATCTACCATAAGTTTTATCGTGTCCTCAAGAGGACAGTGTGTCCATTAGAGGGAGAGGGAGAGAATACAGTCTCAGTACTACCTCACAGATACAGAGGATGAACCAGATGCACATTTACTGGGTTTGCTGTTGACAAATAAGGTAGACGTTTCCATCGTCCTAAGTGTCTACCAGTGTCCACCATCGTCCCCCAGAGACATATGTGCCTGGAGATGGAAATGCGGGGGGAGATTCTGCATGACTTTCCTCCTGCCACTAGAACAAACTGCCACAGACAGTGGCTAAGACAATGCCCCTATATTATCACACCGTTGTAGAAGTCAGAGGTCCCAAACAGGTTGGTCTCGCTGGGGTGTACTCCCTACTTCAGGCTGTCGGGTAGAATCTGCGCCTTTGCTTTTTCCAGCTTCTAGAAGCTTCCTGTATTCTTTGGAGCATGGAAACTTCAAAGCAAGTATCGTAGCACCCTTACATGGGACCACCGTCTTGTCTCCTTCTCTGAGCCTCAGTGCTCCTGTTACAAGTGTGGTGTGAGCACACCCACGTGACCCAGATAAGCTGGGGTCTCTCTGAAGCTCAGACTCCATCACTTAATCATGTCTGCAAAGTCCCTTTGCCCTTATAAAGTGACAGAGTCACAGACTTGGGAATTAGGGCATGGACATCTTTGGGGTGAGGCATGATTATTCAGATCTGTTGGTCTTTGGTCGGTGTTTTGTGCACCAGAGAAGCCAGGATCATGTCAGGTCTGAGAGCATCATCTGAACCAACACAACAGACCTAATTCTTGATCAGGGTTTAGCTCCCAGTCTTGTCACAGGTTCCTTTCCTCCAGCTCAGTGCCAAAGCGGACACTCCTTTTTAAAAAAAAAAAAAAAAAAAAAAAAAAAAAAAAAAACCAGATATAATTGACATGCCACATTGTGTTAGTTGCAGGTGTATGACCTAATGATTTGATGCACGTATGTCCTACAAACGATTGACTAGAATAAATTGAGTGAACACCCTCCCCATACACAGTCTTGATTTGTTTTCTTCTGCATGAGAACTTTTAAGTTCTACTCTTATAGTGACTTTCAAATGTAGCACCAGCTTTGCTAACGGTGGTCATGGTACTGAACATTCACCTCTGGGACTTACTTATCTTATGACTTTAAGTTTTAACCCTTTGACTCCCTTCATCAATTTTACCTCTCCCTGACCACACCTCTGGCTCCACCAATCTTTTCTGTGATACTATGACTTTGGCTTTTTTTTTTTTTAGGTTGCACATATAAGGGAGCTCATATAGTACTTGTCTTTCTCTGTCTGACTTATTTCTCCTAGCCTACTGAGCTCAAGATCTATCCATGAGGTCAGAAACAGCGGGCTTTCCTTCTTTTTTGAATGGCTTAATAAGATTCCTGTATGTATGTATACATTTTCTGTTTCTGTCCTTTTATCCATTGATGGACAGTTAGCTTGTTTGCACGGCTGGCTCTTATAAATAATGCTGCAATGAACAGGGATGTGCAGATACCTCCTAAGATAGTGTTTCCAGGTCCTTTGAATAAATATTCAGGGTGGAACAGCTAGACTATAAGATAATTCTATTTTTAATTATTTGAGGAACCTCCATACTGTTTTCCAGAGTGGCTGCACCAGCTTGCATTCCCACCAGCAGTGTGAGAGGGGTCCCCTTTCTCTGCATCCTCGCCAACACCTGTTGTTTCTTGTGTTGGTTTTAGACATTCTGAAAGGTGTGAGGTGGTATGTCATCATGGTGTTCATTTGCATTTCCCTGATGATGAGGGATGCTGCGCCCCTCTTCATGTGTCTGTTGGCCATCTGGATGTCTTCTCTGGAAACACGTCATTCAGATCTTTGAACGCTCATTCTTAATTGACTCATTAGTTCTTCAGGACAAGACAACAGAAGATGAGACCCATTGCTTGATTGGTCTAAATGCCTCATCTTGCTAAAAGGAGAACCTACCAGTCACCCAAGTTTTCCCTCTAATTGAAAGAGTCTATTCCCCAACTGAATATTTTAGCTTTTCATCTCATGTTCACCTAACTATTTTCCTAAGGTGAGATGCTATTTATATATTCCCTACTCGTCTTAAAGTGCTTTTCCTGAAGTCGCTAAAGAAAAGGAAAAAGTCTCCGATATCAGCAGAAGAATGCAGATATTAGCATGCTCCTGATAGTCAACCATTTTCTGACCTAAAAAAAAAAAAACAAAAAAAACAGCAATTTCATACAGTTCAACCTAGAAATAATTCATTTACTGAGAACTTGCTGTTTATGTGAGAATGCAAGGTTCTGAACTGAGGGAGATGAATAATGGGTATTTGGGTTTCATTGTCTGAAGTGCTTTGTATTGAATTTGGGAAGTACTGATTCATTGATTTACTCATTCTTTCAATAAAGATTTATGAATATTCATTGTGTGTCCATAAATGCCCTGTATTGTGTGAACACAGAACAAAAATCAAACAGTGTGGTCCGATTCTGGCATGTTCTGGAAGAGGTGGTTATCTCAGGAAAACTGGCTCCATTCTTGACCTCTTTGACACTGGCATTCGAAAGTTTTGATTGTGGTCTCAGTATTTTAAGAGCTCCTAGAAGATACTAACTAGTTTGTAATTTTCACCAGTGATACAAAGGTTAGTATAGCACGTAAGAAGTCAGGGTAGGATGTAAAGAACTTCCTAACAAAAAATGCACGCTCTTCTCTGAAAACACACAAAATGTCATTGTTCCAGGAGAGGGTTAATCTCTGTATGGATCATTTCCAAGCAAAGACAGAGACAATAACAACTCAAGGTTTTTTCTTGAGTTCCGTGATTCTCCAATGCATCACATTCTCGCTCCCCCATCCCCGTGGGGGAAAATAAAGATATGGAATAAAGCACTTTTACAACTTTGATTAACTTTACACAGAAGGACGAGATCATGTATTTGGAAGGTGAACTTGGGATTTGTAAAATGATGAGTATATTTAGCAGTGCCATAAAGAATAATGACCCTGCTACGGAAAACGGTTAAGGGATGGCATAATGTCTCCAGCTCTTTATTTTCTGGGGAAAAAAGGCTTAATAATGATTATTATATTTTATAATGGGATTTAGTGGCTGCCTAACTGTGTTTTGATTTTCCAGGATTAGCGCTCAGCGCCATAATTGTAATTCCTTCTGATTGCAGACGGCACTGCCGTTACCCACGCACTTGATTCCTCCTGAGTGCAAGCCTATGCATTCTTTTCGGGCTGATTTGAAGGTAATGAAGCAATCTATATTTAGGTATTTTGCAGAGGTTTTTATTTTTGGCTAAATGTTAAGTATACATTTTCCGGTAGTAAATGCTGCTAACAGCGAAGGACTAAAATGAGTTTTCTGGAGAAAATATTTAAAACCTGACTTGATTTTAACCAGTGTCCACTCATCTCCGTTGCGTGACTCACTTTAGATGCTGATGAAGGATGAATTGAGAGATGGACTGTATTTGTTATGTCTCTTCAAATGCCGTCAAATATTTGATGTGGAGTACGGTAAATATCTTAGAGGATTCTCCATTTACACTTCAGGCAGTAGAAATTTCTGTACAAACAGAGGCCACATTGGAAGCCAAGGCAATGGAACATCTTAACATACCAAAGGGATGACCTTCATAGGGCTGGTATATGGGGCCATATGCAATGCACACTTGCGTCCATTGAAACCCTGGCTGTAATCTGTGTCCATTATGGATTTCTCTCCTTTACATTCTCACCCAATTTCTGTGTTTGGTTTGTTCATTTTTCTGTTGATTTATTGATCTCTCATCTATATATATTTTATGTGTGTCTTTCTAAGCCATCTTAAAAACTTTGTGGAAAAAGACAGAGGATGGAAAGATGAATGGATGGTTGGATGGATGGATGGATGGATGGATGTGTGGATGGATGGATGGAGGGATGGATGGATGGATGGAGGGATGGATGGATGGACGGATGGATGGATGGACGGATGGATGGATGGACGGATGGATGGGAGAGATGAGTGGATGAATATATAGATGCAAAGAAATAGACGCATGGGATGCATGTGTGAATGGATGGATAAATGGGTGGGAAAATGTATGGATGCATGAATGAAAAAATCTGAGAGAACACACCCTTATGGCAGCAAATCTTTTGATTAAATGCTGTGTTCTACTGCATGATCATTTGTCCAGTCGTTTTTTCCTCTCCCTCACCATTAACATTATATTACTTTGGCTCTTTTATTCTTCAGCTCTTAAATCATTTCTCATTCCTCAACTGTCCTTTCTCTGAGAAACTCTTCTTTCTCATGCCCTCCTTTCTCTTCCCAGGATTTAGACACCCCTTTTTTTCTATGGCCAAATCACCATGAATATAAGTGTCTTACAGCATGTAGCATACCCTTGGTGATGTGTCTTCTTTAACAAACAGCACAGGCTCTTTGTTTTGTCTTATTTTGGCATTTCCAGTGCTAGACATTGTGTTCTATACATTGCAATAATAGAGTATTAGCATTTACTGAGTTCCCCCCGTCTACTAAATCTCTCCTATGTATTTCATGTGTCCTGTGTCATATAATTAATGTCCCATTAATTATAAATGGGAGGCCTTATGGTGGTTTCAATTTTATAGCTAAGAAAGCTAAGGTTCAGAGGGATTTGGTGACTTGCCTAAGATTGCGAAGCTATTAAGTGGTAGGAGAGATATACACTCTGACTGTCTGACTCTACAGCACGCATTCTTCCTGGGGTCAACACCATCCCAAGTGGGGCGAAAATTGGTTCTTGGGAGATGAAAATAATCCTACTCATTCTGTGAAAAGAGTCCAAAATAGAGTACAGATGAGCTGTATATTTGTTAAACTCTCATAGGGGGATGGATTAAGAAACAATGTGTGAAAAAGCGCCTTAGTGAGCCATAATGAGCAGAATTGAGAAACAGCACGTTACTTCCAACAGCTGTAGCTCATGGCCTCTTATTAGAGTATGAGGAAATGGGTAAATGGATGCACAAGGGAATACAACTTTAGGAATTTGTTTTTCTTCTTAAGGAGCATGGTGAACAAACTCAGGTGGTCCCAAATGACGCCCACCTCCGGGTCAATGCTCCTATTTCATCCCTTCCTTTGAGTGTGGACTGCCCTAGGGACTTGATTCTAACCAATGGAATGAAGCGAAGATGGTGGGAGGTCACTTCCATGATTAGGTTACCTGAGACTCCAACTTGTGTCTTCCTAGAAGACTCTCTTTTATTGGCTTTGGATGAAATAAGCTGCCATATGGAGAGGTCCTTGAGACAAGAAACAGAAGGGCAGATCCAGACAACAATCAGCAAAGGACCAAAATTTTCTCTCCAATAATCTGCACAGAACTGAATCCTGTTCACAATCACATGAGTTTGGAAGCAAATTGTTCTGCAGTCAAGCCTCAGGGTGAAACACCAGTCCAGGCTGATGTGCTGATTGCAAACTTGTGAGACCTTTAAGCAGAAAACCCAGCTGAGCCACACCTGGAGTCCTGACTTCTGGGACCCATGCGATGATCGATGTGTGTGGTTTGAAGCTGATTATTTTGTGGCAATGGGTTACACAGCAATAGGCAACTGGCATGAGTTTAAAATCCTTGGTTTGTGGTGGGGGAAAAGGGAGATGGAGGGGCAAACCAAGAAAACAGGCTCTTAACGATAGAGGACACATGTCGGTTATCAGAGGGGAACTGGGTGGGGGATGGGTAAAATAGGTGATGGGGAAGAAGGAGGGCACTTGTGATGAGCAGTGAGTGATGCGTGGAAATGTTGAATTACTATATTGTGCACCTGAAACTAATATTATGCTGTATATTAACTGAGATGTGCGTAAAATCTTCAAAAAAATAAACTAAATATTTGGCTTGGAACCATAAGAAAGTTAGATCCAAGACATCTTACGTAAATTAAAAGCAAATTCTGTTTGTCCGCTTTCATATCACGTGACAACAGCTCCGTGGATTTGCATCAGATTTGAAAATTATGTCTGCACATGAGTTGACTTATAAGTGTGGGGTGACCACAACGTTGACTTGTTGCAAAGCTGGGGTGCAGCATTTCAGAATCATCCCCCAGAAGATGGGTTGAGTTGTTGGGTGTGCACGAGATAGACTTGTGACTCCATGAGAGGTTTATTTACTTAATGATGGTTAGTGTGCTAGATAAAATGGTGTAATATTTGGGTGACCGGTATTCTAGGTTGGATGCTAGTCATCCCTCTGCCCAGGGATTTATGGATGTAAGGACGTATGATGCATAGTCACTCATGGATTTAAAATGGTTTGTTACACACACAGGAGATAACGAAAGAATTTCCCAAGAAGAAGGCCTCAGGTTCAGTCTGGTATAAAATGAGAGATGGGGGGTGGAGGAGGTTGAGGATAGAGAGTAGGTTGTATTGTGGTTAGGGGACAGGAACAGGGTGAGGGTTTCTATATTACAAGTTAAGATTTTTGTGGCTTGAACTTCACTCACCACCTTCAAGGAAAGTAGCTTGGGGTCTTTTTTTGTTGTTTTTTAAGTCAGTTTGTCGAGCTGTGAGACAAAAGGGATAGGGAGATGTGGGGGGAGTCAAAAACCTGTCAGTTGTGAAACATCCAAAATGGAGCTGGATCTCCAAATAGCCAAAGCAATCGTGAGACAGGAGAACAGAGCTGGAGGTATCACAGTCCCACATTTCAAGCTACACTGCAGAGCTGTAGTCATCAAAGCAGTATGGTGCTGACACAAGATAGACAATAGATCCATGGAAGAGTATAGAGAGGCCAGAAATGCACCCCTGATTATACGGTCAGTTAATCTATGACCAAGGAGGCAAGAATATTTAACGAGAAGAAGACAGTTTCTTCAACAAATGGTGGTGGGAAAAGTGGTCACATGCAGAACAACGAACGAGACCACTTTTCACACCACACACAAAAGTAAAATCAAAATAGATTAAAGACCTAAATGTGAGACCTGAAACCATAAAAATCCTAGAAGAGAGCACAGGCAGTAATCTTTCTTTCTTTCTTTAAATTTTTTTTTTTTTTTGGCAGTAATCTTTCTGGCATTAGCTGTAGAAACTTGTTTCTAGATATGTCTCCTGAGGCAAGGGAAACAAAAGCAAAAATAAACTACTGGGACGCCATCAAAACAAAAAGCTTTTGCACAGCAAAGGAAACAATCAACAAAATGAAAAGGTAACCCATTACATGGGAGAAGATATTTGCAGTGATATATCCAATAAGGGGTTAACAGGCAAAATACACAAAGAACTTATACAACTCAACACCAGAAAAAGGAATAATTTAATTAAAAAATGGGCAGGGGACCTGAATAGACATTTTTCCAAAGAAAGATGTATAGAGGGCAAACACACAGATAAAAAGATGCTGAATACCACTTCTTGTCAGAGAAATGCAAATGAACACCGCAGTGAGATATCACCTCATCCCTGTGAGAACGGCTAAATTTACAATTCAGGAAGTCATAGGTGTTGGCGAGGATGTGGAGAAAAAGGAAACCTCGTGCACCGTTGGTGGGAATGCAAACTTGTACAGCCGCTGCAGAAGAGAGAATGGAGGGTCTCGAAAGGTTAAAAACGGAACTACCACAGACCCAGTAATTTCACCACTGGGAATTTACCCAGAGAAATCAAAAACATTAATTTGAAAAGACAACATGTCCCCTTATGTTTATTGTAGAAGTATTAGCCAGGATGTGGAAGCAGCCCAAGTGTCCAAGCATAGAGGAATGGATAGAGAAGTGGTAAGGTGTATGGGTTTATACATCTGTAGACCTGTATCTATAGATCTATATCTGTATCTATAGATCTATATCTATAGATCTCTGTCTATCTAGGTCTATAGATAGGTAGGTAGATAGAGATCTGTAGATATAGAGATGATATACAGAGATACATATCTATAGACATAGATCTAGCTATAGAGATGGGTATATAAAGATATAGAGGAAGGTAGATAAATAGATAGAGATATCAGAATATTACTCAGCCATAAGAAAGGATGAGATCTTGCCATCTGTGACAACATGGATGGACCTAGGGGTATTAGGCTAAATGCAGTAAATCAGACTGAGAAAGGCAAATAGAGCAAATGCAATTTCACTCATATGTGGGACCTAAAACACAAATAAACCAAAAGCAGATTCAGACCTACAAATGCATAGAACAAACGGTTGGTTTCCAGAGGGCAGGGGAGTGGGAGGTTGAGTAAAATGGGGAAGGGGAGTGGGAAATACAGGCTTTCAGTAGTGGACTGGGATGAAAGGCACAGTATAGGGAATATATCAATGGTATTATCATACTGTTGTCTGGTGACAGGTGGGGACTACAGGTGTGGTGAGCATAGCATAACGTATACAGAACTCAAACCATTCAGTTGTATACCTGAAGCAAATGTAACATTGTGTGTCACTATACTCAAGTTGAGAAAAATGTTTTTTTTTTTTTTAATGGAGTCAGATATCTGATCCCAGAAAACTCTTACCCATGAAGACCCAGTTCAAATGTTCCCTTCTCTGATGCACCCAAGTGTAACCTGAACTGAAGGGAGTCATTCTCTTTCCTCCACTCTTGTGTGATCTTTACAAAAGTATCTAACTTGTATTTTTTTTTAAAGGAAAAATTCAGGGACACCTGGGGAGCTCAGTTGGTTAAGCAACTGCCTTCTGCTCTGCTCATGATCCCAGGGTCCTGGGATTGAGCCCTGCATTGGGCTCCCCGCTCAGTGGGATGCCTGCTTCTCCCTCTCCCTCTGTCCCCTTGCTTTTGCACTCACTCTCTATCTATCTATCTATCTATCTATATATATATATCAAATAAATAAATAAAATCTTAGAAAAGGGAAAAGATTCAGATCCTTGATTACGACGGCCCCCTTGTGATGGGATGTGTTAAATCTAAGTGTGTCAAAGAGATTACAGGGGTACGACGAATTGGGAAGGAGTGAGATGATCAAGTGTGGACATAGACTCAACAGAGGAAGGAAGGCTTCCCCCCACAAACACTCATGGGGTCCCTGATGATATGAGAAGCACAAGGCCAGAAATGGGGGGAGAGTGAAGGTGTCATATCCCTCAGTCTAGACGTCACTGTCATCACATGGTGAGTTTCCAAGTTCTATCCTTCTAGATCAGGTGGCCACACATCCTGGTTTGTCTAGGGAAGTCTTGATATACATCTGTTCTCCCCGTGAAATGATTAGCCACGCTTCCTTTCACTCCCCAAAGTGTCTTCTGTTTGGTTGACAGATTGTGTGCCTTTTCTCCCCCAATTCCACATTCCCAGAAACTCTGTGAGACACACTGGAGTTGTAAACAGGGGGTTTCCTCCTGCCATTATGGAACTTACTGTCTAATGCAAAGCAACCCAACATTCGTCGTAATTAATATCAGACAATGCCAAGCCTGAAGAGCTGTTTCATCCATGAAAATTCACTCAGGCACAAAGATCTGAGGTGTCTTCATTTATTCAGGGCTCACTGTTGGGCACTGAACCACAGAGCACTTTCATCAACTTGTCTCCAATCATGCAGGAAAAAATGGTCTGTGAGGCAGAACAGGTATTTTTATACCCAGCTGAGAGACGAGGACGTTGAGGTGCAGAAGGGCAGACCACGCAATTCAACAAATTTGAATCGTGGAGACTGGATCCCAGGTGGTGGGGGTTCTTGGCGAGCAGGCTCTCTGGTCTCAGATGTGTCAGCTCTGCTGCTTGAGTATATCTGATCTGTGTGTGCTGGAGAAAGACATATACCTGACTTTGGATGCACGATACCTGTCCCAGCATTGGCTGAAAAATTCTATTGATTGTCAAGAGGAGTCCTATGAGGATTCCTTATAAGAAGCTCTGAGGACACAGAACATTTGCAAATGTGACTTAGCTCTTCTACTGTAGACCAAAGATACTCCACAAAGAATGCCTTTGACTGCCCTCAAGGTCCCCAAACAATTGGTCTTGGGTGTCACTATTATTTCCCTGAATGTCCACGAGGGTGTCAAGGTCTGATGATAGGAACGGCATGCTTTGAACTTGCTTTCCAGATCTCAACAATCGACTATTAGAAACATGGAAGCCATTGCACTCTTAAAGGAGACAGAGTCTGGCCAGAAGAAGCTGACATATTTCTCTTGCATCAATGTAAGATTTCCAAAACGTTCCCTCTCTCTTTGCATCTCAAGGAGGACAGTGCCCGTTTCTCATGGCATAGTGGACCCCCTGCGTTGAACAAAGCCACCTAAGACTTTGCCAGCCAAATACTTTTTCTTAGGGTCTTTTATTTGACTGTTGTGACTGGGATGTCCGGGATCCCAGAGAGTCCTATAACCAAGAAATTGCGGAAGAGGCACAGATTTCTGATAGCCAGAAAGCACTCAGAGCTGCCGTGTCCGTGAGTCACACAACCATGACTTTATTCAGTCTGATCTCTTGGACATGGAATGTGTATAAACAGCTCCTTGCACCAAGTATAGTAACAGCGGTCCCACGAACCCATACTCCCGGGAACACCCAGTACACGACAGAAAGGAGAAAAGGAGCGAAACTCGGTTATTGGAAGCTAATTGCTTGATTTCCTCGAGGGCTGGCCAGCTGCAAAAGTCCGTGCAGCAGCTTTGGAAGCATGTGTTGAACTTTAATCTTTACTTAGGGAAACCCCATGATTCCGCGGGAATTTTGCTCATGTAAAGACCGTAACATATGGACCATTTGTGGAGACATATGTTTGAGTACCGAGCCCTCCAGCAAAAGTTTCACAAATTCCCCTCCTGCACATCTTCAAACATCCGGCAAACAGATATGCAGGGGGAGGCCACTCCCCTTCTCTCCATTTGCCCATCATGGGGGGAGCTGCACGGCATTGTCAAGACCTTTCTCTTGCTGATGACGTGTTCCCTTCAGCAAAGCGAAGGACAGACCCTTCGTCATATGGCAGAGAACACTTTCTCTTTTCATCTATCAAATACGCGAACAACTTCCTCTCCTGCCTTTGGTGCTCGAACAATGCCCGTCTGTTCTAGAAGGGTCACAGGTGTAAGCCACTGTTGGTCATCTTTGGTCACAGCAGTGAGTCTGGATGGGCTTTGGCAAGAGGAGGACGTCGCCTCCAGTGGGCAACGAGGAAAGCGTGGCCCCCAACTTCCTCTCGAAATGGGGAGGGCCAAATGAGTGTGCCGTTTCCCAGGAGAGATGGAAACTCCCACCTGCTCTCCGTTACTCCGGCATTGTTTTCCGTTAACTCCCTTTACCCCAACCCAGCGAGGACTCAGGTCTCTCCAGGGGTCACCCACACAGCATGGGGGTGGCAGGGGTCTGTGAAGTCTGCAGACTGTGTGGGGGGTTATGAGCCAGGTAGGGGGGCAACAGCACTGCAAGAGAAGGCACCCATGGGACGCACAGCTCACGGCGCAGGATGCTCCCACACTAGGGCTAACGCCTCTTTTCATTAACGCTGAGTCTCGTCACTTGGCTGCTCTCTATTCGAGAGTGTGGCCCCACAAGTGAGTTGTGGGTATGACGAAAACACAGTGCCTCCCTTTGCCTTGGTTTCTCCTTTGAAGCAGAAAGAAAAAAATAATCGCTGTTGGGACCCTCAAGAAATCACAGCCAAGAGGATAGATGTCGTCCCTCCGACATGTGAACGGAAATGGGTTGTTTATGCCACGAGAAGCGTGACCAAGGGGAACTTGGGGCACTTGGAGGCACTCTTTCCAGGACCACGAGACTGAAGGCTCGGCCGCTGGGAGGACAGGTGTGACCTTTGTTTGGTCTGGTTGGGCATTTGGTGGCCGAAGAAGGTAGGAGAGGACAGCAGGCAGTATAAAAGCAGGGGACGGGCAAAGGTGGGATGTGGCACAGAGCACGGAGCCAGGGAGACCCAAGGAAGGAGACGCACCGGGGCACAGCAGCTGTGTTCTTGCAAACTTGCCTTCCGGAGAAATCCCCACCCCACCCTATTTCTTCTCTTCCCTGAATCCCAGCTTCCACTTTCTAGCAAAGTCCACAGAGTCTCCTGAAGACATCTGTCTAATGTCAACAGCTTATCCGCATGGAAACGCGCGTGCAAAGCCGTCCACCAACCACGTGATTGTGTAGGAAGAGCCAGCGGATGGACGCGCAAAAGGAAATTCAAGAAGGAAAGAAAGAAGGACGGGGAAGAAACGGGTCATAGAGAGCAACACTGAGGGACTGAAAATGATTTTTGAGCTAGACCCGGGCATATTTACGTGAGGATGGGAGCCTGGGAAAAGGGTCATGGTGTCTTGACACAGGCATGCTTGACGGGCAGGAAAGGCACCGCTGTTAGGGATGGAGGTGCTCTGGGGTGGGGTGACACCTGTGGTCCAAGCTCACACGTGTTCCTTCCTGGGCTTGCCATTTCTGGGGTCAGGAAGCCTTGCATCCTACAGCAGGACTCCTCTACTGTGTTGCAATACCCTAAACTCCGCACCTCACGCATCCTATTTCTGAAATGCCCTCCTCTGGCCCTTTGCTTCTTTGCTTTATCCCTGTGATGCCAGTGCCAGCGACAGCCGCCTACCCCATCTTCCAAACCCCTCGATACGACGCGTGCAGGATGCTCAGCCTGGCGGGATTGTTAGCACTGCTCGAATCCATCCCCACAGCGTTTCACCAGACCGTCCGGTGGTGCAGGAGAGGAGCTCACTGCCGGCAACAAGGACATTGCTCTGTTGGGTCGTGGAAAGGACTCACGCAGCTGGCACCCGGCTGTCCTTCTGGGAATCACGCCTGTGCAGAGTGCGTGCGGAAAGGTACGCGTGCTCTCCGAGCAAACGGTGCCCTGGCAAGTGGCGGAGACCCATTGTCCCCAAGTCGTTGGCTGCACGGAGGTGGTGAGAAAATCGTTTCTGTCTCTCTCTGTGTCTCAGTGGATTTAGAGTGCACGGCTCTGAGGGTCCACAGTCATCCACTGAACGGTCCCGATGGAAGAGAAAGCAAAGTTGTACTTTGCAGACTTGCAGGGAATCGCAACTGAGAAGCCCGCTCGGACTCTGTCACCAAATCCCCTCTTCTCCCGTGGCCTGGGGACACTGGCAGAGGGAAGAGGACAACAGAGACGGATGATCCTAGATCCGGACCCACCACTCACGAGTTGGATTCTCTGGAAAGACGAGGGGATTTTCCTGTGAAAGATGGAAAGGAGAAAAGCTTTTGCAAGACACCAGCATCTAAAGACGGGATAGACCCGAACAGTTCTTTTTTCCTTGGAATTTTAGGCGCATACGAGGAAGCTTGTGGGTTTCTTTATTTTGTTTTAAAGATTTTATGCATTTATTCGAGAGGGAGAGTGCAAACAGCGGGCAGAGGGAGAAGCAGGCTTCCAGCTCTCCGACCCAGGACTCGATCCCAGGACCCTGGAATCATGACCTAAGCCAAAGACAGACGTTTAGCCAAAACGCCCAGGAAGCTTCCAGTGTTAAAATGTTCCCTTGTGCCATTTTCCTGTCTCTATATAGTTCCCAGTGTACGTAGCAGCCTACAAATGACTGGCAAGAAGTCGTGGCATAGCGCACAGAGCAACAACTCAGTGCATCCCACAGACTGTCACGTCGTGATCGCAGAGGACCACCATCGTGCGACGTGCGATCATAATTCTCCGCAAGTACCGGGTCTGCCTGTGCAGCACAGGGTAGGAGAGGGTGCCTGCAGCGTTGGTGGGGACCTTCCAAAGCCCACCCGTGTCTGTCGGTCATGCACAGGGAACACATCTTTGCAGGGGTCCTAGGGACCGGGAGCTCTGGGTAAGGATTAGCCCCAGGGAATGCATCAGTGACACAGACCGGAGCCCAAAGAGCGGGACAGGGTCCCTACCGAGGGGGCGATGGCAGGATGGCCCGGACAGTGGTAGACACAAGAGACACCCCACCTTCCTCGAGCAATCTCAGAGAGACAAGGCATTGGAGAGAAGAGGCCATGCCTGGAGGGATGGTCCGTTTGTTTCCCAGACAAGCACATTGTGCCTCAAAGGTTTTGCGGCTCTCCAGGACCTGTGCCTGCTTTGATTGACAACTCAAGTCAGAAGAGACGTGATCTTTCCTACACGCAGCTGAGTGCTTCCGGTGGGAACTGCGAACGCCCCTTTTTCCCCCTTGATTCTTAACACCTGCCTTTGACAAATACCTTAACCAGCGAAACGCTAGCCAAAGCTTTTTGAAAATCGAATTCTGCACGAGTCCGGGAACGGGCACGGGGTCATGCAGCAGATGCAACCCTCTCGACACAGGGGTCTACACGAGTTGTAGAAAACGCTTCCTCTCCTGAAGTCCTTGCTGGCGCTCTGGGGTCCAATGACTCTTTCAGGGATCATCTCGTACTGTGTTTGACCAAATGGTTTCTCATCATTTCCCCCGCAATGCTGGAAACTAGAAATGCTCATGTTATGGGCCTTGGATCACCTTATTGAAAAATGGCGTCATACGGGTCCCATGAGAGGCTCAGATACATCCAGAGAAGAGCAGGGACAGAATTCAAATTATAGAACATGGAAGACAGGTTATTGATTGCTTTTTTAGAGTTTCTGGGTTTTTTTGTTTGTTTGTTTTGTTTTTAACTTACTCATACGGACTGTTTTTCCATCTTGGGTCCGATGTGCTTTCTCATCCATTGTGAAACTAAGGGTTAATTTTTTTTTTAAGATTTTATTTATTTATTTGTCAGAGAGCACAACCAGGAGAGAGGCAGACAGGGGGAGAAGCAGACTCCCCACTGAGCAGAGAGCCCGATGTAGGGCTCGATCCCAGGACCCTGAGATCATGACCTGAGCCGAAGGCAGAGGCTTAACCCACGGAGCCACCCAGGCGCCCATAAATAAATAAAATCTTAAAGATAAAAAGGAACTATGGGTGTCTCTGGACAGCTTTTATATATAGATATATATGGATATATATAGATATATATGGAATATATATCTATCCATATATATCTATTCATAGATATATATGGAATAGGGCATTGGCAAACAATTTCCCAAAGTGTTGTGCCCGTTTGTACCTGCCCCAGGCATACAAGGGAGAAGCCCTCAGTCTCCTCCGTCACTGACAAACCCTTAGGGATGTCAGTCTTGCAGCTGGGTGGGTGCAGGGCTCCCTGGGGTGGCTTCTGCATCAATCTCTCTGATGCTGAATGAAGTTGAGCATCATTCTCCCGTGGGCACCGGGCACTTGGAGGTCCAGAGTCTGTGGGGCTGGCTCACACCGTCACCCCACGTTTCAACTACATGGTTAATCTTTTACCTATTGATTTGTAAGACTATGTTCTCTAATCAGGATAGGAAACACCTGCTACTTTAAAATGCTGTACATGGGGGCACCTGGGTGGCTCCGTGGGTTTAAGCCTCTGCCTTCGGCTCAGGTCATGATCTCAAGGTCCTGGGATCGAGCCCTGCATCAGGCTCTCTGCTTGGCGGGAAGCCTGCTTCCTCCTCTCTCTCTGCCTGCCTCTCTGCCTGCTTGTGATCTCTGTCTGTCAAATAAATAAATAAATAAAATCTTTAAAATAAAATAAAATGCTGTAAATATCTCCTTTTTTTCTGTCTCACGGGTGCCTTTTGCGATCACAACACTTTACCAAGAGACCAGTACTGTCGTTTACATTTCGTGTTTCTACGTGTGCGTCCAGTCAACTACAGCTTTGAAAATCCCGAGTTCCTGGACGGCTGTCTGATGCCCTCCACCTCCCTGTTCATTTCCGTCTGTTGTCAGAAGGAAGGAGTGTCTGAGACAACCCGCCGGGACGTGGGAGGCACGGGTTCCGTCAAATAGTATTTTGATGAAACGGCCATGGTCCGTCCTTTGATTCAACGAATCGTGGCTTCCTTCCGTTCTCAGGCAAACGAGCTGAGCTGAATTCCTTTCTCTTAAGCCTTTGCCCTCCCGTAAGCCAGAAGTGAGCTCTACAAATGGAACCAATGCCGATCACTTATACTTTCGTACAATTGAGACAGGACATGCATCTCCATTTTCAGTCTATTAGGAACGTAAACGCAATGCAAGATGAGTTCTCCATGGGACTGCAAGGCAGGAACATGGGAACAAAAGGAGAAATTGGGGGAAATGGAAGATAATTTGAGCCTACTTCAGTGATGGGCAAATGGCCAGGCCTGGCTATGAAAGAAGACAATCGTTCATTCTCCAGTGGTCTGAGGACAATGAGTGAGAATTACTAGAGTGACCTCTTGTAGGAACAAGTCCATGCATCGTCTACATTGTGACGGAGGGGCGGGTGGGTGTACTGCTTGCCTCCAGAACCCACCTGACTATAGCTTAGTAACCCTGTGTCCCCAGACTTTGACACTGCGATGGATGGTTCTTCCGTAAAATCAGAGTAGTTTTACAAAGGGACGTGTATAAAGGGAATTGGAGGGGCGCCTGGGTGGCTCAGTGGGTTAAGCCTCTGCCTTCAGCTCAGGTCATGATCTCAGGGTCCTGGGATCGAGCCCCTGCATCAGGCTCTCTGCTCGGTGGGGAGCCTGCTTCCTCCTCTCTCTCTGCCTGCCTCTCTGCCTGCTTGTGATGTCTGTCTGTCCAATAAATAAATGAAATCTTTGAAAAAAATAAAGGTAATTGGCTGGGTTTATGTTGGATTGGAAATACGTCTTCACTGGTTCATACCACCCTTATGGAAAAGGAATCAGGACCCTGCGTAAATCAACGTGTTATACCCAGTTTGAGTATCTATTCCCACTACTACCACTTTTTTCTTTATCTTCTGATTTTCATAGATGTTCAAATAAAATGTGAAGATTCAAGGTATTCCAATAAACTGATTCTTTGCTGAAGGAAAGATGAGGACAAGAATTATCTTCCTCCCTTTACCAAAAACGAAGAAAGCGTAAATTATGAATTCCGCGTGACACCCACTTTTCAACACCCGTCCTGACAGCACCATGCATGAAGTCTTTCAAAATGCCTTTTTTTTCCCCTTAAATTTAATTGTGCTGCAAAAACACTTAGGTTTTTGAAATAATTTTTAGGTCTGGTAAAAAGTGGTGAATGTTTGTTCTGGCGAATAATAAAATCTGTACAAGGCGGGAAAACAATGATTCGTGGTGATTATTAGATGAAACGAACACAGGGATGGGAGAAGACACTTTTCTTCATGCCTCTGTATTTAAACGTACGCTTTAGGTGAGAGTTTAATAAGGTCCAAGGTGTTACGTTTATAGAGGAGAGGACGTGTGTGGATTATATATGCTTAAGAAGAATTTCCCACCTAAAAGCTTGTATTTATACCTGCAGACTTTATTCTTAAAGTTATGCCTAAGATGGACTTTAGTGAAATGGAACTCACCAGGGAATGCTATTTAAAAAATAAAATAAAATAGGGGCACCTGGGTGGCTCAGTGAGTTAAAGCCTCTGCCTTCAGCTCAGTTCTTGATCCCAGGGTCCTGGGATCAAATCCTGTATCGGGCTCTCTGCTCAGCAGGGAGCCTACTTCCTCCTCTCTCTCTGCCTGCCTCTCTGCCTGCTTGTGATCTCTGTCAAATAAATAAATAAAATGTTTAAAAATAAAGTAAAATAAAATAAAATAGAGGGAGAAGAGGAATATTGGTAGAGGAGGAAAAGTTGAGATTATAGGAACGTATCTTACCCATCGCATCCCAGGGTGGAGAAATTCCTTTGTTATCAATATGTTTGGCTTCAAAAGCATCGTACAGAGTTAAATTTCAAAGGGTTTTTTGGTGCATCCCCCCCATTCGAAATCTCTTTCGAGGGAGCTATCAGACAGAGGCAATTTTCCAGGCGATTCACTGGCATTTTTCCACTTTCGTCTGAAGGACGGGACAGAGCTACTGGGAATCTGTTTTGTCACCTCGCGTGCGTGATCAAAGGCCTCTCCCTAGAAATTCCCATCCTTCTCATTTATTTCTTCTCGCTTTGGGAATTTCAAACCCCATGGACATATTAAGGCACATTCTTGGAAATAAATAGGTCAAGAGGCATACGGGTTTAGGAGAGGCATCAGGAAGGAGGGAGACGAGAACGAGAGCGTTTGCCGTTGTGCCTGGGAGAAGCGGGAGGGGATGAGGCAAAGCCCAGGCCATGGGGAGGAAAGTCCACCGTGGTGTGCATGGAGGTGGGTGGCTGGACAGGAAGCTGGTGGAACGCAGAGTATGTTCTGTGCGGGGCTGGCTGCTGAAGAAACCGTCAAGTACTTCGGCTATCACAGAGGGGCGGCCGGTAATGGGGCTTTTTTTTTTTTTTTTTAAGATTTTATTTATTATTTGACAGAGAGAGACACAGCCAGAGAGGGATCACAAGCAGGGGGAGTTGGAGAGGGGAGCTGAGCAGGGAGCCCGATGTGGGACTCGATTCCAGGACCCGGAGATCATGACATGAACTGAAGGCACATGCTTCACCAGACTGAGCCCTCCAGGTGTCCCTCCAGTCCTGTTTTGGAGAGTTTTGGAGAAAAGTCCTGTTGGCAGATGCAAAGGGAATACAGCCTTTCTCTCCAGGTCCTGGTACTTTTCTAAATATATCACCCTATGGGAGGTTTTTGTCCTTTTTTTTTTTTTCTCCCAGGCGTGACATAGTTTTGAGGGGTCAGTCCCCCGCATCTCACACTCTCCTGGAATGTCCTCATAGCGAAAACAGTCTTAGAAATGAAACGAGAATTCTGTTTCTGAAACACATGCTCTGTGTCCCACAAGTTTGTTCCCTGCTTTATACATGATGTTCGTGTATTGAGTTCACCTTGCAAGTGATCCCACCCGGTAAGGATTATCTGTTGTGTTTATAGGCAGAGGATTCCAAATGATTCAAAGTTTGTAAACTTCCAGCGAAGGCATTGAGAGCCCCACGTAACGGAATGCACATGGCTGCGTCCCCAAAAAACCATATTCATGGACACTGTAGTTCCCACAGCTCCCAGGGGTTGCAAAGAGGATGCTTCTGTGGCGTCTTTGTTCCTTTCCTAACCTTTTAAAAACTGTGAAGAGGGATCTTAATTGGTTGCAGTGAACAAGGCAGATGAGGGGTCTCCAGAAGCTGGTCTCCCCTCCTCGGTGTCTCCGTCCGAGGGAGGCAGAGGCGAACTCAGAACTGTAGGTCCAACAAATTCTTTCCTGGGCTCTGCACTTGGATAAACAGTCCTCTAGATGCTGGATGGACATGAAGTCACCAGGGAGTCGCACGGGCTCCAAGTCTGGCTCAGAGGAGGGCTGTCGCTTCCGTGGTTATCTTCCTACAAGCTTGCCTTTGATGGAAGGAATGGCCAACATTTGAAAATTGGCACTATTTGCAGAAAAAAAGAAACCAGAGCTGTTGGGTGTTCTTCAACACTGCAGAAGGCAGCTACCCTGACGGAGAATACGTACCTTATGTCAGAGAACTTGTATTTAAAAAACACCGAGCTTGTAAGGGGCGCTGAGCTATACGCTGTATATTCAAATATGGGGGATAAACTACATATGCATGAACACACACATGCTCAATATGATTAATATATATAGGTATGATTCATATATATAAAAATTATGATTAATATATATGAAATATTAAGTATGATTAATACATACAAAAAATTTAGGTATGATTAATATATATAAAATTAATGGTTAGGTATGATTAATATACATAAGTATATATGTATAAATTAGGTATGATTAATATATGTAAAAATTTATAGGCGATTTTCTTAATTTATACAATGACCATTCACATACGGACTGCTGCTTGTTATCTACATACAGAGAGGGCATTGCTAAGGTCCCATCGATGCCTGAGATTACACGGTCAGCAAGTAAACACTAGACCTGTCTCACCCTAAAGTATATGGCCTCCTGTCTATAGATTCAACCTCTCTCTTCTCATGCACAAGGCAAAACGCATATTTTCAACAGTAACTTCCATATACACATATAAAAACTTTCCCTCCCTCCTCCTATGTGTGCCCAATGAGACATACAGCAGCACATTATTTTCTAGAAAGAAATATCAAATTTTATCAATTTTGCATCACTAACAGTCTCACGGGTTTTTTTTTTTTTGAAAATGCAGCAATAGCTTTTCTAAAAACCTCTTTCCTTTGCAGATCTACCATAATGTGTTTTATTCCCCAACGTATAATTGCATACCAATCAATTTTGATTCTCTGTTCTTCAACAGGCAATATTTGTTTAAAATATCTCTGATTTGCTTCTTCAGAGAACAAGCAGTGTGTTGAATAGGAGAATCAAGATTGCTGCTTTTGATGAAGATCAGCCGTGCTATTTTCGATTGCCACTGGAGACAGGTTCAAATGGTAGATGTCAAAGCCACTTGAGAGATGTATTCGTTTCAGCTCTGCCAGGAGAAACGACGTGGCAGAAATCAGGTGTTTAACATGGTAGTACAAGGGTCTAGAAAATCAGCACGGTCCATGATGATTTTAGCCTATATGATGTTATAAAAGTGCCCCCAGCATATTCTGCTCTATAATATACAGAGATTACGAAGCGGTATCCAGTAGGTACAGTGGCTTTGTGTATGTGTAACACACACAACGTATGTAAAACACAAATTCCTATATATACTTTTGCATATATAGTCACATGTAAGAGTTATACTCTGTTAACCTATGTGTATATATAACAAAAAACACATTTTTGATTTGCTTTTATGAATATGTGCATTAAAACAACGGACATATGGGGCATCTGGGTGGCTTAGGGGGTTAAGCCTCTGCCTTCGGCTCAGGTCATGATCCCGGGGTCCTGGGATCGAGTCCCGCATTGGGCTCTCTGCTCAGTGGGGAGCCTGCTTCCCCCTCTCTCTCTGCCTGCCTCTCTGCCTGCTTGTGATCTCTGTCAAATAAATAAATAAATAAATCTAAAAAAATAAAATAAAATAACGGATATATATCAATATATCAAATATAACGATATATATCAGTATATACATAAATAATATATAGGTAATGCATATATATAATACATACATGTAGTGTGTATAGGTAATCTAATATATATGACAATTATCTTAATCCACATAATGTTATAAAAGTACACTAAAATATTCTCTTTATAATATATATTTCTATCTAGTCAACACATTCTCTACATGGCACAGCTGTAGCCTGTCATCTATTTATACATATTACACAGACTATATATTATATATTATACAATAGGTACCACAAAGACTACAGCTATCATATAGTTACATTTTTATTCATATATAGTAGTTGTGTTCTTTATTTTATATATATATACTTATATATTACAACGAGTCTATTTTAGATGCACTCAACTTACTAAGATGGAAACACTGTGATACATTGTATATGGTTACATATGTAGTAGATATTATATATCCATTAACATTTTATATATAAATATCAATTTGCTTTAACCCATGTAATGTCATGAAAAGGCATCTAAAATACACTTTTTGTGGGACACCTGGCTGACTCAGTCAGTGGAGCATGTAACTCTTGACCTCACGGTCATCAGTTCAAGTCCCACACTGGGCATGAAGCCTCCTTAAAAAAAAAATTGTACTTAAAAGATATATATATTCTTTGTAATATATATGAATATATAGCAGGCTGTATATAGGTGTTATGTATAAATATACATGTAACATACATAAATATAAACATATACACATATACACACACAGAAAATGTACACTAATATATACTGTTCCGATATAGTACAACGTAGTAGGTATTAGGTGCACTTTTATGACCTCCTATGAATTAAAACAATGGCTAATCATGCTGATATTTCTATAAATATGTATATCAATATATACACACAGACACATATACACACACATGCACAGATATACACATCACACACACACCTATATAAAACGTGGCTATCAAGCGGACGCCAGACTCAGGTCTGTGAAGCGTCTGCCTTCAGCTCAGGTCATGATCTCAGGATCCTGGGATCGAGTCCCACGTCAGGCTCCCGGCTCAGCGGGGGTTCTGCTTCTCCCTCTGCCCCTCACCCCACTCATGCTCTCTCTGTCTCAAATACATAAATAAAATCTTAAATAAAAAGTATGCCTGTCAGGATTTATATGGATGATAAAAAAGGCAAAAACACCCAATCCCTAGAAACTACAGCAAATTCAGAGGTATGCAGCAAGTTATGCCAAGCTGTATTTTCCCGCTTCCTGATGCCATTCTGCGCCAGTGTGTGTGCGTGTACGGTGCACTGTTTCTCTGGAACCAGGAGCAATGTCTTCAAGAAGCGACAGTGGGATGCTCACCTCTCCGCCCTCAGAATCTGACAGCTCCCAGCAGTTAGGAGGCGCTGAGAACTTAGTGAAGGACCCCCAGAGTTACAGAGGACGCAGAACTCAAAGAGACCCAGGCACCATGGGCAACCAAGAAACCAAACTTGCAACAAAGCTTGTTAATCCTGACTCTGTGTCACTTTGGTCGAAACAAAAAGGCAAAAAAAAAAAAAAAAATCATCTATCTGCACATCCTGAATCTTTAAACTGAAGATCATCATCTAGAAGAATATTGAAGATGGGAACCAAGAATGTCGTAAATTTTCCAGCGTAACTTATATGTCTCTTTAATATGAACATTTTAATTTGTCCCCCACTTTTTTATGCTTGAGCAACTCTTCCCCGTTTCAAGTAGAGCGTTTATGTGGCCCGCATTCTTGGAGGTTCCTCTCTTGACGGAGTTGACAGATCAAAAGACATACCCCACCTTGTCATGATCCTTAAAAGAACAGGAAACTGCTCTGACAAGATGCCAAAGAAGGTGTATGGGACGGACAGTGTTGACGTTTGAAATAAAGCGAATCAAACCAAAGTAAAATGAAATAAAATAAAATAGCATGAAATTAAATAAAATGAAGTAAATAAAGAAAATAAAATATGTTTCTATTTTATATAAAATAAAGGGGATAGAAGGCAGACAGTGAAGGATAGAGATGATTACTTGCTTACTTTCTGCAGGTTTTGCTAAGAACACGACCCACCACATTGCCATGATTTAAGGTAATTTCTGGCTCATCTCATCTTTGGAGGGATTTCTGTTTGTCTATGTGTGGAGACTACAAATTCTCCCTTTGGGTTTTAGGGTGGTTGATGTTCTCATCAATAATGCAAATTATTACAGACGGATTCTTTGTAGGTAACGTATTATTATACTGATGGTTCGGAAGTGATGAAAACAAACATTTTAGAAAATTCAAATAGGTTGAGTTGGAGAAAATCATACTTCAAGTCACACTAAGTAATATAGAAGGATGCCGTATTTGTTTAGGACAAAAGCACTGTCTTGAAGAAGGAACTTTAAACTTTCGCTTTAGACACGTGAATACTGACCTAAGCACGCTGGGTGTCGGGCAAACCTCAGGAGGTAGAGGCCGGATATTTCAGTAAAGAACTTCAGAGGCAATGCTGTGCTGCTGTTTTCCTTCCTGGTGCGTTGAAACATGCTGGACAACTGGACAATTTTCACTTTACTCGCAGATCTCCTCTTAAGACTTCTACCAGCTCCCTGAATGTTGCCAGTTTCGATGAGTACTACATGAAAGTAAGCAAAACGTTCCATAGGGCATATGAATCGTCCCCTTGCTTACTTGACCCGGGGACCGCAAGATCAAAGCCAGTGGCTTGGTGGAATTTATTATGTTTACACTTATTATATTGTCTTAGCTTTTAATTTTCTTTTGCCAAGCATGGAGACCAGAGAAGCAGACCAGAGTAGGACATGGAAGTTTTGGAGAATATTAACACTTCTTTTATAACCTAAGGCATGGTGAAACAAATGTATCCTGTGTTCCTGAAACAAACAGATTCTTTGTGGCTAGAAAATTCAGTCGATATGTCCTGACACATCCTGATTAATTGTATCGTTCAAAATTTAGTGCCTATTTCTTTTTCTTCTTACTGTTAAACACTTTGAGCTCTTCAATTGCCAGCTAAAATTGCTGATATACAAATTTCTCCCTCGAGTCCACCAGTTGTTTAGTACATTTTGGCCCTACATTGGGCTGCTTATGTTTTTTATAGTGGACAAACCTTCTTATTCTGTTATTATTATTTTTTTAACCTAGAATATAGCATCTTCTTTCATCCCTTTATTGTAAATTATGCCATTGAAATTCTATATAGACTGACACTGAAGTTGCTATTCCAAAGCAAATATTTCTTAGAAAGGGGGTAAAAAGAATCAGACAAACATTAAAGAAACAAACAAAACAGAGAAGTTTGACTCTGTCAAAGTAAAAAATCTCTTGCTTATCAAAGGATAGAGCTCATAAGCTAAAGAAAGCCACAGGCAGCAGGGATATTTTTGCAATACATATACATAATGAAAAATTTGGATCCAGAATAAAAAAATCTTAAAAATTTATTTAAAAAGAAAAATGAAAAGCAGCCCATTAAGAAGGGGCAAAAGTCTTAGACACTTCAGTACAGAAACTACACAGACAGCCAATGATTACACAAAGATGTACTTAACAAGATTAGTCATACGGATATGCAAATTAAAACCCCCAAAAGATAAACCTTCCCACCGACTGGAAACCCTGAAATTAAAAAGAATGACAATCACTTCTTGGTACTTCATATATTATTGGTGAAAATATGAAATGGTTCCTCTGCTTTGGGAAACTGGCGATTTCTTATAAAATCATGCTGATTTGTACTGATATACTTTTTCCAAAGAGAAATGATCTCTCTTTGGGTCCATAAAAAGATGTGGGCAAGACTATTCATAGAAACTTTATTTATAATAAACAAAGTTTATAAATAATACAAATACCCATCAGTAGAAGGAGTGAACAGCAGTGTATTCATTTAGTGGAATATTACTCAGCACTGAAAAATAGCAAACAACAGTCTATTCATATGGTAGAATATTACTCAGCACTGAAAAATAGCAAACGACAGACATGTGAAATAATATGGGAGGCTAGATACCATATCATTGGTTGTATATGAAGTTCAAGAAAAGGGGAAACAAGTAATCTTTGATTGAAATGAGAAAACTGGTTGTAACAGATGGCAGAGGCTGACTGGCAGAAACACAACTTGCTTAGGGCACTGAAAATGTCCTCTATCTCAATTAGGAAGTTGGTTACATGAGTATATATATTTATCATGGCTCATTACACAGTTAAGATCTGTGCATTTCACCATATGTAATTTAAATATTCTTAGATATTTAAAAATATACAATGTAAGTGTTGCATATAGAAGACTATTTGCAGAAAATAAACTGATTTCTCAAATGCATGAAACCTCACCACTTCACTCAAGTTATTAGAGATCTGTTATAAGAATAAAGAGCAAGATGTAATTGTATTCCATGTCAAACTCTCTTAGGTAATTAAAAGGCTGGAAAGATAAGAACAAGACAAGATCTTCATTATCACCATTATTTTTTACATCATTTTGTACATTTTATGATAAAACAATGAAACAAGAAAAGGAAGTAATACATATTATTATCAGATATGACATTAATTGATGTTACATATAAGTAAAATGATTATCCACTTAGAAGAACTAAGACAAAAAATGTCAGCAGTAAAGAAGAGTTTGGTAAATGGTCAATTAGAAGAAAAAAAAAATTTAAAAGCTTCCTATAAATAAGTAGTTTTAAAATATGATGAAAACAATATTTTGTCTATAGCAGCAAAGCCATAAAAGAGTTTAAAATAAACTCAGCAGACTACAATTACATGTAAAAGTAAAAATAGAAAACCTTACTTAATATTTTTTTAAGATTTTATTTATTTATTTGAAAGAGTGAAAAAAAGAGTTTGAGTAGGGGGACAAGCAGAGGGAGAGAGATAAGCAGACCCCACACTGAGCACAGAGTCCAACGTGCAGACCCTGAGATCATGACCCAAAGAGAAATCAAGAGTCAGATGCTCAACTGACTGAGCCACCCAGGTGCCCCCAAAATCTTACTGAATACTGAAGAAGGAACTATGTCATGTACGTCTCAAAACAATGTATTAATTTAATTCAGTTCTAACCAAATATCTCATTTTATACAAATCTGACAAAATTATTTTAAGTTTATAGAGAAGAAAACTTGACCAAAATTTTCTTTTTTAGAAGATAATTCTAATTTAGAATTTAGAGGAAGTGAAAACTTCTTACCAAGCTACAGCCACATTAAGATGAAATGTTACTGGCTCAGGAATAGATTATGTCAACAATGATGGGTAAGACCACAGAAACAGACTCTACTGTTTAGTACATAACATTTCTTATGCATCATGTTAGCAATTTAAATTCACAGAAGAACAGATATTTCAGTTAAATATGCTGGAATAATTGGTTAACAATTCCAAAATAATTACAAGTAGGCCTCTTCTCATGCTGCAAGGAAACTAAGTGCAAAATATAACTTGTTCTACCAGAACCCAGGATGTTATTCAAGCTATTTGTCATGCAATAATGTCATATGTGTATATATATATACTTTGCCTGCTAGCACACAAATTACTATTCTTCAGAAGAAAATTACAGACTCTAAACTCTATCATCCATGATCCATAATGCCCATTATAAAGTTAAAAAAACAGTAACAAAAACAAAAACAAACACTTGATGGTTCAGGAGAAACAGTAAAATCCACTTCAAAACCATGAGAAAAAACAGTCAGTAGAAACAGACACTGAGTGAACCCACATGTTAAAAATGTCAGGCAAGGACTTTAAAACAG
This sequence comes from Lontra canadensis, assembly GCF_010015895.1. NCBI lineage: Eukaryota > Metazoa > Chordata > Mammalia > Carnivora > Mustelidae > Lontra > Lontra canadensis. Next base: position 7,607,900 of record NW_022631062.1, on the reverse strand, counting down.
CTTATACAATTACGTTCAAGGATTTATTTATTTGTTTTTAATTTTTTTAAAAAAAGATCTTATTTATTTATTTATTTGAGAGAGAGAGAGCAAAAGAGAGAGAGCACAAGCTGCAGGTAGGAGCAGAAGGAGAGGGAGAAGAAGGCTCCCTACTGAGCAGGGGACCAGACTCAGGGCTCGATCCCAGGACCCTGTGATACTGACTGGACCCAAAGGCAGACTCTTAATGAGCTGAGCCACCCAGGCTCCCCTATGTTCAAGGATACAAAGGAAAAAGATGGTTGTAAAGAGTGAACAGTTGTGAGTTCCCATCAGAGAAATAGAAATTATAAAAAAGAGCCTAATAGAAATTTAAGGAATAGACTGCAGCATCTATGAAAGTAAATTTCCCTTGCTGATTAAAGGAAAGACTGGTGTGGCTGAAGAACTTAACAGAGATAATTAGAAACTTCCCTATGACCCTGCAATTGCACTACTGAGTATTTACCCCAAAGATACAGATGTAGTGAAAAGAAGGGCCATCTGTACCCCAATGTTTATAGCAGCAATGGCCACAGTCGTCAAACTGTGGAAAGAACCAAGATGCCCTTCAACGGACGAATGGATAAGGAAGATGTGGTCCATATACACTATGGAGTATGATGCCTCCATCAGAAAGGATGAATACCCAACTTTTGTAGCAACATGGACGGGACTGGAAGAGATTATGCTCAGTGAAGTAAGTCAAGCAGAGAGAGTCAATTATCATATGGTTTCACTTATTTGTGGAGCATAACAAATAGCATGGAGGACATGGGGAGTTAGGAGAAGGCATTTGGGGGAAATTGGAAGGGGAGGTGAACCATGAGAGACTATGGACTCTGAAAAACAATCTGAGGGTTTTGAAGGGGCAGGGGTGGGAGGTTGGGTGAGCCTGGTGGTGGGTATTAGAGAGGGCACGGACTGCATGGAGCACTGGGTGTGGTACAAAAACAATGAATACTGTTATGCTGAAAATAAATTAAAAAAAAAAAAGAAAAAAAGAAATTACCTAATCTTAAGAACTGAGAGGGAGAAAGTATGGAAGTAATAGATTATTACTTTAATGGTACTTTAATACTATTAATAGAAAATAGTAGAGTCTCTCTGACCTTAGAGAAAGTCCCACATATGTAGATTCGGAATCACAGGACGAGAGGTGAAAATAATGGTGGAGGAAAACGAAGTTTTGGGTTTTTTTTTTTAAGAATTTATTTTTTATTTGACTGAAAGTGAGCAAGAGGGAGAATAAAAGTGCGGAGGGGTTGGGGAGCAGAGGGAGAAGGAGAAGCAGGCTTCCCTTGAGCAGGGAGCCCAATGTGGGACTTGATCCTAGGACCCTGGGACCATGACCCAAGCTGAAGGCAGTCACTTAACCAACTGAACCACCCAGGCGCCCCTAGGTAAAGGAAATTCTTTGAAGGAATGATAGTTAAAAAAAAAAAATTTCATAAAATTATATAAGAATATCAAATGTACCCTATGCTTGAATATAGTTTCTTTGAATTTATCTTGTTTATGGTTAACACACTTAGCCTAAGTGGGATATTCACAATGAAAAATATGCTTAGACAGAAAGAATCAAAATGCTGAAAACAAAACACAAAAACAAAAGAAAAAAAAAGAAAATCTTGAAAGCAGGCAAATTAGAAAGACCTTTTATCTTGGACCACAATGACAAGAATGTTTACTGAATTTTCAACATGCAGGCAAACAATGACGCTGCTTTCTAGGTGCAGAAAGAAAAGAAGTGGTCTCCCTTAATTCTATGTCAAGTGAAAATATCCTTCAAAAATGAAAGAGATTTTTAAATAAAAGAAAGCTGGAAAATTTTCACCACTGTTTCTGTATAAGAAAAAATGTCCACTGGATATTCATCAAGCTGAAGAGAAATGACACAAGATGGAAACTTGGTTTGTTGTTGTTGTTTTTTTTAATTAGTAGACATTGCTATGGGATCAACTGTGTCCCTCCAACTCCCAAATTCATATACTCAAGTCCAAAGAACCTCAGTATTCTGTATTAAAAGATAAGGTTTTTAAAGATGTAAATAAGGTAAAATGAGATCACTCGGGTGGATCCTGATCTCATGAGACTGGGGTTCTTGTAAGGAGAGGGAGTGAGGACACGGACATGCACAGAGGGATGACCATGTGAGGACACAGGGAGAACATAGGGTCTACACGGCAGGGAGAGAGGTCTCAAGAGAAACCAGCCCTTCCCATGCCTGGAGCTTGGACTCCCAGCCTCTAGCACTGTGAGAAATCAATGTGTATTATTAGGGTCCCCAGTCTGTGGTTTTTTGTTATGGCAGCATGAGGGAATCAGACAACTGTTGATACACTAAACAACATGTCTAAATCTCAAAATCATGACGTTAAACAAAGAGCCATAAAGAAATATACCCTAGGTTTCCACTTATGTTATTTTTAAGAACGGGCAAAATTAATTGATGGTGAAAACAGACACTGCAGATAGGGCATAAGGACTGACTGAAAATGGGATAATAAGAATACACTATACCTTGATTTCACTTGTGGTTACACACGGTTAGACAATTTCCCAAACTCACAGAGCTGAAAACTTCTGAACTCTTATATAGCTTGATTAAAGAAAGGAGAAGAAGAGGAAGAAGGAGGAGGAGGAGGAGGAGGAGGGTCAATCATGGTGTTAGCTGTAAGGGATACAGCTGAGGAAAAAAATGCAAAATTCCTTGCCCTAAATGGAGCTTGCATTTTAGTTAAAGAGAAGACAAAATAGATAAATAAATAAAAAGTAAAAAGAAGACAAATTTTCCAAAGCTACCAAGCAAAATATATTGTATATTACATCGTGATATACAGGGAATATGGAACAGGGTAGGAAGGCATTGCAATTTTAGATATGGTTATGAAGAAAGCACCAAATTTACACCTGATTACTGTCTGGCAACCAGTATTGTAAGCACCTTTATAAATATCAGTATATTTGCTCTTCACAGAACCATATGAAAAGGACATGGTGCCATGATTGTCCCATGACCTTCTTAACCATAGACCAAGCACACACTGCACACGCAGCATCCTAAAACATAAGAGATGATAACGGTCACTGACATTTACCATTCCTCTGTATGTTGCTGTCTTTATGAGCACAACTCACACGGGGGTTCCCCTGATGTGGACCATTCTGTCCATATTTGAATTCAGAGCATCTGCCATTGCCAAAGGGGAGCTCAGGTATTCTTAATGCCAGTTAGAAAGATGCTGGTCAAAATGGGAGGGCCCACTTTTGAGCGATGCTTGGGCAGAGAGCTGGTTGGCATTTGTGCAGGGAAGAAGGCCAGTAGTAGTAGTAGTAGTAGTAGTAGTAGTAGTAGTAGTAGAATGTCTCACTCCCTCCTCAAATCACACTATGCCGATTTTGGGTTGACCCTCAAGCTCTGTCCCTCATGGTCTCATTTAATAGTCCCCAAAAGAACGTTCGCCTGACGTACAAGACAAACCCACAGTTTCCTGAAGATCTCCATTATTTCACTGGGATGCTTCGCAGAGATAAGCAATGTGCACAGACTGCTGTAGATGTGCATTTTTCCCCCCTCACTTTTAATGCTGCCCTTCTTAACACTCCTTTGACTGCTGCTTGCTCTGCTCTGATATCAACAGGGGACGAACAATGAGGGAACTCCCCATATGGGTCCCACGAGACCCTAGCAAGGCAAGATGGGAACATGCACCCTGAGATCTGCTCCCAGAAACAGCCTAGCCAGGGGACTAGGCAAGATCCCAAAAGTATTAAACATGCATGGAATCCTCCCAACACCCAGGGTCAATGCATCTTTGGAGGAATATTCTCCAGTTCATCACCGCACCCAAGAAGTTGAGGAATTCGTAAAGTGGGAATGTGAAAAGTGGTGCTTCTCACACTGTCACGTGCATTGACTCTCTGGGAGCTCTTGCCACAGTGAATGCCTGGACTCAGATCTTGGGTGGTCAGAGCCTGGCCTTCTGCCCTTCTCAGAAGATCTCTGGTATTGCCAATACTGTGGATGTTTGGGCTAGTTTGTGTAGCCTGATGGTCCTAAATTGTCCAAAATTCTTAAGTCTGGAGGGATATGCAAATAGAGTGAAATCCAAGGGCCAAGAAGCCTGAGGGCTTTCAATGTGTCCAGTATTTAGTGCTACCATATGTGTGAATGGGGCTGTGAATTATTGCAAAAGCCTTATTTTAAGCTCAAAATGTCTTTGTGAAATTAAGAAGACAGACATGAGGGGCATCCAGGTGGCTTGAGTGGTTAAGTGTCTGCCTTTGGCTCAGGTCATTATCCTGGAGTCTTGGGATTGAGCTATGAGTCAGGCTCCCTGCCCAGTGGGAAGCCTGCTTCTCCCTCTCTGACTCCCCCTGTTTGTGTTCACTCCCTAATAAATAAAATATTTTTAAAAAATACACATTATTTCCTCTTATACCTATTTTTAAAAGTACCTTAGAAAGGGAGCATCTGGTGACTCAGTTAAGCATTTGACTCTTGATTTCAGCTCAGGTTATGATCTCAGGGTCGTGGGATTGAACCCCCTACTGGGCACTGTACTGAGCATGGAGCCTGCTTTAGATTCTGTCTGTCCCTCTCCCTCGTTCTTTTTAAAAACAAAACAAAACCAAACAAACAAAAAAACAAAACCAAAACCAACAACAACGAAAGACCCAAAATGAAAATTCAAAGACAGGTTAAGTAAATAGAGAAAAATAGTATTACAGTTAGTGTCCCATGCACTTTAGCCTTTAATTTTCAGATTTTTCAATAATATGTAGATGCCTTAAATGGTTTTCTGTCCCCATAAATCCAGTCAAAATTCTCCTCCATCTATTAAATCTTCAAAATAAACATCATTGACACAGATGAAGCCCACTTACTTGTTAATGCAAAACCAAGAATACAGATGTATGTAAAAATTTCCCTCACGGGGGACAAAAGCAGTGTTTCCAATGAAGAGTGATTATTACTTTTGTTTGAGGACATCGGCAAGTCATGCAGAGCAGAGAGAAAGCCTCAGAATCCCTTCACAGAGCAGCCGTATGCTACAGATGTAGAATATGAAGTCGTCACTTTGCTCGAATTACCCAGGATGGCACTGCAGGGTTGGCAGAGAAAGAAGTCAAAAATCCCCGATTGCAAAGCACGTTCCTCTTCAGGACTACCTACAACTTCTGTCTCCTGCATCAAAGAGGCGTAGCTATTTTCAACTTCAGTGGGAAGGAATGGGTCAAGAGGACCACAGCTAAGAAGAAAAGGCTGGAATAATGAGCCACTGTGCCCTCCTGACTTACATAATCTGCCAAAAGGGAACTCAGCAGGAGGCAGAGAAAGTGAGAGCAAGCAAAGTTGGTAAAAGTAGGTTTCCAAGAATCAAGACTTTCACAGGTCTTCCTTGAGCTGTGTGCAATTGGTTAACAAAGTCTTTCGCTTTTTGGTCTACAAAGTTGTAGAAACTATTACATGCTTTGTCTTTCTCGGTATCCCTCTGTTCCTCTCCTTGGGAGATGGGAGATTCTGGCCTAATAATGAATTAAAGATGAGGAAACTAAACTGATTCTTTAACATTCACGGGAGTCTGAGAAACCAAGTCATTTTTTTTTTTTAAATTCTAAAAATTCAAAAGAGTAAAGAAAACAGATGGAGTGAACATGCACGGCCTTGGAAGTTAGGAAACAAAAGTTGTTTTTCTAGTTCTTTTACCTATTCACTATGGGGTGAGTTCTTCACTTTGTAGACACTCCTGATCGGACTAAGTTTTAGTACAGGCATTGAGATCATGTCTAGAGCATTCCCATAATAATTTTACATATTTATACACACAACTTACGGTGGGGAGCCTGATTTTTGGAATGATTGATAGATAGATAGACAGACAGACAGATGGGGGATTAAAGTATACCACCACAAAATATGCCACTTTGCCATAAGGATTATTTTGAGTTCAAGGCAACCGAGAAGCAGTAGATACAAGAAGGACCCTCTGCTCTACTCCTTCCTGGCTAAAAGTAGGACATAAATTTCCCTTTGGAAGGTGTTCCTAGGCCAACCCCCTTTTCCTTGGGTCATGTCTCCATAATTTATTGCCTTTTGTTAAAATGGTATATAAAGCCCCTAAGTCTACCTGCCTCTCTGTGTTTTTCACTTATTTTCTGTGATGTTCCCATGCATACAAAAATGTTAGCATCAATAAATGAGCATATGCCTTTTATTCTGTTGACCTGTCTTCTGTTAGTTTAATTCACACCTCCCAGATACATATCCTAAGAGGGTAGAGGGAAAAAAGATTTGGTTTTTTGTTCCCCCTCCCATACAGTTCAGAGAGAGAGAAACATCGTTGGATGGATGGATGGATGGTTGGATGGTTGAATGGACTATGGATGGATGGATGGATGGATGGATGGATGTGTGGATAAATGGATGGACGGATGAATGGATGATGGATGGATGGATGGATGGATGGATGGACAGATGGATGGATGGAAAGATCATTAAATAAGCACACAGATATAAGTAGAAATAATAAATAGAACGATTCCGAATTGTGTCTTCTGCAAAGGGCTATTTTCATGACTAAATAAGATAATCTATTTCAACATCCAGTATTATCTATCTTCTACATTTTGTTACCACTTTAATGTTGTATACATTATTATTTCTGAATGAAGATCTTCACTTAATGAAACTTATTCTTTTTTAGGCAAAATGTTTTTTATAGTGAGTACGATGAAAAGGCACTGGGAAGTGAAAGTGTTTTTCTATCGTTTTTAATACTCTACGACAGGTGTAACTATAGAGGAGAAACTTTGGATTCCTGTTCGCTGTTATAAATGAGGCTTCCCTTTTAGAACTTCAGTCCTGAATTCTGCTTCCTATATGGTGTAGATGCTAACACTTGTCACCTTTAAGAATTATCTCTGTTCAACAACTCAGCATCTCCAAGAATGCTCAGTGCAAGCACTGCGGGGGTAAGAACAGGCACAGAGCTTATCTGCATGACTGATATCAGAATAAAATCTCACAAAGATGAGTCATTGAATCAGACATTAATCCTGATCTGGGTCTATCAATGCTCATGGATTGGGAGAACCAACATTATTAAAATGTCTATACTCCCTAGAGCAATTTACAGACTTACTGCCATCCCTATCAATCTATCCCTATCAGACCAATAGGGTTGTTCACAGAACTAGAACCAATAATCCCCAAATTTGTATGGAATCATAAAAGACTCTGAATAACCACAGCAATCTTGAAAAAGAAGATCAAACCAGAGGTATCCCCACCTCAGATTTCGAGATATACTACACAGCTGTAGTCATCAAAACAGTATGGTACAGGCACAAAAATTGACACACCGTCTATAAAGATCCAGAAATAAACCCACAACTATATGGTTAATTATTCTTCAACAAAGCAGGAAAGAATATGCAATGGGAAAAGACGCTGTCTCCAGCAAATGGTGTTGGAAAAACTGGACAGCTACATGCAGAAGAATGAAACTGGACCACTTTCTTACACCATACACAAAGATAAACTCAAAGTGGATAAGTGGATTAAAGACATAAATGTGCAACCCAGACCACAGAACTCCTAGAAGAAAATATAGGCAGTAATTTCTCTAACATTGGCTGTGGCAACATTTTTCTAGATATGTCTCCCAAGGGAAGGGGAACAAAAGCAAAAGTAAGCTAGTGGGACTACAGTGAAATAAAAAGCTTCTGCAGAGCAAAGGAAATAATCAACAAAACTAAAAGACAATGTACTGAATGGGAGAAGATATTTGCAAATGAAATATCCAATAAGGGGTTAGTATCCAAAATATATATAGAACTTAAAACTCAACACCAAAAACCCCACACAAATAATGTAATTAGAAATTGGCAGAAGACATAAATGGACATTTTTCCGAAGATGAAATACAGATGGCCAATGGACACATGAAAAGATGTTCATCATCACTCATCATCGGGAAAATACAACTCAAAACAACAATGAGCTGTATCATCTCACACCTCTCAGAATGACTAGTATCAAAACCACAAGAAACCACAAGTGTTGATAAGGATGTGGAGAAAAAGGAACTCTTGTGCCCTGTTGCTGGGAATGCAAGCTGGTGCAGTGACTGTGGTAAACAGCACTGTGGTAATTTTTTGAGAGTCCTCAAAAAATTAAAAACAGAAATACAATACAATCCAGTAATTCCACTACTGGGTATTTACCCAAAGTACAGGAAGACATTGATTCAAAAAGATATGTGAACCTGAATTATGTGAAGCCTTATTTTCGATAGACAAATTATGGAAGCAGCTGAAGTGTCCAATGATAGATGAATGGATACAGAAGATGTGGCATTGCAAAGAATGAAATCTTGCCATGGACCCACACTGGTCATTCCAAACCTCTTGTTCCCAGGATGGGTCCACCATGCCACATCGAACCGATGAGTCACAAAACAAGATTTGTTGGATGGGGCTGCTTGGGAACAGAGGCCAATCATGGTCCGTACATCAGTATGTGGATGAAGACACTTTGGTTGCTACTGGCCACCACCTACAGCCATGATGAAGCTGTTGCTTCAATGGGAGAGGTGGGGTATATGGACCTTGATGGTACAATGAAACTGATGAAGCAAGCCATCTCTTCTGAGGCCCACTCCATTAGATGCAATATTGGCCCTCGGTGTTTAAACCAGTTTGAGCTAGGTCTACCTGCCCTATATTTCCCCATGGATGTTCATTATGAAGCCATCTTCATTTATCAAACTCCCAGACGATTTCCTATCTGGCTGGAGCTGAGGTCAGAAGATGTACAAGACACAGTATCTCCTTTCTAAGACCTTTCGATATTCTTCTTCCAATGCTTGTCTGTTGCAATTGCAATGGTTCATTAAAAAAGCTAATCTTTTTTTTTTTTTTTTACAATTTTTTAAATTATTGTATTTACTTATTTGAGGGGAGGGGAGAGCAGACGGGGGGGATAGGGACAAACGGTCTCCGTGGTGACTGTGGATCCCAATGCAGGGCTTGATCTAAGGACCTTGAGATCATGACCTGAGCCAAAACAAAGAGTTAACAGCTTAACTGACTGAGCCACCCAGGCACCCCATCCTTAACAATTTAAACAACTTCTCAAAGAGGCAGAGTATGTTATTCCTTAATTAAAATTAAAATGTAGGGGTGCCTGGGTGGCCCAGTGGGTTAAGCCTCTGCCTTTGGCTCAGGTCATGATCTCAGGGTCCTGGGATCGAGCCCCACATCGGGCTCTCTGCTCAGCGGGAAGCCTGCTTCCTCTTCTCTCTCTGCCTGCCTCTCTGCCTACTTGTGATCTCTCTCTCTCTCAAATAAATAAATAAAATCTTAAAAAATAAAATAAAAGTGTACGTATCACTTCATGTCCAAAGGAGCTAACTTTCAATGATCCATGGTAGTTTCCTGAGTATCTTTTTAAAAAAGTTTTCTTGTCACTCGTATGTTTATTTTTTCTTTCATCCCAAGATGAAACCAGAAAGAATAAGACTCAAGTGTCAACATGAATTAATACCTATGCTACACTCCTAATGAAACAAATTGAAGTAAGGATAGCATGAGCCTATCTTTGTAACACAAGTATCACATATAGAAAGATACATTTGTTACATGCATGTATATAAATATACAGTTGTACATGTTCCCATTTGCTGTAACTTACACAGAAACACATAGGTTGCAGAATTACCTGGCAATTAAATTGGGGGCTTTTAGCAAACACGTATCATTTCACTTTGTGTCTCACAGAAGTGTATGTAGCATTTTAAGTTGTTCCCCCGAATTCTTAGATTGTATCCAAAAAAACGTTTAAAATGAAATCATATACTTACTTTTCATTGGACAAACAAAGCGTTCACTGGGTAAATATGATTCACCAAAGTAATGGGCCCTAGAGATTTTTTATATTCTCCACTGTTTTAGAGAATCATTGCCTCTGTGCTTCTCCATCATAACTGAAAATAAACTACAGTGGCATAATTCTCTCCTACACTGTGTATTTATTTTTTTCACTCATCAGTCTCTCAGATATTCTCTACAATCAAGAATAAAAACGTAAGACTTCATTATAAAGGTACTGACTGCATAGGTCTGATTACCATGTCTCAAATCTATAGATTTACCAAGTTCCAAACAGCCAATATGACAGATTAGACAGGAGAGGTAGGTCATTTTTATAGATAAATGTAATTGTATCACTAACTTTGTTCGAGAACATTTCTAGAGCAAGCATGCCAAAATAAAGCCAATTCCATAATTGATTGATTTGGGTCAGGAGGTGGGAGCTGTTGTTCCCAGCCTGGTTTTCCCTTTAATAAACACTTTATAGGGGCGCCTGGGTGGCTCAGTGGGTTAAAGCCTCTGCCTCCAGCTCTGGTCATGGTCTCAGGATCCTGGGATCGAGCACCGCATCGGGCTCTCCACTCAGCGGGGAGCCTGCTTCCCCCTCTCTCTGCCTGCTTGTGATCGCTCTGTGAAATAAATAAATAAAATCTTAAAAAAAAATAAAAAAAATAAATACTTTATAAAGCTAACCCTTTATAAATCACTAAAGACATTTCTATAATTGCTTCAGAATTGGTCACATATGCAAACATACTCTTTATTTCACTTGGATTTACAAATTTTCCTTTGTTTTCACTAGCATTAGTCTGTCTCTTGGTGGATACTGAGGCTAATAAATGGCTTCTACAAGGAGACTTGAGAACACCTGTGTTTATATCCTTTGTTTAATCTTGGATTCTCAACCTAGAGCACAACAGAATCAGCCGGGAACTTCTAAAACAGAGGCCTGGGTCATGCCCACCGTTTTATGTTATCAATGATGCTACCATATGGTGTGTTCGTTTTCAATTATAAATCTTCCCCAATCACCTAGATGTTCACCCCAAAAGTGCACTTGGTAGGCTATGTCTGCTCACTGATTCAGCACAGACAAGCTTCTCCTTAGTTTTGCCAGTGTTTTGTCCCTCATGATGAGAAGATGGCTCTTGTAGCCATCCGATCATTTCATTTTCTGCTTCATTTTTCGGAAGGTTACTTCATTAAGCGGTGTGCACTGAATCTTGGAAAATTATGGACAGAGAAGACATGGGGAGGAGCAAAAACCCTCACTGGATCTTTGGAAGGGGAAATGGTGTGGGCATGTAGGCGTCACTGGATTCCACACTGTACATGCAGTAGCACCTGCTTTACCACCTGACATGTGAGGCTCTTTCAGACCAGACACATGTGCAACATCTGAGTTGTAACACTATGAGATTATTGTTATAAAATTGTAAGTTATGAGATTGTGAAGGTAAAAATGGATGGGCTTTTTCTTTTTCTGTAATTGTCTTAAATTCAATAAAATAGACATCTCTCTCTGCAGAAGAATAAACCATTTAAATTAGAAATCACCAATTATACACTATTTCCAGGCTAACTGCATCTCCATGCACAAAATATTGGTTAAAAAAGAATGAAAGCCTTTGTAATCTTACCTCTTTAATTGCTGGATAATTAGCACATTGGCATGGAAAGTTTAAAGCCAAAAAAAAAAAAAAGATTCAAGATGAGTTAAACAATCAACAAATGTGGCTCATATGCATGATGGAATATTACTCAGCTTTGAAGAGGAATGAAATCCTCACATGTCACACAATGTGGATGTATCGTGGGGACATTGTGGGGATGAAAAATAAGGTTCCCTGTACCCTTCTGAGTTCTTGGTGGAAGTCCCTGTAGTGAAAGACAGATCAATAAAAGAAAAGGAAACAGAAGCTCATTAACACGTTTACCTTTGCTACATATGGGAGATACGTGGGGAAAGTGAGTAACTAAAAGCAGGGGCTCAGAACTCTGGCTGTTACAGCAACTTTAGCAAAGAAGAATAAACTCATGGAGAAATAATAGGAAAAAGAACATGGTCTGGGGCTTCCCAACCATGAACTGTGGGATGATAAACCAATGGGACATGAAGGGTAGTCAGTAAGGTGCATTATATAGATTCGTCTGGTGTGTCCTCCAGCATGGTCAGGTCTAAGGTTGTTTCTGGAGGCTAACACTTGTCCTTCTAGGCAGATGGTGGAGGTGGAAGGACACCTTTGCACGTTTATGTCCTGCTTCCAGGCACATAGGGAAGCTCAGGGAGTTTTTCTTATATCTGCTTCTTCTCAGTTGACTCCAGCTCAAAATAATCCCTGTGCAAAAGTGGCATATTTTGGGGTGGCATTTTCTGCTATCTTTTAACATTATCCTAAGTGCAATAAGACAGACACAAAAGGACAAATACTGCTTGATTCCACTTACATGTGGTACCCAGCACAGCCGAAATCATAGGGACAAAGTAAATTCGTGGTTTCCGGGAGCTGTGGGGCGGGGGGAGGAGCGGGGAGCTGTTGTGTAACAGGTACCGAGTTTCAGCTTGGGAAGAGGAGAAAAGCTCTAGCTATGGATGGTGGTGATGATGGTACAAGAATGGGAAGGTACTTAGTATCCTTGATGCAGACACTTCAAGGAAGCTTTAAAAAAAGAAAACCTCCAGTGGGATTTCCTTCAATCATGGCTGCCTCATGCACGGAAATGCACTTCCCACCCATCAAAACAAGTTGAATTCCTAGAATCGTTTTGTAACTCGAACCGCGGCCAACCGTGGACGGATGCTGAATGAAAAGAATGGCCAGTCTGTTTCCACATTCCTGAGTGGAGAGTCATCTTTGTTGGTCATTGCCTTGGAAAGAATTCTTGTGACATGCCAACCGACTATGGTATCATTCCACATGGTGTGACAACGAGGACTGTGTGGGGAGAACGTTCCAGAATAAGACTGGTCTCTCTGCCAGGGTAGAAATAGACTGTGTAGCCTGAGGTCAGACACTCCCTGAGTCCCTCTTGCATCCCTAGCCTGTGAGCTGTGGTCCCAAGGCTGCCATGTAGCTCCTAACAGTGCCAGGGAGGGTAATGAAATGACGTCTGTGGTGCCATGAGGGCAGGGGGGTGTTCCAAGGGAATGGAATGCACACATAAATGAGCTGCATTTGGGTGTTCACACATCATTATCTAATTCTGTGTAGAATTACTAGATTCTTAACCATGGCAGGAAACAGCCCTTCTCGTGAGTCTTTATCGTTACATCAAATGACCTTTGCAAATAGAGCTTATCAGTTCTTCTGTGGTGATGGTCAGCTTAGGGCCAATGTGTCCTACTTATCCATCAAGACCCAGCTTATGGGCTGTCTCCTTTGGAAAGTCCTTCCTGATTCCCCAGACCAAAGGAATCGTTAGCTCAGCTGTGCTTGATTACCCAGACCAGGATGGGAAGCTCTTCTCTCTGGCTCCGAAGAAGGGCTAGTCCTAGACTTTCGGTCCTAAATGGCATTATTCAGAGGTGTTATGCCCCCTGGGCACAGCTTAACAAATGTTGCTTGAGCCGAGCTGGACATCCCTGAAAGGTCCTTAAAGTGGGGGGACCCTAGGCTCGGACCACGAGCCACCATATCCTATCACCTGTTGGACTATTGGCTTTTACAGTGGCCTCTTAGATACATTTCACTGGTAAAGTTTCGTGATCTTTTTAAAACCCAAGGCACAAGCAGAGAAATTGAACATTTTATTTTTAAGATTTTATTTATTTGAGATTAGGTAAGGTTAAGGTAGATGCTTAACCGACTGAGCCACCCAGGTCCCCATGAACAATTTTTTTTTTTTTTAAAGAACTTGAAGTCCTGGCCCACAGTATACACAGAACCTGGCTAAGCAACTTTATCCTCTGTCCACACTGATGATAGAATCATCACCGCCACCGGATCCAAGTCTGCTCCAGCCGGAGGCACATAAAATCTGAGAACCAGAGCCGCCGACTTTGACCCACACAGGACACTGGTGCTCCCACATATCCCCTTTTGGGGGGAACACCACTGCAGGGAGGAGAGGTCAGCTAGAGGACTGAGGAAGGCTGTACTGATGCTTTCCATGTCACAAGCCATGGTCCATTTGGGATGCACAAGGCTATTCCTCTGGCCAAGTCACTAAGGCTTATCAGTGCCTCCCCACTGGGCTCCCAAGGCCGGGAAGTATTGCTTCTCTGATGCATGCCTTGCTCTCGGGGCTTGGGTGACTCACACAGAGCAAATATCCTGCTTTCCCATTGGATCCTCCTCTGTCTCAACCCCAGACCATTCACCTACAGTGCCCGCAGCCCTGAGAGTCAGCACTCTGCCTCTCTGGCTGGCAGGGGCTCCTATCTAAACAGCCCCCAGACTCAGAGTAACTGTGCCCCTGCCTGCTGGTCTAGGGGCGGGCAGCCAGACTCCACATGCCAGGGAGTTGGCGAACCCAGGCTTAGGGGTAATATCATGGGGCATTGTTTGGAATATATCAATCATTAGGGTTTAAATCTGAGCCGGGATATGGAGTTCCCCTCTCTCTGCAATAGGCAGGAAGAGGGACAAGCTGAATGGCTTCTTCTAGAAGAACTCTGTCCCCACTGAGGGCATCTCAAGATGTCTCAGAAACTGAAGCTGCCCCAGAGGGTCGGAACTCCCCAAGCCTTACAGAGGCAGATGCTCCAAACTGGGGAGTCTTTGGTGGGTCTTTGCAATGCTGTGAAGGAAACACCAAGGAAAGGCTGGTCTGAGCAAGAATGCAAGCTCTGGGAAGCCAGGAACTGGGTCTGTCCATCCTTACATCCCTGCTATCTGCACAATGGCGGGCCCTTGGGGATTCACAACCCCATGGACATATAATATTACTTGTTTAGCTCTGCCAGTGCCCCTGGAAGCAGTGTTGGAATCAAGACCCCGTTTCAAAGAGCTTACGTTTAATGTTACCTCCCAGGAGACATCAGTATGAATGTGTCTGTCGTCAGGATATATATACCTTTCTCTGTGCACCTGCTGGGTGGGGAGGGAAGGTGTGCACTAAAGATAGATGGGGGCAGACTGCCGTACCCTCCGGATCCAGGGAAATGTGCAGCAAAGACGACTTCCAGACGACAAAGAGAAGAAGGCAGCTCCACAGGGAACAAGCCATCACTTTGAGCTAATAAGGCCAGTTGCAAAGTCTCAAAGGGTTGAACGATCGTCACAGAAACTTACTCTGTGTATTCCAGAGCGTGCAAAGATCTAGACTGTCAACGGCTCAACCATTCAGTGCTAACCATCCAAAAATGTGCGTGCGTCGATGGGCAGATGGGGAGACGGTAGACAGAAGGAGACCCAGGGAGAGACACACAGAGACAGGCAGGTAGGGAGAGAGACGGCGACGGATTGAGAAGTCATGAGAACCTGTCTCTTCCAGATACATCGCTCGGCATGCATTGCAAACCCTATAAAAGTAAAGCTAAAAAGGGGACTTCTAAGAATAAAATACGAGAGTCTTCAAAGCAAGCTTCATTCATTTTTCTTTCAACATGTCATTGTGGCTACTTAGATCTTAGATGTTGTGAACTGGCTGCCTGCCTGTTCCATTTACATACACATATATATAACTCATATATATATGTATGTATATACATGAATATATATATATTCATCAGTAGTACAGACGTCTGGGTTCATGCCGGTATTTTTTAAAATTTAATAATAGATCACAGTCATTTTCCCATCCCAATAAACCACAGAGCATTTGACTGTCTGGCTGTTATAAGGGAGGAAAAACATTCCCTCTATCCTCTTAGGTTTTGTGACGGATCCTGAGAATGAAGCTGACACAAGATCCATGACCAGGACAAAAGCATACAGATTTTAGGGAGTATTTTTTGCAGGCACGCAGGGGATTTCGAAAGAAAAAGGAAGAGCCTAAGAAGGGGTTAGTACTGAGAGGTGATTTATGTCTTTCTTAACAAGGCATGATAAATTTGTGAAGAACTAAAAAGAGAAGGAAAAGGGCAGTGGGTTGGGGGAACAGGACTGGGAAACCCCGGGGCACCCAGATGGGCGATAGGGGTTTTTGTGGGTTTCTTTCTGGGTCTACTCTGGCACTGACTCCCATGCTCGGTGATAAGAATATTCTTCTCTTCCTGGTACAAAGAGGACACCTGTCTCCTGGGAAGGCTCTGCTTTGGTTGGCACAGAAAGGGGGAGGTCCTAGTGCTGTTTCTGCCTTTTCTCAAGTACCTTCTGCTGAAAATAATCTGTTACAGCAGCATATTTGGGGTGACCTACCCGGAGCCCTTTCACATACTTTGAGGTACGCAGACATGATATTCTACATCTTTCTCAGTTGTGCCAGGTGGCCTTAATTTAGTAAAGTTTTGACACTGGCTTTACCCCCAAAACTTGTTCCCCAAGGAACACGCCATGGTTTTCTCCACTATAGAGGGACGGGGAAATGGAAGGTTTGCAATGTTCACCACGTAGACTCTGCGCATCCATGTCTGAGTCATGGCTGAGTACAAATTCCTGCAAACTGCCGTGCTCCTAGAATGCCTTCCATAAATGCTTGCTGGATCATGGAAATCACGCCAGTGCAGATAACCGGGGTGTCGAGGATTAGACCCCACAGGTGGGGAGGCTGACCCATGCCACTGTGGGAAGCACACGGTACCTGGCACTTGTCTCTTTGTGCCTAAGAGCAGATTCCAAAGAAGAATGGGGGCCCAGGCAGGCTGAGCTACTGTGACAGAGGACCCTGGGGAGGCCAGGGGTGCCAGTGTCTGCTGACAGGTAGCTTTAAGAAACCCAAGGAATGAAACAAGGACCACACACCAAAAGTGATCAAATTTCTGGGTCTCTCTGCCAGTCACGCATGAGGTCCAGGCCTGCCCTAGGAGCCGTTCCCACTGTGTCTGACCACATGTGCACTATTTTAGGGGACAGTCACCTATGATCCTTGCCTGCCCCAGGAGCCGTCCCCACCGTGTCTGAGCACACGTGCATTATTTTAGGGGACAGTCACCAATGAGCTCCTGGCCTGCCCCAGGAGCCGTCCCCACCGTGTCTGAGCACACGTGCACTATTTTAGGGGACAGTCACCCAGGAGCTCCTGGCCTGCCCCAGGACCCATCCCCACTGTGTCTGAGCACACATGCACTATTTTAGGAGACAAGCAGATGGACAGGCTACTCCCTACATGGGACCGGCACAGTCTGTGTACGGGTATGGTGGGGAGGAATGACGGATCCCTCCATCACACTATTTTTAAAAATCCAGCAAATTAAAAAAACTTCAAAATGTCTGAACAACTAGAAGAAAGTGTACTGAAATAGGTTTAAGAGCTTGGAATTATGAAAAGTGGCCCCCAAACACGTAGACCCTCATTGGGACACATATTGGAATGCCAAATCCCATGGATGTCAAAAGTTTGGGCACGAGAGACAAGACACTATGAACCCCTTTGAAAGATAAGTGTATCAGGGATAAAACCCTGTGGATTAGTTCCCAGCTGCGTGTAGAAGTCCTACACATCAAGAAGGAAGTGGGACACTTAAGAACACAGTGATCTAATTAGCATGAAAAGGGAAAGTATGGTACAGGAGACTGAAAAGCTAAAAATGTTAAGAAACTGTGCTCAAACCCTAAAAATCAAGAAAGCGTGCCTTCAAATGATAGGAGGCTACCATTTGATAGCAATTAGATTGTTTTAACAAACATCAAGGTAAGCCAAGTGTTTTCAAGGCTGTAGAAAACGGGAATTTTTCATTCTCTCCTGATAAATCTGCAATACTTCATGTTTTTTATCTTCATTTAAGAATCCAGGTTGATTAGGTTTAACAAAACACACGGAAGGTAGATTTAATTGAAAACAGAAGGAAATCTGTTGCTTTCCCACCCCCCACGCCGCACCCTGGGATAGCTTTTTTTTTTTTTTTATTTTAATCGTTTCCCTTACATTTTTACTTCCATTAAGCCACCCTATCTAAACATAACAACCTCAAATAAAAGCAGCTTCACATATAATGTAATTTAATGTGCAAAAATGTCAGAAGTTACTCCCCGTGGTGAAGACTAAAAAGCATCCTTTGAGCATTCTCTCCAAAAAGACATTTCCTGAGTTACAATATCTCAGAGAACAAAATGGATACATTGAAACCTGGAAAGGTCAAGGAATAATGAAACCATCTCATTATGCACTTGCAAAAATGAATAAACATACACTGTACAAAACTTACGAATATTTGCTGTTTGCAAGCCTAGGCTGTATTGTTTTCATCTCCCCTTTGTAGTTTTCATGACATTTTCATGATATTTGAGGGAAAAAATGAGGCACAAAAGCATGCATAAGAAACCATCCAGCTCCCCCTACCCCCCCCCACCAAAAAAGAAAAAAAAGTGAAATAAAATTAATGAAGTTTTAGAGAAGGAAATCCTGCTGGGATGAAGTAATTTGGTGACTTCAGGATTTACCTTTCATAAACTCAATTTGATCTTGTAGTTGCTATATTTTAATGATTCATTCATTAAACGGTGTTCTAAGCCACTAAATGTAAGAATCACCCTTTTATGCAGAGTTGCCTACCTGGGGGGTTTCTAGATCACCCTCGGTGAAATCTTGGGACAATGTCTGTAACATGAAAGATCCCTACCACCGACCACCACCAGCAGAGTTCATCTACGTGGATCACAGCTGTGAAAGGGACTTCAAAAAGTCTATTTTAATTGACATAATTCTGGGATCTGGCAAAATGGGCCATTCTCAACACCAGGAGCTTAAAAAAGGGAAAAGTTTTGGAGGATCTGGGTGGCTCGGTCGGTGAACCCCAAACCCCTTGTTGGGCTCCCTGCACAGCATGAAGTCTGCTTCTCCCTCTCCCCCCTGCTCCTGCCGTCTTGCTTTCTCAAATGAATCCATAAACTATCTTAAGAAAAAAAGAAAAAGGAAAAAGTTTTATTTTTAAATTTAAAAAAATGGACAGTGGAAGAAAACAGGACAACTAATTTTCATGGCACGCCCATGGTCTGCAGATGTTTCTTGGGGCCACTGTGGTGGGTCCCCCGTGACGTGGCCATGGATTGCTGTGAATCACGGCATACATGTGTTCTCGCAGCAAGGGTGCCATGCAGTGATCACTGAGAGAACGGGGATGTCATCTCTAGAGGACCGCTGGGATTTGCCCCAACGTGGGATGAAGCCCAGACAGCTCCAAACCATGCTGGCAGAGGACTTGCTCCTCATGTTGCACATGAGTGTTGATCTCCCACTGGCTCGGTTTCCCCCTCCCTCACTAGAGAAGTAGGATCCATGAACATCACGCTTAAGATGACAGATTCTAACCACACATAGGAATTCGGATATTTATGGCCACGTGTCACAACATTATCTCCGGTACCTATGTTAACAGATAACGCTCTAAAGTAAACCGTAGCGTGATTTACATTTCCTTCTACTCACATGGAGATGGTCATAAAACACACACTTTGGAGAATGTCACCCCTGTAGAAAACCTGCTGAGGGAGATTTGCATTGATGAGCAAGGACGCTGAAAACGTGTCACTCGTAAGTCTTCCTGGAAATAAATAAGCATTTGGAGATGTGCTCCACTGAAATGTTAGATTAATTAAAAAAAAAAAAAAAATGGAGGCCGTAAGCCACAAAAGAAGAGACAGCAAATGGGGGAATCTGTGGAAGTACAGAATGACGTCTGCGTAACGGTGGTAAGAACCATGGCAAGACAGAATATAAACGTTAAGATTTGGGGAAGAATGTCTCCTCATGGGGTCGGTGATGAGGACGTCATTTTTTAAAAGATGGGACTATTATCCTTCGCCAAGCAGAAGAAATAACACTAACACATCACGGAGATGGTTTACAAAATGAAAAAGGACGTGAATGAATCAATAAATTCAATGGAGGGAGTCTCTGATTCCCCCAAGAGAAGGTCGAGAAGGGGAGAGAGAAAGAGAGAGAGAGAGAAGATGGAAGGAAGGAAAGGAAAGGAAAGGAAAGGAAAGGAAAGGAAAGGAAAGGAAAGGAAAGGAAAGAGGGAGGGATGTAGGGAGGGAGGAAAGAAGGAAGGAGGAAAGGAGAGTAGAAGGGAAGGGAGGGAAGGCAGAAAATTTTCCAAATAAGACGTCTGAGAACATAGTTGAATAAATGAATTAATAAAGCTGTAACTCCAGGACTCTAATAAATTTGTCCCACGTTGGTTTCATTAACCATATATTTTTTTTGCAAAGCAGGTGTAGGTGTTGAGTGGCATTTTTCCTTCTCATGCTGCCGGTTACTTTGAAACTGTAAGGACCGATTTAGCCAGAGCGACTCCATCTTGGTTAAAAGCCATTTTGTTGTTTGTGCAGTAAAACTTAAACTGACCCCCAGAGAAACTTACTTAGAAGCAAGTCTGGGAAACCAGTAAAATATGGTCAGCAAGTTCCTAATAACAGAGCCCAGAATACAAGGCCAGGTCGGCCAGTTCTTGATAACAGAGCCTAGAATACAAGGACGAGTCGGGCCAGGTGGAGACATCCAATCAGTAAGAAACACACCTACTTTTTCCCTAACCACCAAAGAATGCAAACCCCGTCATTTGGGCGCCAACCTTGAGCTCCAGTTCTGACCAGAGTAATAGGTTGGGTCAAACAGCTACTATAGGGTAAACTGTAATTCAATTGGCCACCTGCGTGTGACCTAACATGACTACAATCTCGTCGGCCACCTATGTGTGGCCAGACTTTTGCTCTATAAAAGATGGTCTGTAAGATAGGGAGGGGTCGCCCTCTTCGGAGGTCAATTCTTGGGCCTGTAAGCTGGGGGTGGATGCTCTCTTCAGAGGCAGCCTTGGCCGGTCAGTCTGAATTCCAATGCTTAGCGTAGAATAGAGCTTTGCATAACTTTCACCTTGTCTCAGTCTCATTCCCCTGGCCGGTCAGTCTGACTTCTAATACTTGACATAAAATAAAGCTCTGAGTATCTTTCACTTTCTCTCAGTCTCGTTTTGTTTAATAATGGACCTAATAGAAACGTGCACCAGTGGTCCAGCGCCAGGAAAGGATGCTACTGTCAGCAGCCGGCGCTGGCCATAAATGCTCATTTCACAAGAGGGTGACGGCCTCATCATCCATCAGATGGCATCCCCCAGGGTGGTGTAAAGAGCAGAAGCCAGGAGAGAGGTTGCAGGATAATAACAAGTAATACAGACAGAACCAACCGTTGAGTGATACAACGTGTGACTGAAGCATCTCATCCCACCCTTGGACGGGGCTGGTCCACTCATGCTTGGGGGCTCATAACAGTGGAGGAAGGGGGCTGGGAATGCTGGGTGTTGGGGAAGCAGGCACCAGGAGGCAGGATTCAATGGGGATGATGGAGGAGAACACTAGGAAATGAGAACAGGGTGCAGGTTCACAGCCTCTGGCTTTGACTCCAGACAAATGGTGGCCAAAGCAGGGAATCTGACCCACAGCATAGCCCTGGGGCATGTCTCCAGCCCTGGGAGCATTTTCTTATTGCTTTCATAATCCAGGTAACTTTTTCTACCCCAAGCATCTCTTCGAAGCTCCTTCTCCCTCCGCTGGAATTGGATCTGCTTCCATCCTTGTCCAGCTGAGCCTTGAGGATGTTGCCTGGGGTCTTGCCGCAGCTAGCCAACACCATGTGTCTGGGCACCACTCCAGACGGCTTGACTTCCCCAAGTTGATGACCATCAGGTGCACGGAGAGGAAATAGAAGTCGGAGGCTGAGTGCCAGGGGTTTTTGTATACCAAGCAGAAGTGTGCATGGCAAGCTGGTGACTAAGGAATTCATCATATTAATACAGAAGGCCGGGTGGAGCAAATTTGCCGCATGGCATTCAAGGGCTAGGACCTGCACCTCTTGTGCCTCAAAACATTTATTTAAGCTCTCACTCGTGATCTTCTTTGTTCTGCCAATGATGTCCAGTTTTATGCACTCTCCCCGTGCTCTTGACGGCATTTGATGGTTCTCAGACTGCCAATTACATTCAGAGCTGGCTGGCTTCTTTTCAACGAACTGAAGGTTGCAATTGGCTAAAAAACAGTATCTTTCTGGTTCACGCAGACTTTGCTGAGCCCATCCACACTCAGGCATCATTCTGTCCACCCGGCACAATCGTCCAGACGCTTTCCGTTGGTCAGTGGTCCCCAGATGTTGCAATGTGAAGGGAACAGGTTTATTTCAGGTTATTTAAAAAAAATGATATAGGGGTCACTTAAAAATGTTGAAAGTAGAGAAGGTAAAACCTCCTTAAAAATGAAAAATATTGTTGCATAGTTTCTCGTGTTCTTTGTCTATTTAGTTATCTGGCACAGTTATTGTGTATAAATAAATTCAGACATAAAAACTACAGTGTTGGGGCACTTAGGTGGCTCAGTTAGTTAAGGGACTACCTTTGGCTCAGGTCATGATCCCAGACTCCTGGGATCAAGTCCCGCATCAGGCTCCCAGCTCCATGGGGAGTCTGCTTCTCCATCTGACCTTCTCTCCTGTCATGCTCTCTCTCTCTCTCAAATAAATAAATAAAATCTTTAAAAATAAATAAATAAATAATAAAAAAACAGTGTTTGATAGCATGATCTACTACAGAAACACAACGACTGATACATTGTATACAGAAATTGTAATATAGAAACACAATGATTGATACATTGTATACAGAAATTATAATACAAAAACACAATGATTGATACATTGTATACAGAAACACAGTGATTGATACAATGTAACAAATACAGGGGAAGGGGCTCCCAGGGATGCCTCTGTGAGCTCTCCATGGTCTTCCATATGTCATTAGCCTCTCTCTTGACTTTGTTTCTTCCTCAGTTCCAGGCATTGCTGCATATGCTTACAATAGAGGGTCATTCACGCCGTGCTTACAGTTCTGATGCCTGCTGCCTCGATGTGCTCACACGTAGAGTCTCTTCTTGTTCTTAAACAGGGTGCTGCTGGCTTCCAGAAGGCTTCCGTCAGCCCTGCATCTAGGAAGGTCCTCATACAGATAGGGTCATTCCTCTTCACGCACTCCTTGCTGCTGTGTTATCATTCATGCACGAGTCTCCCACAATTAATTTCCACACTTTGGGCCGAGTCTTTAACTTAATTTGCAGTCAGCATCCTTGTACACATATCCCTATGCAAACAGGTGAGAAGTAAAACAGTGAGGGAGCTCTCCTGGGTATCCCTAGTGTGTCTTCAACAGTAATTCCAGTGCCAGTCAGCAGACTTTGAGTTTCCTTGCTTTGCACGACCACCGACACTTGATCTTTTAATAACAAATGACTGGTTTTCCCACCATCTTGCTTGCTCTTTGCATGGACGGACATTCCTCCGTTTGGATGTTTCCTTGCACTGGTTAGGAATGATACACAGGATGTCTCTATTTTTTGGTCTTTTCCTCGTCTTTGGCTTTGGCATGTTGCAGCTTGGAGGCGTAGGTCTGGAGACGATTTCTTTCCATTAATCTGCATGGGAGTCGTAGCTGTGTTCTTTCCTAAATTTTATAAAATTCTCAGCTGTTATCTCTTTCATCCCATATTCTGATTCCTATGCCTCCAAGATTTGATATCCCAGTGTGTGTGGGGTGGAAGACAGAATAAAGAAATATCATGAAAAGTAAAGAGGAGGTAGAATGGCTTGTATAATACCCATTCCCTCAAGAAACCCAGGCCTCTTTCCTGGATCCTGTGATCACTGCTTTATATGGAACCCGGGTTTTTGAAATTGTGCATAAACTAAGGGTTAAATCGAATTGGACAGACTGTTCTACATTGTGCATGTTTGCCCCAAATGTATTACATGGATGCTTAAAAGAGGAAGGCAGAGGGAGATTTACACACACAGGAAAAACGATAACGTGAATCCAGAGGAGAGAGATCTGAAGATGGTGATCTTGAAAACTGGAGGGACGGGGCCAGTCCCCCTAGGGATGCCTGGAGCTCCAGCAGCGGGAAGGACCCTCCCCTAGAGCCTTCGGAGGGAGCTTGGCCAGGCCCCACCTGGATCTCAGACTTCTAGCCTTCTGAAGAGTGAGAGAATAAGTTTCTCTTGGTTTTGACACACCCCCACCACTAGCCCTGTTTGCGATGATTCGTTACTGAGGTCATAAGGCACAAATACAGGTGGCAAGAAATACAATGAAGAAAATTAGAGGGGACATAAGGATTGCTGGAGGGTTGCCATTTTACTTAAAATGGTGAGGGAAGACCTCTCTGGGAAGGTAACATTTTAAGGAAAGGCCTCCGGGAGGAGGGGAGAACATTATAATTAGCTACGTGAGCTTTCCAGGCAGAGCAAGCAGCAGGGAACAGAGGAGCTTGCCTGGAAGGCTCTAGAAACATCAAGAAACCCAGAGTGAGGAAGCAAGTGTAGGAGGAGATGGGACTAGGGAGGTTGGGTCCCATCCTATGGGACCTTCTGTGAGGTTCTCAGATTTTATGCTGAGAGAAGATCTAGGGAGATTGACACACTTTATCCTGTATTTTATTTATTTTTTTAAACATTTTATTTATTTATTTGAGGGAGAGAGAGCATGAGCAGGGGGAGAGGGACAGAAGGAAAGCGAGAAGTGGACTCTTTACCGAACAGAGAGGCTGATGTGGGACTCGATCCCAGGATCCTGAGATCATGACCTGAGCCGAAGACAGAGGCTCAACTCACCGAGCCACCCTGGCGCCCCACAATTTATCTTGTATTTTAAAAAGAAGATTCTGGAAGCTAGGTTTAGGACAGCCTTGGAGGGGGTGTTGGGATAGTGATACTAGTGCTGAGTCACACCATAATAGCACTGACACTAATATGTTATTATGTTACATTATTATTGTATTATAATAACTATTATTATCCTGAAAGAGACAATGGTGGAAGTTTCCAGAAGGGCAGTGGTGGGGGTTCTGAGAAGGGGTCATATACTGGACATATTTTGAAGGTTCTTTAGGTTGGACATGGGGTCGGAGAGCAGGGGAGGATTCCAACATGACCCTAGAAAATCTTGGAAAATTCTAGAAAGGGAAGGTGCAGAGAATGGCCGATGAGTCTCGCTTTCTGACTGCCCAGTATGCATTCTGCCCGTTAGCCAGTACACAAAATAGGTCCCAGACACTCAGAAACGTGCACAGTTTCTAGAACGGATACCTGCCCAGTGGGAGGTACTGTGTATTGATGCCCTATGTCTTGACGGCTGAGGAGTTTTCTGAAGCTTCGTTTGAACTCGGGTCCTGACTGTCTTTCTGGATTGGTAGCGTTCAACCTTGTCTGTACCTTAGAATCACGTGGGACCCTTTTATGAAAACCCTATGCCCAAGCTGAACCCCATACCAATTAGTTCCCAACCTGCAAGGGTGGGGCCTGGCATAAGTATTTTTCACATTCCCTTTAGAGTCTTTCCTAAATGCATCTCACATCACTGCCCTTCATTTTCTGCTCATCTTCATCCCTTACCCAGTGGTTCTCTACCAGAACGATTCGGCTTCCCAGGGACACTTGGTAATGTCAGGAGACATTTGGAGCTGCAGCAACCCAATCAGCATCTACTGGGTAGAGTCTAGGGCTGCTCTAACTATCCCACAAGGGACAGGACAGTCCCCAGTACACAGGATTATCCAACCTCAAATATCAATAGTGTTGAGGTTGACAGACCCCATCCCAAACCCAGGGAATTTTATTATTGCCTTAACGAGTCAAGAAACAACCACCTGATTTTTAAATGTCTTTGTATGCATGTGCATGAGCTGCTTTTTGGTTTTAATGGGCAAATTGAAAGTGTGGGAGGGCAACATGGGAGCTGGGGAAGAGAAGGATCGAAGGTGTGAACACCTGGGTTGAACATCATCTCACACACACCTAAGTGCCTCAAGGAGCGAGTGAGGGTGACATTTAGCAATTTTCAAGAGCAAACAACAAGTATTTGCATGTTCTTTTCCTTCCTGAATTGCGTCTGTGAGAGCTGAGTTAATGACCTGATAGAGTCACATCAGCACGGCAGGTGTTGCGTTGAGTGTCTGCGTCTGTGCCTTCAAGGTTTTGCACAGTGTCACAGCCAAGGGGTCTGGTCTTCATTGCAGGAGAGCACATGGATGATGGGACGGCCTCCCCTTCTTCACAGATGGCACTGCCTCCTTCAGGAAGCTGCCGGCGAGTGGGTGGGGACCCAGGACGAGGTCCTCGTGTGGGTTTGGTTTACTGATGGTGCATTTCATGACTTTGCTTTTTCTATTGGAGGGGAACCCATTTTTTTAGATGGACCCAAGGGGACGATCAATTATCATTGATAGTGAGTGTGCTGCTTTGGGGATGTTTTTGGTTGTAACAAACTGGGGAGGGGGATTATACTGACATCTGGTGAGAAGTGTCCAGGAAGGCTGCTAAAAACACCCCAGTGCATAGGCCACCCCCACCCACGCCGGTCTGTCAAGAATGACCCAGTAGGAACATCAAGCCTTGGGAAGAGAACAGTCAAGAAAAAGATGCATGCCCTTACGAATAATCTTACTATGGTTTCGTTAGACATATTGATACATCCTCTCTTCTCTCTCCAAATGCTTGCTCCTTCATCTGTTGTCTTTAAAGTCTTGGTCATCAAGGAGGTTTTACAAATAAAGCTATGGAGAGGGTTGTTGGGTTAAGTACATTGAGTAGGGTATGTGAAATGATGTCTGCTGTGAAGTGTGTAAGCCTGACGATTCACAGACCTGTACCCCTGGGCCTAATAATACGTTGAGTTAATAAAAATAAATAAATAAGTAAATGATAATATAAAGGAAAAAAAATGTTGCATCCATCTCAATGTTCCAAGACGGACAGAACTGGGGTTAGCCTTGATAACCTTACCAAGCTATGGGAAGGATTTTAGTTTCTAGTATTCAATAGTAATGGAGCACCCCAGACCACATGTATCTTGTTTCGTAGTTAGCCTACTGTGACTACTGGAAAAACAAAGGCTGGACTCCATCTATGCCACAATGTCTCTGATGGGTCTCAGCACTGAAACCTTGGTAGGGTCATTCCACTATTCCCAATTCCACTACTGTGGTCAACTCACCCAGGTTTGCCAACTCCTGCCCCGATTTTAGAACTAAAAGTCCTATGTCCTGGGAATTCCCAACCTGGGGCTGGTTGGTCACCTACACACCATAGAACTGGTATCTCAAGTAAGGTCCTTTTCTCAAAATGCCGCATTGGCATATCCTCCCAAAGCATAAATCAGTAATTAGCATTCTTCCACCTGGAAAATAAATGATTAAATCGCTCTGGTCATGGGACGGACACTTCTTTACAGTTTGTCTTTTCACTAGGGAGAGAAGGGATCGTCTCCCTAACAGTTAAAGATGCTTGTTTCAGAGAATTGTTTGTAAACTATTCCAGCTTCCTCATTCCAAGATTAAATTTTATTTGTACCCAATTCAATAAAGCACAAGGACCACGAAAGATGTCCCTAAGGGTAAGACTTCTAACAATGTAGAGAATCTCTTGTGCATGCCTATTACTATGGTAATTCACTCTTTCCTCTGTGAATTCAAGGTCGTGTACCACATCTAAATGCTAGCCCTTCTGTTAATAGCAGGAACCCACCGCAGAGATCCCTGAGAAGTTCTCCAGCCCCCACATTGGCCCCAAATGAGTTCATCCAGTGAAATGTCACCTCTGTGATACCAAGGGGGCTGATAACGATCAGGCTGGAGTACCCATTATCTCACACTTAAAAAACATCTCAAAGCATTTTAATACAGTGTCCTTAAGCGCTTGGTAGAGGGGTTGCTGTTTTAATTTAAAAAACTCAGCAGCGTTCCTTTTCAAAAACCTCAGTCATTGGTATGTCCTACTATCAGTTGGCCCCTGGGGGCTCTGAGACAATGAAAATCCAGATTGGTCCCAACGTACCCTTTGAGAACTATCTTCGTGATGTCAAATGGGTGATACCATACACCCAAAACGTCCTCCCATGTGCATCTCTAGGGAAATAGTCACATATGTAAATAAGTGTGTATATATGAATTCAGTAAGAATTCCATATGTGTGTGCAAATGTGCATGCATCTATACAGATGTGTGTGTGTGTGTGTGTGTGTAGGTATATGCACACATAGACACGTGTAACCATGAATAGATTAGATACATACATATACATGAAAACAGATCATCAATGAACACATAAGATACATGTCAATATAGAGACACAGATTCCATGATCCATCCTCCTATTTTTATAACCAAGTAAATTCCTGATATCAGCTTGTCTCATACTATTAAAAAAAAAAATGCATGCTGGGGCGCCTGGGTGGCTCAGTCTGTTAAGGAACTGAGTCTTGATTTTGGCTCAGGTCAGGACCTCAGGATTGTGGGATCAAGCCCTGCATCAGGCTCTGTGCTCCAGATTCTCTATCCCTCTCATGCTCTCTCTCTCTCCAAAAATAAATACATACATACATACATACATACATACATACATATTTAAAATAAATGCAGCTGGGTGCCTGGGTGGCTCAGTGGGTTGGGCCTCTGCCTTCGGCTCAGGTCATGATCTTGGGGTCCTGGGATCAAGTTCCACCTCAGGCTCTCTGCTTGGCAGGGAGCCTGCTTCCTCCTCTCTCTCTCTGCCTGCCTCTCTGCCTACTTGTGATCTCTCTTGTCAAATAAATAAATAAAATCTTAAAAAATAAAATAAATGCATGCTGATAGAAAGATTTCCCCCCCCCCAATGTTTATGTTTGGAAGATTCTATATAAATGATAAGGGAATGTAATGATAAGATTCTATATAAATGATAAGAGATATAGCTGGATTTACTGAATTAACTCAAAATTATTTTCTGGATTCACATACTAGGTTAATATAGGACATGGTCAGCACACTACAGCCCCAGGCCAAATCCGGCCCTCTGCTTGTTTTTTATAAATAAAGACTTATTGGTACACAGTCATATCCATTATCAGGGTACTACGTGGGGATGCATTTTGTTCTACAGGAGAAGAGTTGTGTGTCTGTGACAGAGACTGTGCGGCCCATAAAGACAAAATATTTACAACTTGGCCCTTCACAGAAAACTTTTGCCTGAGGCGAGACTAAAGAGAATGAAGTTCTAATATTTTTTTAAAGAATACCATATCCCTGCTGCCATATTTTAAAGCCCAGATTGATTGAAATGATGACAGTGAAAACAATCTGAATATAAAAAAAAATACTTTAGTAAACAGCAATATTAACAAACCAACAGTAAAAAGACAATACAGTTATGTGAACTGATTTGCCAAAACACTCTAGGAAAAAAGAAAAAAAGACGTTTTGCTCACAGGGAGCAAGCAGCTACCGTGTCATTCCTTGGCTCATCTATTTCTGCCTTGTGACACAGCCCTCTGCTATGGACCAAATGTTTGTCTCTCTCTACCCCCAAAATTCGTATGTTGAAATCTTCCCCCCTACGGTGACAGTATTTGGAGGCGATGCCTTTGGGAGGGGATTAGGTAGGGAAAGTGAACCCCTTTTGATGGAATTAGCATCCTTATCAAAGAGACTCCAGAGAACTCCCTTGTCCCTCCCGTCATTTGAGGACATAGTGAGGAGATGTCAGTCTGTGATCCCAGAAGAGGGCTCTCCAGACACCAAATATGGTGGCACCTGGATCTAGGATGTCCAGCCTCCAGAGCTGTGAAAAACAAATATATGTTGTCTGGGCCACCCAGCCTGTGGGATTTTTTGTTAGGGCAGCCCAAATGGACTAAGACACTATCCCTTCTCCTTTCCCCCTGTTTGCACAGTTCTGCTGAAAAACAGAATGTGTGATTGTCCCTGCAGACGGCTTGCAGAGAGGATGTGTTGAACAAAGCAATAAGGACGATGTGACTGTGCTTGGGTGAAATTAAATCGTCACCATGCAGCTGAGCCCAAGTTCTCTCTCTGGTGGGGCTTGCTTCCCTTCCCCTCACTGCTGATTACAGAGATCTCCATGAATGAACAAAGTCTTTTTCTTCACATTTGGGGTCTTCTGCCTGCTGGATGCATGCAGGAAACCCTGAATCCATCTGATGATGGCGCCTCTCCAGCACCTTGTTCCTTGAGGTGAGCTAAGAGGCATCTCAGTCACGGCCACTGCCATCCCTCTCAATGGCAACGCATCATCACAGCACTAAGAGAAGGGTCAGTGGAGAGCTGAAGAGACTGAGGAAAGTCTCCGCATGGGAACTCATCATCAGGCAATTTTTAAGACTGTTATTGCACCTCTATGGAAGTCAGGTCGAAGGTCCTCTTTGTAAAAATGGCCAGTGGTTGTTTCCTAGATATGTTGTATGTGGTTTCTGGGGTGCCATATGCTGCTTCTTTAATGGGTCTGTCAAACTAAGGTTGAATAATGACATTTTGTGTATTTGTTTTTTTATTTTTTAAAAGATTATATTTATTTATTTGAGAGAGAGGGAGAAAGCACAAACAGGGGAGAAGGGCAGAGGAAGAAGGGGAAGCAGACTCCCCGCTGAGCTGGGCGCCCAATATGGGACATGATCCCAGGACCCGTGGATCATGATGTGAGCCAAAGGCAGACGCTTAACCGACTAAGCCACTCAGGTGCCTGAATAATGACATTTTAGGCATTACCTCTGACAAGAAAGAAATCAATGATTGCTTACTATTATGGTTTAGTTTTCACGTGACCATTTCCCACGTGTGTGTGTGTGTGTGTGTGTGTGTGTTCTGTTACTCTTGGAGCAGTGTCCAGAACCTTCCTTTTTACATAACAGAAATATGATTCTCATTGTTTAGACTTTGTACACCTTAGGGATGTATTGATTCTTGCTGATAAAATGTCACTCAATGTTAACTAGCCCACCTCCATAAGGTCAGCAGGAGAGAATATAAAAGGCAGCAGGCCCTAAGGCTGGTTACCTTTGCTGCGTTGAGTTCTCTAGAGTCTACTGCTTATGCCTCCAGGCTCCACTGCATACTGCTCTAGGCTCCATGGCTTAGTGCTGTAGGCTCTCTTGTTAACAAGACTGGAATGCACCATTGTCGACACCCTATAGAGATGAACACCCTTTCTTAGGATGGTGTGAAAGATGCTACAAGACAAAATTTAGACTGAGTCAGCTTTATTACTGACAAACATGAACTATCTGATAGGGGTCTATCTGAATACACCAAGCCACCTCCTTGCATCAACTCTTGGAATTCCTCATGCCTGTCAATGGACTTTGGCCAAGGGCCACCAGGGATAGACCAGCCATTGGGCAGGATGGACTTATTATTTGTTGCAAAAAGAAAACCTGTATTCCATGGGGAACCCCAATAAGAAAAAAATATATGGTAGGATTTGGACTTTGGTTGGGTGATTTGGGGAGGGACAAAGTGACAGTCAAGGAGGGGTTCATTCTGCCTTGAGTGAACTGAAGTCAACTTGATCATTGAGTATCTCAGTAAGTCCTATCTACAGAGAAGGTAAGCTAAAGCTTCATTGGCAAAATGAAGCAGTCACTCCCGGATCCTGACAACGCTCCATATTTCCTGGTTTGGACAAGTTTCCTATTTTGTGGACACACAGATAGGATTACAGAGGGATTTTGTTTTGGTGTCAGTCTACCAAGGACAGAATTGATGCCGATGTTGTGTGAAACCATCATGTCTAGCAGGAGAGCAGCACAGCCAGCTGTGAGTGCTAGGCCAGCTCCCGGCTCTCTGTTGGGGGCTGCTTTGCACTTCCATGACTCTTCTCCCTAACGCATATAATTATCTCATGCTTGGAAAGCAGGGCTAGGTTTACTTGAACCAAACTTCTTAAGCAACTTTTTACAGAAGAAAAGCTACCAGGAACAGCCTTCCTTAGAAAGGAGCAGACAGGTAGAGTAGAGTTACTCAACTCTATGAGTTACTCTCATAGAGTAGCAGACAGGTAGAGTAGAGTACTCTACTCTACTCAACTCAACGTCTAGAATGACATTGGAGGGGCAGCACACAGTGCCAGCTCTGGTGGATGGGGCTGGTCCTGCCTGTGTAAGGGTGACTCTTAGGTCTTCATCAACACAGACTCATGGAATATCTCCATTTTTTCACAGTGATTGTGTCTCTTTGCTCCTGTGTCTGTCACACTCAGAAACATGAGGACTTCTAATCTACATCTGAAACAGAAGTCCTTCTTTGTGCCCCAGATACATGTTCTCAACTATCTAGTGGACTATGAGGTGAGATAGAGCCCTGCCCAAACCTTGGTTCAGGGAGTGTGGAGATCAGGCCACCATCTAAGCATGCATGCTTGCCAACCACAGCCAGCCCCCCTCTAACCCTGGCATAACTCAATTGTTTGACACCACCCTGACCCTGACCCCCAAGTATCTTCACAGACCCCGTGTGTGAGACTATTGTAAGCCCTCCACTGATCCATCATCTTCAAGGCTATGGTTCTGGAATTGAGGGTCAATTTAAAACTTGACTATTTTTCCCTAAAACCAGGTTAGAGAACTTGGATTTGTAGGCTGGTGTAAGTGGTGGGGAGTGTATGCAAAGAGAGAATCTGAGTTTGTCATTAACTTCATCATGCTATCTTGCTGAAGTTGGTAAAATTATTCATAGGCATGGAAAGACTTTTGTCAGGAGGGCATGATAACCGTATTAAAATTATTTCCAAGGTTATTGTACATCATGAATGAAGAGACACATTGATAACATATCTTAGGTTGGGTTCTAGGAGAAACAGTTTCTGAGACAGGAATCGGAGTACAGATAGTTTATTGTGCTTAAGATGATCAGAGGAAGAGTGGGAAGTTGGACAGAGCAGGAAAGGAAACCAGAAAGTGGTGAGTCACCCCTGCGGGCAAAAAGGTCAAGTGATGTTTGGGAACGTTGAGAGCCACCCTTCAGAATTATCCCACCTGATGGGTGCGGAAGCTTGAGTCTTGAAGGAGCTACTGCCCATTTGTCATTGTTTAAGGGGTGCTTAGAAGGTCAACAATTCCTTAGCACCTTTGGCTTATCCTGTCCTTGGCCCACATGAGTTGCAACGGCAAGAAAGCCACTCCAAGCCGGTCATCAGGGGTGTTAGCAGTGAGCACCTTCGGCATGCGGAGGTGAGTCCAAAAGCAACGTGAATGGGTCTCTGACCCATTGTGGGTCTCCACCCCGATCTTAGAAGGGAATCAAAAATTCTCGAAGCTGCAACAATCAGACAAGTATTCAAGATGGTCCAGGTAATTGGAAGATGATGATGCCATCTGCCAATACACGAAATTATTCTGGGACTATGCTACATTCTCTTTTCTCAACGTGTTGCTTCCTTCCATGCTGTCACTGCCCACATTCCAACCCTCCTTTGCTCTCACCAGGATGACTGCAACAGCCCCCTAATTCCATCTGCTGTGGCTCTTTAGTTTCTGATTCGCATGGCCATCCAAGTGAGCCTCCTAACATGCACACTTTCTCCAATGCACTCGTTTCCCTGCTGAGAATTTTTCAATGGTTTCCAACTGGCACAGAATAAAATCCAAATTCTTGGTATGACATGCAAGATTCTTTGTCCTCTGGATCCCGCCTTCCTAGCTCAGCACGTCCCCCGCCCACCTCCTTCTCAGATGTAGCACGGGGGTCCGCTAGCATTTTCTGTAAAACATTTTCGGCTTTGTGGGCCCTACGGTCGTTATCACGATGGCTCTGCCACCAAAGCGTGAATGTAGCCACAGATGTAAGGAATACTGCCTACGTGCTGGGCAGGGCTGTGTTCTAATAAAATGTCATTTATGGATACTGAGACTTGAATTTTATGTAATTTTCTTGTGTTACAAAATATAATCCTCTTTTTAATTTTTTTCCCAGCCATTTAAAGATGTGAGCACCATTCTTAGCTCCGTGGTCCATAATTTGATGACTCCCACCTAGCCAAAGAAATGATATTAAGTTACTCCCTCAGGATCCCATGCCTTGGCGTCGCTGGCCCATCTGCCTGGCACAACGTTTCCAAGCCTCGTTCATCAGGTGGTTTACTGCTCATTGTTTGAGAATCTGTCAGATATTCAGCACATTGGCTCTAAATAGCTCTCAAGGGTCTCAGAAGAACACGGTTATGCTACAATAGTTTCAACTCTATCGTGAATGAAGACAAGAGATTCCATATTGAACTTGAATATTCAAAAGAAGAGGGTTGAGGGGTTGGTCACTCATGGCCTCTTTGTGAGCCAACATTGACTCCTCTGCACATTTCCACAGAGAGGGGCAGGATCCTCACTCATGACAAACCCCTGGGGCTGTGACTTCAGAAGTTTCTGGCTCATCAGACATGCTATTTCCCGTTGGACTTGGCAGTGCCCACACTGTCTTTCTAATCCAACTTGATGTCTCAAGTCATCTCCAAGTCTGACTTCTCCCACTCTTTTCCGATCACAATCCACTGTTGCACCAGCGGACATGAGGAGCTCCTACTTCTGCCTCTCTTTAAAAATTTATCTAATTTTTCTTGGTGCCACACACTTATTTCTCGGTTTCCTCTTTGGGACGATAAGTGGTTTTAGTCAACGTACACTTTTTTGTAATGCATGCATGAAAAAATTAAATGAATTAATGATGCCCAGAGTAGGACAGTACGTTTTGCCCCGGGTTCAGTACATAGGCAGTATTTTGCTGGAGTTTATGTGCTAGACCCACAGGCTGGAGAAGGGCATCACACGTATTTTTTCAACCTTATTCTCCAGAAGTACAGTGCTACACTATGACTCATCTTGACCTTTCCAGGTGCATACATATGCATGAGACCCTTGTCAATATTTAAATACTCTTTGGGTATGAATAGACATTACTCTGTTGTTGCCCAATTATCTGCATGCATTTCTTTAGAAAATTTTCCAATTAATGATGACCAAATTGATCATTGGCTAATGTTAATTAGACAACCATAATCGTTTCTGAAAATATAGGAAATCATATCTGCTTTAGAAAGGTATATTTAAATATCAATTTAATCTTTGAGGTACTTATGAAAATGCCCTGATGGGAATAATTTTGCAGGATCGTAATACTCAGTAAAAATCCTAACTATTCTCTGACTCATTATTAAAATTCAAGATCATGAAGCGCCATATACCAAATGATGTATTGTACATAATGACTTTCTTATTCGATTTTTCTAATCTCTATTTTTCATCCCCTGGGGGTTTTTTTCTTGGTAATTGTCCAGAGCTTTAAATAAAAGAATAGTAGTGATTGAATCTCTGTGCGTCTTTATTTTTAGACTCACGTCTTGAAGTCTGCAGAACGTGCAGCTGAGAACATAAGAGAAAAATGTGTGTGAAGATGGTCTATGAAAATCATTTTAAGTTATTACGTGTCCGTCAGTTCAGCATACTGAGAAAGATGGAAGAAACCTTGTAGGGAAAAATAACTCTCTCCTCTGTTCGTGGAAGGTTACCTCTCGATGTTGGGATTTATCTGTTTGACAGCTTGGGGACCTCATCAATAACAGTCTGCAGGTTTATGGGAATGCGATCATTTTCCTTGGGTCCCCCCTTCAAGGGTCATGACCCAGTAGGAACTCTGTGAAGGTGTGAATGACCCTACCTTCACCATGTCCGTTTTCGGTTGTGGATCTGAATAATTCTTGGGTTTCCTGCAAGTTTTCTTTCTTTCTTTCTCTTTCTTTCTTTCTTTCTTTCTTTCTTTCTTTCTTTCTTTCTTTCTTTCTTTCTTTCTTTTTCTTTCTTTCTCTTTTTATGTTCAACCATACAGGTTTGACACAGAGCCTTATTGTACAACTATATTATGGCTGACAAAATAACTTCTCTGAGCAAAATCAGTCATCTTCTAGGCACCCACTCCCAAAATACAGAGCAAGGTGAGATTGTACCAGACAGCACTGAACAGACTCATTGTTCACTCTCTCTTAGAGGCCCAAATTTGCCTCTGCAGCCAGACCTTCCACACATACCAAAGTCCTAGAAGAGCATGTTGTTAGAATGACCGACGTTAGTTTGAAACTATCCACTCCTTTAAAAAAAGAGAGAGAGAGAGAAAGAGAGAAGACGCTGGGTGTGGTGCATCAACAATGAATTTGGGGACACTGAAAAGAAATAAAATAAAATGGAAAGAAAAAAGAGAAGACAACTTGTTTTTTTTTTATTATTTTTGTTTGTTTGTTTGTTTTTTAACGTGTGCATTCTGTGATAATGCATTCACGGAGACCAAGTAGAGATATAACCTCAAAGATGTTATTAAGGTGTGTTTACAAGGTCACTGATGACCGACCTTGAAGGCACCTCAAGCTGAAAAAGGAGTGAATTCAGAAAGCAGATGCCAATGGCTTTAAGGAACATGCAGGAGGCGAAATCCTAAGTGGGAGCAAAGACAGTCTTGTGAATGTTTGCCCAGCAGTGGATATGCTAAATTTGGAATGATACTGATTGATGATATTTGGCAAGTATGTGGAGACGCACAGAGAACTCATTCATTTATACGTGCTCTATTCTTGAAAAGGTTGGTGATAAGGGAGAGAAGGAGGGGAAGGACACAGGCCACCATGAGATCTGATGGAGTTTGCAGAGCAAATGGGGAGATTCTCGTCTCCGGTCCTGTGTTCCCCAGAGACGGGAGTAAAGAAAGCATGCACGTAAAGATCGTCTTCCAGGAGATGTGAGAAAGCAAGGAGGGTCATTCCTAAAAAGGACAACTCTGTCTTTGCATTGGAAAGAGATGTTGACCTGAGAATAGGGACTGCGGTGGGGGGTGGGGGTGGGCAGAGCTGATCTAAGGGAAGGACAAGGGAGCCCAGAGAGATGGGTGTGGAGGTAGGAACCGTCATGCTCTTGCTAGGAGAGAATAGTAAGTGACGTTGCGTTGCGGGGCACAGGGAAAGTGGACTCGTGGAGGACATTCTCCAGATGCAAAGAACCTAGTGGTGGACACTTAATAAATACTGGACAGTGGAGGTTTCTGAAAGAGCCAATGGACCTTTGTGAGTTTCACGGGACAGCTGTCAAGTATTTTGTTTCCTTGATGCCTTTGCTTACGATATGGGAAGTGGTCCTTTTTGGAAAATATCTGTGCAGCCACACATCTGATTTGTTTAACAAGCCACTGAAAAATCAGATTCCCGTGACCTGGGAGGAAATGAGTATGTTGAGCTCCTAGGTTCGTCTCTCACGTGGGTACCCTCTCACCCTACAGTGAACGTTGCCCTCAAAATCTGGTCATGGCCCACAGCGAGGTAGTTCATTCATTTTTTTTTTTTCCTTCCCTTCATGGATGATTTTTGTCCCAGGACATGAGGTTTGATTATGAAGTGGTGGCCAGTGTTAGCAACCTGGATCGATTATAAACTAAGTCACGTTCAGTGGGATGTACTCAGCATGGTGACTGTATGCAAAGGATACAGCAGGGTCTTTGGGTGATGTTTGCAGCTTGGGTTCCTGCACTTGAGGGGCTGGACGAGTTCAAGGCTATTCATGGGAAATGGGCACAGGTGTCCTGTCGGAATGCTGAGTCATTTGTATGCAAAAGGCTCGGACTGGGGGCACCTGGGTGGCTCTGTTGGTTAAGCCTCTGACTTTGGTTCACGTGATGATCTCAGGGTCCCAGGATCGAGCCGTGCATCAAGTCCCGTCCTCACGGGGCAGTCTGCTTCTCCTTCTTCTTCTCCTTCTGCCTCTCCCCATGCTCGAGCTCTGTAAAGTTTTGGTCTGTGCTTCCCAGATGTTAAAGTTGTGAAGGAGTCACCCTGCAGAGAATGGTTTCATCAGACTGAAGACTGTCTCAGCAACTGAATCTCACGGGCGGCTTGGGCTGTCCCCTGCTATGCCTGTCAGCACATAGGTACTTTGTTCTTTACCAGAAGGTTTGAGGTGGTTGAGTTGTACCCTTTGGAAACAGTGCTTTGGCTGAAAGGTGTGTGTGTGTGTGTGTGATGCTCCCAAGGATGGCCAACATCTGAGGTCCCCATTCACTGTTTCCCTGAAGACCCCCAACACACAGACATGGTATTTCCCACATGCTAAGTGCCCCACGAGTGTGACTGACTGGCTGTGCTCAGGCAGACGCATTTATCTGTCGGCATCTCTGATGACTGGTTCCTTCCGTCAGGATGGTGGGGTCTTGCGTTTTGCTCAAAGAAACAATTACATTAAAATGTCAAGGAAACCATTGGAGGTTTCCATCCCAACGATAAGATGCGCTGTAGGCAGCACGGGGGCACCTGCTTAAATCAATTGTGGTTTGGTAATTAACTCAGTAACTCCTTCAGCCGAGAGACCTAAAGAGGAGTTAGGGTCTGAACACTTGCCAGAGTCAACAACACCCTGGGAATGTTTCAGTTGACTGACAAAACCGTAACGGTGCCACGACTGCTGAAAACGCGCAGCAAAGAAGACCACATCCTTCACCCACGGAGAGAAAAGGGAACCATCAGAAGCCACTTCTGCCTTTCTCCATCAGGTCTGTACGTGGAGTCCCTTATGTAACTCACTTGGCAAATCCCCATGCGAAGTCTCTGGTCTCCAGTGAAGGCATCACAGCCGGTAGCGAGAGAGGAATATTTTGGTCCCCAGTCATGTTTTCATAATTACCTCCTCCAGCCCCACATTCTATGAGTTTATTTAGTAAACAGCCAGCTCATCAATACTTGAGCAATGGAAACATTGAATGCTTTCTTTAAAAGAAAAAAGAAAAGGGAAGGAAAAGAAATAAAATAGCATGGAGCCCAAATTCATTAGGGAGAAGCTCTTTGAGGGCTTTGCCATCATTTTTCAAGATATAAATACAAGCTTTCATCACACTCAGAGAGATGTCAGAAATATAAAACTCATTATCAGCCATGCTTCGGTGAGTCTTTCTTCTTGCACTTTACCTCAGAAATCTCCATGTTTGTATGAATGATATTTTAAGTGTGAAAACCTATAAATTATGCAAGATATTTTTACAGCAGGAGGAATTTAGCTGAGCACTTAGGCAGAAGAGCGATGGGCACTTTTGCAGCCTCACTAGAGGTGTGGAAAAGAATTATGATTGAGTATCAGCTGTGCGACTTATACCCTCTCTCTGTCCCACATCGTCTCTACCTGGTTCAGTTTTTCAGTCTTTTTCTCCCATCAATATTCTTAGGAGGTCCATACTTTGCCTTCCCGTTCCCTGCCCTCTCCTTCCTCAGACCTGGCATGCAGGTTTTCCTCTCTCTCTCCCTACTCAAGTTATTTCACCAAAGGACAGATCATTCATGCATGGGATCAGAGGGGAGGACGGAGGTAGGAATAGTCATGGTCATGGAAAAGGACAATGCATAGCAGCAAAGCACTGAGCAATGGAGTCTATAAGGACAGGCACAGTGGTAAAGCATTAAGAGGATCATCCCAGCAGACTCTAGAAGGACAACTATAGTGGTCGAGCACAAAGCAGCTCATCCCCACAGCTTCTCTCTTCTCTCTGACGCCGTGGATACATTCCACTGGGATAAAAACAGGGAGGCAAAGAGTGCCCTGAACAAAGGGGAATGAGAATTGGGCACTGGAGCACAGAAGGGCCCCTGATCGGTCAGGACTGCAGATGGCATTGGGGTACATGTAAGCTATGAAGTGGTAGAGACCAATCTCCCCAAAATACTCAGAAGTTAGTGTTGGGGGATAAAGCTGGATGTCTAGCCAAGGTTCAAGAAATGATGGAGCAGTGGAAACAGAAAGGCAAACATTACAGGAGTCCACAGGTTAAGGAGAAAGCTGCTAAAATGAACTATGAGGTAGCCATGTGCATTGACATGTGCATTGAGACCACCCTGGATGAAGGGACCAGTCAGAGAGTAGACTGGAGAAGCCAAATTTCATCAACAACAGACATGAACCATATTGACTGGACCAAAACTCAAGGAGAAAGGATAAGTATCATAAGCATCACTGCTTATGACACAAGGGGTTACAGCTTCTGCCTTGATTTGCAAATTCTAAAATCTGAATAAGGTTATGCAGATTCTAAAATCTGAACAAGGAGATGGTAGCTTCTCCAAGTCACACACATTACATTAGAACATGAATGACACGGCTCCCCGTCACTCCTCAGGAAAACAATGGGAAATGATTTAAATATGTCTGTTAGTCCCTAAAGTAGAAGTTCTGGTGACAATAAGCAGCAACTTCTGAAATGATGCCAGGTGGGACCGGTTTTGAACCAGTAAGGCTGTACAACCATCTTTCTGAGTTGTATGGACTGGCATTCCACTCAATGTGATGGCTCACCAACAATAACCCATCCTTCCACCAATGACTTGTCTCCTTCCAGTAAGATGTGGTCGATTCCCAAGATGGAATCCACTTGTATGTTCTAGGACAGTCATGTTGAGCATAACCAAGGGCTATTTTCTCCATTCCTGAGAGGGATTTACTGAGAGGCACACTTTTCCCATGAACTGGTTTCATAAATGATCGTGTCACCTTAAAGATGGCGGATGCCATACACTGACTTCTCAAAGAAATTTTTTTTTTTTTTTAAATCACGGTGTCAAGCCGTCTTGGTTAAATAGTAATAAGGTGAAAGTAAACACCAAAAACAAGCTCATCCTTTGCTTGGCTAGCAGCCAAAGGAGAAATTTAGCACAGCATTCTTCATCCAACCAAGGTGATATGAAATGATGTGCCATACAAGAGGGAGACAAAACCCGCCATGGATTTTCTACCACGTTTCTACTTAATTCTCACAGAGAAAAGGAGACTTGCAGATCAAATTCTGGAGGAGCATTCATCTACCTTTATTAAAGCGGAGTCCTCATGAACCAACAGGCTCTCAGTCAAAGGATGGTTGAGACAGCGGCCAGATGATGACCATGGGTCTGTGCAAGGTTGAAGAGAAGCACGGTGTGCATGGGAAGTGTGACAAGGGCATCAGGAAACGCAGCATCTGGCCACGTGACACAGACATGAGTCATTGTGCAGAAATCGCTGGAGAAGACCATGCCTCAGGGCTGTGATCCCAGGCTAAGTGGCTGCTGTCACCCAGAAGTGTCCCACACTGATGGTGAGTACCAAGATAAGCCCATCAGAAGAGGTTCACAGGGCTTATCAGACCGATTACCTGCAGTCTCAGCCTGGCTCTTGTCTCTGAGCTTCCCTCCTCAAACACAAGCTCGACACCCATGTGTTCCTTCTCGGATCCCACAAGGAAACTTCAGAGATAGACATATCTTATCAACTGATTGGAGCCCAAAGATTGGCCTGTGTCCTCTCCATCGCCCCATGTCATCCGTGTTATTTGTTATGCTCCACAAGTAAGTGCAACCGTATGATAATTGACTCTCTCTGCTTGACTTATTTCACTCAGCATAATCTCCTCCAGTCCCATCCATGTTGCTGCAAAAGTTGGGTATTCATCCTTTCTGATGGAGGCATCATACTTGGAGGGGGAGATGAACCATGAGAGACGATGGACTCTGAAAAACAATCTGAGGGTTTTGAAGGGGCAGGGGGTGGGAGGTTGGGGGAACCAGGTGGTGGGTATTAGGGAGGGCATGGATTGCATGGAGCACTGGGTGTGGTGCATAAACAAAGAATTCTGGTACACTGAAAAGAAATTTTTAAAAATTTTAAAAATTAAAAGAAAAAAGATTGGCCTGTGTCCTTGTAAGCTGGGTCATTCAGTTGACTCTGTATTTTGGGGGGTTTTGCGTGTCTTCAGTCTGGCGAAATCTTTCAGGAGCTTTCTGTGCTATACTGGGAGTTGACATCACTGCAACATTTTTTTTTTTTAATTTGTTCTCTCTCTCTCTCTCTCTCTCTCTCTCTCTCTTTTTTTTTTTTTTTCCAGCCAAAAGTCTTCTTGGCCCCTGTGGCATGGATTCCCAGGGAAGAGATTTTCACAGATCAGACTTCTTACAGACGGTCTCATGAAAAGCTCTTCTTTGCAGACAGCAGGGTTTTCCAGTCTTAGCGCTACTGGTGTTTGAGGCTGGGTAGTGGGGGGTTTTTTGGTAGGGAGTGGTCTTGTGAATTATACCATTACCAACTAGTACCACCATCACCTTCTCCCTGTGATGCCTCTCATCTGCGACAACCAAAAATGACTCCTGACATTGCCAAATGTCCATGGGGGGATAAATTGACCCCCGTTGAGAACCTATTGCATGGAATATGTTGACCCCTAAATGCATAGGTAATTTTTCTCTTTGGACTTTATTCTCTTTTTCTTTCTTTCTTTCTTTCTTTCTTTCTTTTTCGTTCTTTCTTTCCTTCCTTCCTTCCTTCTTTCTTTCTTCCTTTTCTTTCTCTTTCTTTTCTTTTCTTTCTCTTTCTCACTTTCTCTGTCTCTTGCTTTCCTTTCACTCTCTCTTTCTCTTTGTCTCTCTCTTTCTCACTTTCTCTCTTGCTTTCCTCTCTCTTTCTTTCTTTCCCATTATCCTTCCTTCCCTTCCTTCCTCCTTCCCTCCCTCCTTTCTTTTCTTTTCCTCTTTCTTTCTTTCTTTCTTTCTTGGTCAGTTTCTTTCATTTGCATTAGGACACTGTCCTCAGCTTTAAGAGGTCTGACTCCATAACACACACACGACTTCTGTTGGCAAAAACGCTGGCCTTAACTGCTTTGTTTACCAGAGAACTGCCAACGAGTTCTGTGACATTGTGGATGCTTCCCGTTTTGCCATGGCAACCCAAGGCCCTTCTTGTTGAACAATCTGTATGCCCTGGATGTCCACAAAGCAGCCCGGGCATCAGTTCAGAAGGAAGTAGCCAAAAGCTCAATGAGAGGTTGACAAAAGGTTTCCTCTCCTTGTCCCTTTTGTGTTGCTGCATTTTCTTTATTGATCAAGGATTCATCTAGGTTTTTTAGGTGACTTACTGGAAATTGGCGGGTCCAACTGCAAGGCAATGGAAAGTATTTTAGGGAGCACCATCAAGCCAGGTTCCACATCAGGGAACATATTATATTATATTATATTATATTATATTATATTATATAAGGAGAGAGAACACTTGCACTTATGTAGCTGTCCTTCTTGTCACCCAGTGGGAGTGAATACATTCCACTCCCAGCTATCAGCCAGTTTCCGGGCTGGGCGTGGAGATTTGATTTTCTTTCTTCTGAATCCTGGAGGTTCTGGGCAACTGCAGCCCACTCAGGTTTTTATTGTCCTGAATGCTCATAAGCATTGAGACTGAAGGGAAGAAA
Organism: Lontra canadensis; assembly: GCF_010015895.1. Classification (NCBI taxonomy): domain Eukaryota; kingdom Metazoa; phylum Chordata; class Mammalia; order Carnivora; family Mustelidae; genus Lontra; species Lontra canadensis. Next base: position 7,564,890 of record NW_022631062.1, on the reverse strand, counting down.
GGTGACCCCTGTGGGTTGACAATGATTTCCGAGGCAAGCCACAGCCCTTGGACGCAGTAGATTTGGACATGATCGGTTTGCTAAGACTCCAGTGGAACACATCTCTCCTATTAAACGAGAGACCCTGCAAACATTCTTCAGGACGGGAGTCACGAGAGGCTACTCTTGGCAGAGATGAAATTCATCCCAATTGCACTCCGATGGAAGCTTTATATTCATGACCATGGTTCATGTCAATTCCTACGTCAATTTAAACTTCTATCAAGGCAAAATCACCAAGGTCAGGAAAGACCCTCTCTGCAAAGCTGCAGGTTGGAAATCATTGCTCATTTTACAGTTCCAGTAAGCTTCTCCGTTAGGGTAGGCAAGCTTCATGGGCAAAAGTATATTCTTATCTGTCTTCCTTCTTATAGTAGTTCTCCCTTATTTTTAATGTAGAGCTCCTTATGCCACTGGGACAGGCCTTTTTTAATGAGACATTTCAGCATTAAATAAATACCATCACTACCATTCACACTTGTCACGTGGTAACAATTTAAGATCAACAGATTGGACTGAAATATATGTTGATGGAGAAATGGGATTGAGAGAGTGTTTGATTCACATCACAAAGTCATGGGATATCTCATTCTTATTTCCATAGTAGATGTGGGTTCTGGCTCCAGTGTTAACCAGTTGTGTGAACAAGATTAAGTGTTTGTTCTTCAGGTCCAGGACATGGCTCCTTCAGGTCCAGGATGGTCTGACAGTTAATTTTTTGTGTCACCATGACTGAACTAAGGGATACTCAGAGAGCTGGTGACACTACTTCTGGATATGTCTGCAAGGGTGTTTCTGGAAGAGATTAAGATTCGAATCCATAGACTGAAGGAAACATGTGCCCCACACCAATGGGAGTGGTCATCACCCAATGCATTGAGGACCTGGGTAGGACACAAAGGCAAAGAAGACCAAATTCATTCCCTCTTTTGAGCTGAGACACCCATGTGCTCCTGCCCTTGGATACCAGCGCTCGGGGTTCTCAGGCCTTAGGACTCAGACTGAAGTACACTGCCTAGGGTCTTAGGCATTCAGGCTGCTCTAACAAAATAGTGCAAAATGGGTATAAGTAACAAAATTTTTATTTCTCAGTTGTGGGAGTTCCAAGTCCAGGCATGATGGAGTTCTGCTGAGAGCCCTCTTTGTAGTGCATGGCTTGAGCCTTCATGCTGTATTCTCATGTGGCAGAGGGGTGAGGGGGCTCTGTAAGTTCTCCTTGATAAGGACACAAATCCCACGCATGAAGGCTCTGTCCTCAGGACCTAATCACCTCCCAAAGATCACACCTCCTAATCTATCACATTGGTGGTTAGGATTTCAATATATGAATTTCCTACATTGAGACCATAGTACCTGGTTCTCCAGCTTGCAGACAGCAGATCATGGGACTTCCCTGCCTCCATCACTATGTGGGCCAATTCCTATAATAAATCTATCCATCCATCCGTCCACCCTCCCACCCACCCATCCACTCCTCCATGCACCCACATCTCCATCTCTCCTATTTGTTCTACTTCTCTGGCCAACCCTGACTAATACAGAAGGGGTAAAGCCAGTATTAAGCCCATATGGTTGTCTGGGCAACCCAAAAGTCCATACAAAGTGCTAAGGAAGGCCTAGCACATGGTACGGGTGATGTGGTATAAACTCTGTGGAATGAACATTATTCCTGCAGAGACCTATTGTTTCCTCCTTCCTATCTTCCCCTCTACAATGGCGTAAAAGACCCGGGACTAGGCTATTCTACAGGGGACCTACATGCATGGTTTTCCCAACAAGCACCATACCAAGTGTCTGGTCATTATCTGGTTCCCACCAAGAATGGACTCCCGACATCCTTCCTCATTTGCAATCCTCTCAACACTTTTTCTGGCACAGTCATGGACCCGTGGCCCGTTTCTTCAACTCATGTGAGTTCCCGAACTCTCAATGCCAATCGGACTCCTGTTTCTCTGGCTTTGAGCCCATGCTTCCCTCATCGATTACAGTTCATTCCAGGCCACTCTGGAGAGCGTGCTTGTGTAGGGCAGGTAGGTGTATTGTCTACCTTCTCCACTCCTGAATTTCTAATCCTTAGAAGAGAATGTGTTGCAAGGCAGGTACTCAGGTGTGAGTACTATGGTCTCTTATGCTCCACAAGGGCAATAAAGATCTGTGAGGGGACTAACAAGCTATGTTATTCCACGGACCACTTCAAGATCCTCAAGACAGTTACACCTGTCTGACCCATGAGTCTATCCTCAGACTGACTCTCTCATGGGACTTCCCCTAGAGGAGTGGGATTGAGACGCCGATGGGCCTGGAATAAAGAGAGCCATGTAGCATGGTGCCCATGTTGCCTCCTTTTCCTGGCAGAGGTGATAACAGAACTTCTGCAGAAGGTCAGTGATGATCACATTAAAAAGATGGGGTCTTTTTAATACCCATCTTCTCAGGATGGATGAGTAGTCCTGGTGTGTTCCTTACGAGCAAAATGAGAAACGGGCATAAAGCCCATAAAACTGCATAAAGCCATTCTTCCTGCCCCTAGGATAAGGAAAGCTTGGTCCAATGGTCTAAGTATGACTCAATGTCCATTATGAAAAGTTCTATTTTTAACCATTTTTCGTACAATTAAATTTTCCACTGAAAATGTCATGGCCACACCATTGAGGAATCTCTTGATTCAGAAAACATTAAAATTAAACCAGTGGGGCTTGAAAGCACTGTATACTGTTCTACCTTCATTTCCGATATAATGAATATGTTTAATATTTTCTCCCTTTTGGCTCAAAATAGAACTTTGAAAAATGTCATACATGAGAAAGATCATGGGGAGGGAGATAGGGAAATGGAAAGAATGAGGGATGTTCTCAAAATAGAAGACAAACATCCTTGAAAGAAGGAAACAAATGACAGCAAAAAGAAATAAATTTCAAAATATGTAAAATGCATCCTTAAAACAGCAGAAGAAAGAACCAGCCTGAGAACAATTTTTTTAGAACACCATTTTCCAAAGTAATGTTTCTTATTATAAAAATAATGCTCACTCATTACAAAACACTCAGCAAACAAAGAAAAGTACACAAAGGGAATAAAAATCATTCAAAGGCCACCCTACAGAGAAAAACGTTTTAATGCTTTTGGGTATTTCTTTCAAGTCGTTTTTATATTCCTTATTTTTACAAAATGGGGGCATACACAATAACGGTTTTAGATTCTCCTTTTTTTTAATTTAGTATTATGTTGTGAGCATTTTCCCATGTAAAATAGTATTTGAAAACATGATTTTATTAGTTATATTGGGAGTCAATAAAGTAGAACTCACAGGCCAAATATTGACCACCACCTGTTTACACATAGCCCACATGTTAAGGGTAGTTTTCATACTGAAATAGAATGTCTTGAAAAGTCAGAATAACTGTTCATGACACATGAAAATGATATGAAATTAACCTTTCAGTGTCCATAAATAAAGTCTTATTGGAACCATGACACTCACTTATGTATTGACTATGGTCTCTTATGCCCCACAAGGGCAATTAAGTAATTGTAATGGAGACTATATGGTCCTCAAAGCATAAAATGTTCATTATTTGGCTTCTTACAGAAAGAGTTTGCTGATCCCTGATCTACATAATTATATAACCTCCGCATATATCATAATTTGTATATTTTATCATGTTTATACATTTTATAATCATTTCCCTGCTACTGACCATCATGGAGTTTCTCCTTGCTATTTTAGGTAATTTGGTTATGAATTTTCTTGACCTAAATTATGGTTGACGTCTCTGAATATTTTTCTGGGTAATTAATTATGGGCCAAGGGTCATGGCTATTTTTATACCTCTTTGTGTATTGTCCTCCAGAAAGGCAGAAAGTGTATATCCTGTTCATGGCCAATGGTGCTTAGAAAAAAATGGGGGCTCTGAATTGGCACCATGATGTTTCCTCCACAGAGCTCTATCATTTTCAACCACAAATAGGAAATTATTAGCTGTCTTTACCTCTCTACAATTCTTACAATCCTTTTTCATGATATTGATAGCTAGAAAATGATCTACATCTACCTGTTCCGTGCACCCAGAGGGCTGCAAAACTTCCATCTTAACACCCAGTGGGCATTTTAACCCGTAAAATAACCCATATGTTTGTTTGACCTCTGGAAAGCAATCAATCCAGGCAGGCATCAGAAAATAGAATTGTAACAACAGAGAGATCCCCGCTAAGGCAATGGGGCTGACAGATTGACGAGGCAAACTGCTCATAGAGCAGAATGCAAGGCAGATGGTTCCTCATCCTAGGCTGGGCAACCAGAAGTATAAGCAATTATAAAGAATTCAAATTTCAGTGCAAGTCAACGCTTTGCACTCCATCTAATGGAATGTCAGAAACAAAGGGAACTAGATACCACCATAGTTTGGTTCCTTAATTTGACAGGTGAAAATGGTGTGGTGGTCATTTGCGTTATTTCTGTTAGTTTCCCCTTGTGTTACTGGGGGTTCACCTTTATATTACTTTGTAAGATCTCTTTATACTTTAAGAAGATAAATGTTTTGTCTCCTAAGTACAATTCATGCAAGACTTCTATGCATTTCTTATGAGTTTTTGATATGTATGACTCATAAGTGGAGAACATTGGATTAAGGGAGGTTAAGCAAGGCTGTTTAATGGAAGATTTCTCTAAGCCTTTAATATGATAAGGTGAACTTTGAATCAGCAGGTGGGAAAGTAAAATGTGGCATTTGCTAAAATTATTGACAATGGGCAATGATGTTTACTAAGCATCTTTCAGTATATGTGTTAACCTTTTTCGTAGCTAAATTTTGGGAATCTGTAGTAGGAAGTATACAGAATATTCCAAAAAATATTGAATTCTACTGAAAAACAAAACACATTCCTTAGAAATATTAATAAAATGGATGAATACAAAATAAATATAATAACACAACAGTTTTCCTAAGTACAAAAAACAACTAGTTTTAAAATATTATCTAAAAAGGGCCTATCCCAGTAGAAATTAAAACAAACAAACAAAACAAAATCTAGACATAACCTTAAAAGGAAACATATAAAACCTATCTAGAATAATTTAAAAAACTTCACTAAACAATATAAAATAAGGCCTGTATAAACAAAAAAAATCATGTTTCAGGATTCAAAGTATGAATATTTTAATTATTTCCATTTTGAAAAAAATTCCAAATATGTTGTAGATTTATATAATGACAGTAAAAACCTTCAATAGATATTTTCAGGAATGATTAATTTTTTTTCTAAAATTCATCTGAAATTAATGAGCAATCTTATTCATTAAGGCCTTCAAAAATTAGCAAGACAAGACTAAGGAGACATAGCAAAATATTTTATGTATAAGGACCATATAAGATTCACACAGATGCAGCCAAGAAGAGATACCAGACTCTTTCTTTGTCCATACTATGTGAGAGATCACAAATGGCAAAGTCTCCACAGGATAAGGTACAAGGGGCTAAAAAATCCAAAAAGAAATAATGGCTGAAAATTTCTCCAGTTTGAAAAGAGACATAAACCTACTGATTCAAGAAGCTGAATGAACATGAAAGGGGATGAACTCCATTAAATCCATACCAAGATATCTTAATTAAACTTCTGAAAGTAAGCTAAACATGAAGGAAGAAAAACCCTGAAAGCAGCCATGCACACACACACACACACGCTAAAAAAAATTAAAAATACCCCCAAAAAACAAAAAAGCAACTTATCCATGGGGTGAAAAAAAAATCAAATGGCAGCAAATCTCTCACCAGAAACCACAGAGGTCTCAACTTGAAAGTGGCATAATATTTTTCAGATGATTAAAGGAAAAACAACAACAACAACAACAACACCACCAAAAACCTGTCAATGCAGAATTCTAGATTCAGTGAAAATATCCTTCAGGAATAAAAGGGTAATTGAGACATTCTCAGATGAAGGAAATCTAAAATAATTTGTCAATAGCAGGCCTACAACAAAAAACTGCTAAAAGAAATTCTCTAAATAAACGGGCAATTATAAAAGAAGAAATCTTAGGATATCAGGAAGGAAATAATACAATATGCAAAAATATGAGTAAGTGTGTGTGTGTGTGTGTGTGTGTGTGTTTTCCCCTTGAGTTTTCTAAATTATATTTGAGGGTAGAAGCAAAAACCAGAATATTGTCTGATGTCATTCTTAGCATCTGCTGAAAAAATAGTTGAGATAATTATAAAAGGGAGGGCAAGGGAGACAAAGTTTGTATACTTTACTAAAAATGATAAAATGGTGACATCAGTACACTGTGATAGTTATGAATATATAATATTTAGAGAAACCAGCAAAAAATTATACAGAGAGACATACTAAAATCAAAATGAGTTTCTAAAATAAAGCCCAAGTATCCCACAGGAAGGCAGAAATAGAAAACAGAGAAATGAAAAACAAATAAGAAAAAAGTGGCATAATTAAGCAATACATCTCAAAAATTATATTAAATGTAAATGGTCTAAATACATCAAATTAAGACAGACTGGCATCCATCCATGATAAATATCTCAGAAAAGTAGAAATAGAGGGAAACTTTTTCAATTGCATAAAGGACAGCTATATACTTGCAGCTAACAGGATACTTAATGGTGCAAACCTGAATGTTTTTCTCTAAAATAGAGAAAAAGGCAAAAATGCGCACTCTCATCATCTTACCCAACTTACTCCTGGAAGTTCTAGTTAGTGCAATAAGAAAGTAAAAGGCAGACAGATCAGAAAGGAAGAAATAAAACGATTCTTAGGCGTGACACCAAAAGCAAGAGCCATAAAAGAAATCATTGATAAATGAGTCTTGGCCAAACTATAAAACTTTGGTTTTGTGAAAGATCTTGTTAAAGGGTAAGAAGACAAGCTATAGAATGGGGAAAATATCTGTAAATTATATATGACAAAACCCTTGTATCTAGAAGATATAAAGAACCCCAAAACACAACAGTGAAAAGTACACAGACCAATGAGACTAAGTTCAGGAGACATACAAGGACATTTCACTGAAGAAGAGATACCTATGGCAAATAAGAACATGAAAAAAATGTTCAACTTTACTAGCTATTCCAGAAATGCAAATTAAAACCATAATGAGGGGGGCCTGGCTGGCCCAGATGGTAGATCATGCAACCTTAATCATACGGTCATGAGTTCAAACTGCACATTGGTCATAGAGCTTACTTAAAAAATAAATAAATAAATAAGCAAAAGGATATTAGTTTGATTAAAAAAAAAAACACAGGAACAAAACAAAAGCCACAATGAAATATCACTACACAGCTGTCAAATGGCTAAAATAAAAAATACCAACAATGTCAAATGCTGGCAAAGATGCAGAGAAATTGAATCACTCCTATATTGCTGGTGGGGGATTGAAAATAGTACAACTACTCTGGGAAACAGTCAGTCGACTTCTCAAGTAACTGAACATACAACTAACATACAACCAGAAATGGCACTTCTGGACATTTATCCCAGAGAAATGTAAAGACGTATAAACAGCTGTATGTAAATATTTATAGCAGCTTTATTTGTAATAGTTAAAAACTGGAAGGGCACCTGGTGTGCTCAGAGTACAGCATATGACCCTAGATCTCAGAGTTGTGAGTTTGAGGTTCACACTGGGCATAGCTATTACTTAAAAAAAATTTTTTTTTAATTTTAAAAAGGCAAAAGCTAGAAACAACCCAGATTTCCTTTAGTGGATGAATGGCTAAGAAACTGTGGAATGTCTATACCCTGGAAATCTACTCAGAAATACAAACAAAACAAACTAGGAATCCAGGCATCAACCTTATGCATCTCCAGAAAATTATTCTGAATGAGAGACGCCAATCCCAAAGCTTATGATTCTACCTAGATAATGTTCTGGAAATTATAGTAATGAAGAAATGGGAGAATACATTAGTGGTTGCCAGAGGTTAAGGAAAGGGAGGGGGCAGGTGGGGGAATGGATGTGGCTAACATGAGATATCTTGGCAGTGATAGAAATACAATATATCTTGACTGTATCAATGTCCATATCCTGGTTGTGATGTACTACACTTTTGCAAAATATTACTATTGTAGGACTCTGGATACAGGGTACATGTGACATCTCTATTATTTCTTAAAACTCTAGGTCTATAATTATCTAAAAATAACATGTTTAATTAGAATAAAAAGGAATAAATCTGTTTTCAAAAATAGCAACAAAGAAGAGCCTTTAACTGGATGGAGGCACACGCATGATATGTTCATTAAAATAATATATGCCTTGGGGCACCTAGGTGGCTCAATCAGTTGGGTGTCCCACTCTTGATTTTGGCCCAGGTCATGATCTTGGGGTTGTGAGACTGAGTCCTGTGTGTGCCTCTGTACTCAGTGGAGAGTCTGCTTGAGAGCCTCCATCTCCTCCTACCCCGTATCCTGCCCCACACACTCCTTCTCTCTTAAATAAATATATCTCAAAAAAATAAAATGGCATATGTCATTTGAAAAGTAGTCAGAATATATAAAAATTTCATCAAGAATTTGTGAGATTTTTCTTCACTTAACTTTGCCTTTTCCATAGAAATGTTACATTTGAAACTAGAAAAAATATACTCCAATGGCCCAGCACTGGAAGTTTGTGGAATAGGTATTTAGTGAACCTGGATCTAGTCAGCAATGATGTGTGTTGCATCCATTGATAACAAACTCAAAACCAAGTGCCGTGACACCTTACCATGCACCTGCCAGAGAAAGGGCTGATTGGTATTTGTCCTGCCACATGTCTAAATTCTTGCTTTATTACGGAACTAGTTCATTGATGAGGCCCTGCATTGTCCTGAATGAAGACATCACAGGAGGGGAGCGACTTTCTGTTTTACTTATCTCATGAGTTGGTGGTGAATGTGGAACACACATGTGGACAGAAATAATAGCCCATTTTAATGGGCTGACATTGCTCCTAATGAAGATGGGATGAAGCCACTTCACCCTTAATAGCAGCTGCCCTTTTCCCACCTTGGAGTATAGGGCTGTAGTCATTTCATGTAGAGCCACAAAGCACAGATGGGCTCAGAACCATCTTCCATGGCACAGCTCTGGAGTGCATTAGAAATCACCCAAATATCTTGGAAGCTCTCTTTAATTATGTCATGCACCTTTATTTTTAAAGATTTTATTTATTTATTTGAAAGAGAGAGAGAATGAGAGAGAAAGCATGAGAGGGGAGAGGTCAGAGGGAGAAGGAGATTCCCCCATTGAGCAGGGATACCAATGTGGGACTTGAGCCCAGGACTCCAGGATCATGACCTGAGCTGAAGGCAGTTGCCTAACCAACTGAGCTACCCAGGAGCCCCTGGAGTGGACTTCTTGAGCAATGACAAAGGTGATGTGCACTCTTTGGGCTTAAGTTTCTAAGCAACTTTGCTTTGAGCCTCTCTCCATTGGTACCTTGGAGACTCTTCAACCTAGGAGTTGTCAGGTGTGAATGGGCCTCACTGGACTGCACTTCCCATTTTACACCACATCCTGCCCCTATCCTCTATCTGAAAAACTCACCCAACCAGCCAAACTGCATCTGAGAGACCTCTGAGAGACTGTTAGATTTGATCACTTGAAATTGTCATTTGAACAAGTCAAGAATAACTAAGTGTTGGCAAATTCATGGGCTTCATCACCAGAGGTTCTCCACCTGGGGCAATTTTACCCTCCCTGGGGATGCCTGGCAGTGTTTGGACCCCTCTTGGGTTGTCCCTAATGGGAAGACATGGTACTAGAATTCATCAGACTGAGGTCAAGGACACTGCTAAATATCTCACAATGGAAAGAATAGTCAAGCCTTGCACCATCCCCCCACAACAAAGACTCACCCACCCCCAAATTTCAAAGGGTCACAGTGGAGACATCCTGCTACAGTCCATGGAATCACCCAATGGCCAAATGGCAATTCATGGGCCAAAGGGAACCCTTGCAAATTGTTTTGTTTGTTCTCTGCATTGTCCTAAACTAAATGGTAGTTCGATGGATAGTACCATCGGCTGAACCTCCATTGTTACAGTGAACCTACTCACCTCTTTACACCACCTGCCTGGCTCATGGACACATCTGACTTTGTAAACCTCTGGTGTTGAAGAACCATATACTAAATCCATGATTCTCAAACAGTAGCGATTCTGCATTCCCATTTCCCCCTTCCCGTCCTAGACACACTTGGCAACGTCTGAAGATGGTCTTGGTTGTCACAACTGGAGAAATGTGTGGTGGTGGTCAGTGATGCTATTGGGATCTCGTGTGTAGAGGCCAAGGACACTGATCCTCATCCTGTAATGCATAGGGCATCCCCAACAAAAAAATCTTCTACTGCAAATGTCAGTGGTACCAAGGTGAAGAAACTCTGTTCCCAGCAATATGATGTAGGATTTAAGAACATGTACTCAAAACCACACTCCCTGGTTCTAATGGCTTTAGCACTTGCTTGTTGTGTCTGCTTGAGTAGATTTGTTAAAATGGTGATAACGTTGACTTCTGCCTCAGGTTTCTAGAATGGATTGAGTACATAATTACAGGTTATTTCCTTTGAATGGTGCTGGGTACATTGTTGGCTATTCTTACCTTTAGAATTCTCTTTGAGGTAAAAATTGCAAGATCTAATCATTGGCAGAAAATTCATCAAAGGCACCTAGATTGCTGGAATTAATTTGAGATTCTGGTTTTTGCTTTTTTTTTTTTTCCCTCCCCAGTAGAGATCATTCCGTTTTAACCAATATGCACTCACGTTGACTTAATGGAATAATTCTGAACAAGAAGTTGACAATGACAGAACATCATTGTACAAGTTCTACCAGTAGAAAGCTAACTCATCACAGGTAAGCAATGACTTTTTGTGGGTTGGGTGTGTTGTTTGTTTTTTTTCTGTATTGTTTGTTTCCATCCCAGAGAAGTGGCCACCCTCTTGAAATCAGAACAGGCTACACTTCATGAAACATCAAATACTGAAGTACAGTACCATATTTTTCTACTAGAGAAAAAGATCTACTTAGACTAGCACAGAGCTTGAGTTGTCACATTCTCATCCTCATACTCCTAAGAATGGGTCTTGAACAGGGTATAAATGCATGCTCCCATTTCATGAGTGTCCCAGAAAGTCTGGGTTACTCCTCCAACCTGATCCCCTGTAGTTTGTCAAAGATAAGCCATCCTTGAGGGGCTCCAGCTTGATTTGTATGTGTAAAAAGGCAAAGATTCTGCAGAAATTATTTGGATTAGAAACAAAGGAGACAGCTGGTAAATAAGCAGGTCAATTTTTCTCATTAAGGTGTGGGGAAAACAGTCGGCCGCGTCCTGAATGCCCTGCTCACCTTCACCAGGGAAGGCTGAACAATCTTATCAGGTAAGGTCATTCCGCATGGCAGGTCTGCAACGCCTGTCTCGCCCTTCATTAATCCACAGGGGCAGGCGCGAGGGAACCCGTGACTCTTTATCCCCGAAACACCGACGGAAACAAGGCAGGCTGTCAGGAGTCTCCATTTCAATTCCACAACTCAAAAACAGAAACCAGGATGATTTTTCTCCTCTCTCGTTCGCTCCTTGCTGATGTTGTCAGGGAGGCTTTCATGTGATCACCTGTTGTGTGTGTGTCTCTTTCATTGTCTGAGTCTTACCATATTTGAGAAAATTGCAAAGGTTTGTGATCATGGCAGCATCTTCTGGTGGCTTGGAGGGCTGCTTTATAGAACCATCACAAACTCATGGAATCTGTTGGGCAGGATTCCGGGTGAGCCTGGCAGCTGGGCTCCTGGCCAGAGTTAAATAAATACCAATTGTGATGGCCAGAGAGTACCAAGATGAGGAAACAGTTTTCCAGCATTCGCTGGGGTCCCTTTCACCTGTGGAACCAAAGCGATTGAAAAGGAAGATAAATTAGAGGCAGCTTGTATTCTACAAATGGTTTCCAAAGCCCTATGGTCTGCCTTGGGCATGACAAACTTAAAGGACATGTGACTGAGGGATGGAGATTCATTCTTTCACATGGTATGGGTTCTATTTTGATGGTGTGTTTCCCCCTTTCTTGGTCTTGATCTTGGCAAAATGGAGCTGTCTCCTATGAAGGGAGATGAAAGAGCTCAAGCAAATTCTGAATTTCTACCCCTGCTTCCCATCACAGGGTATTAAGAAGACCTGGGAGACTGAGTCCAAAGATGGGTACACTATGACATGCTAGGCAAATCCAGCTGTACTCATTCATGTACTGTCATTATGTATCGTGGTGGGTTTTGCTCTACAATGGCACAATTGAGTCTGTGTGATAGAGACCGCACAAAAAGACGAAGGCATTACTGGTGGGTTTTGCTCTACAATGGCACAACTGAGTCTATGTGATAGAGACCGAACAAAAAGACGAACTCATTTACTGACCGTACTTTACAGGAAAAGTTTGCTAACCCCTTGTTTGAAGGTAAGGAACCAGAGACTCAGAGTATGGAGACAGTTTTTCAAGACCACAGAGGCAGGTAAGGTTGGACGCAGGCGCCATGTTTGTTTTTACAGCTTCCTCATAGAGTCATGAGTTCATCTCTAACATTTACCAAAAAGGTTAACAGTCATCACATGGTAAGGAACCAGAGACCCAAAGTATGGAGACAGTTTTTCAAGACCACAGAGGCAGGCAAGGTTGGACGCAGGCACCATGTTTGTTTTTACGGCTTCCTCATAGGGTCATGAGTTCGTCTCTAACATTTACCAAAAAGGTTAACCGTCATCATGTGGTGGCACATTCTCTATCACAAAAGAGCACAGATGGATGGATTGCTGGCTTTTAAGGGGGGGCGCTTTCCTCCCAAATGATATTTGGGGCTACACTTCACTTGCACTGTGCCCACCTGCATTGAGGATGGAACATCACTTTCTAAATCATTCAGCATCTGACCAATGGATGCGCAATGGCAGGCTGCTAGTGAATTTGAACAGAAGACCCAACTGAGAGCAAATACCTCTCAGTAGATGTTCAATGATAACAAAAAAGCAGATGATACCCTATCAACTCCTGGCAAAATATCATCAGAAGTTGGGAAATTTCTCTGACAGAAGAGTAAGGCTTTCCCCCCCCCCTTTCCCATGCAACCCACTCCCCTAATATATGCAAAAGTGAAGTCATCTAAATGGCTTGTTGCTTCATTATCCAAAAGTCTTCCTTTGAGTTACATGCAGACTCTACTGTCTGAGATGCAGCCCCACCCACATTAAAGCTCAGTCCCATCTGCTTTACTTCCCAGGCTTGTCTACATGAGCACAAGGCTTAGAATTCTCATGCATTGTGCCATCACAGAGAATGGACAGCAGGGGCCCCCTTGGAAACCCCTTTCCCCCTTAGAAAGAGGTCTTGTAAATGGGCAGAGGACATGAACAGACATTTCTGCAAAGAAGACATCCAGATGGCCAACAGACACATGAAAATGTGCTCCACATCACTCGGCATCAGGGAAATACAAATCAAAACCACAGTGAGATACCACCTCACACCAGTCAGAATGGCTAAAATTAACAAGTCAGGAAATGACAGACGCTGGCGAGGATGCGGAGAAAGGGGAACCCTCCTACACTGTTGGTGGGAATGCAAACTGGTGCAGCCACTCTGGAAAACGGCATGGCAATTCCTCAAAAAAGTTGAAAATAGAGCTACCCTATGACCCAGCAATTGCACTTCTGGGTATTTACTCTAAAGATACAAACGTAGTGATCCGAAGGGGCACATGTACCCGAATGTTTATAGCAGCAATGTGCACAATAGCCAAACTATGGAAAGAACCTAGATGTCCATCAGCAGATGAATGGATAAAGAAGATGTGGTATATATACACAATGGAATACTATGCAGCCATCAAAAGAAATGAAATCTTGCCATTTGCGACGACGTGGATGGAACTAGAGGGTATTATGCTGAGCAAAATAAGTCAATTGGAGAAAGACAACTATCATATGATCTCCCTGATATAAGGAAGTTGAGAGGCAACATGGGTTTGGGGAGTAGGAAAAGAATAAATAAAACAAGATGGGATTGGGAGGGAGACAAACCATAAGAGACTCTTAATCTCACAAAACCAATGGAGGGTGGCTGGGGGGAGTGGGGAAGGAGAGGGTGGTTGGGTTATGGACATTGGGGAGGGTATGTACTATGGTGAGTGCTGTGAAGTGTGTAAACCTGGCGATTCACAGACCTGTAGCCCTGGGGCAAATATACATTATATGTTTATAAAAAAAATATTAAAAAAAAAAAAGGAAAGAGGTCTTTCTCTACTCCAGAAAAACATCTGTTTGTGCTCCTTCATACCCACCGTGTTGGCTACCTCCTATTCTTTACACTCTGGGATGCCCCCCCTTCTCACACATGTTTTTGAAGACTTCTTAAAATACCATCTTTCTTAGAAACCTTGTGCACCCTCTGGACTGTAAGGGGTTTGATTCCTCTTGAGAATAAAGTAGAACTTTGTGAAAATCTCTCTCAAGCCATGTCTGAGACTCTACTTCAATGAGTAGTCACTGGCTCTCACCCAGGAGACCATCTTCAGGGTGAGCACTGTCTTCTTCACCTTCCGAAATCAACTTTACCTTACCTTGCTAGAATTGGTATTCAAAAAATTTTTGTAGAATTGAGCCATAAGACTCTAAGAAACTTAATAGATAGTGTTTGTTTGTGATAGTCAGGGTTCTCCAGAGAAACTTACCTGATGGGAAATGTACAGGGTGAGGATAGAGGGAAAAAAGAAGGGAAGGAGGAAGTGGGAGAGAGATTGATCAATTATAAGGAATTGGCTGACACAATTACAGGGTCTGAGAGTCCTACAATCAATCGCAACTACAAGCTGGAGGCCCAGGAGAAACAGTGGCGTAGTGTAGTTCAGTCTGAATGTGAAGGCTTGAGAACTGGGGAAGCTGATGCTACAACTGTGAGTCCAAGGGCAGAAGACTAATGCCCAGCTCAAACTATTATTCAGAGACAGACAGAATTCAACTTTTCCTCCTCCTCTTTGATGTATCCCTCTTTTTTTTTTTTTTTAAGATTTTATTTGAGAGAGAGTATGAGAGAGAGCATGAGCAAGGGGAGGGGGCAGAGGGAGAGAAGTAGGCTCCCTACTCAGCAGGAGACACGGCTTGATCCCAGGACCCTGAGATCATGACCTGAGCTGAAGGCAGACACTTAACCGACTGAGCCACCCAGGTACCCGCCTTTGAGCTATACTTGCCTTCAACTGATTGGATGAGGCCCACCCACACTGGGGACAGCTGCCTGCTTTACTCTGTCTACTTATTCAGTGCTAATTTCATGTCCTACAGCCAAATATCTGGATGCCATAGCATATTTATCACAGGTAGACACAAATTATATATATATATATATATATATATATATATATATTTGGTCTTTAAACTCTCACTATCATGAGATGCATGTGGAAATGACCTGATGTACAGAAGTGTTCTTGGGGTAGGGGTTGGCAGACTTTTCTTGAAAAGGTCAGATAGTAGATGTCTTGGGCTTTGCTGGTCCCTCTTGCAACTACTAGACTGCTGTTTCATTGCAAAGTGAAAGCAGCCACAGATAATCTGAGAATAGAGGAGCATGGCTATGATCCAAAAGCACATTACAAAACCAGGTTACTTGGATGCACTTGGCCTATAGGTTGTGGTTGCCAGGTGCTTCAGAATGCTCACTAAAGAAATCCTGCACAATCCCTATAACAGAGAAAGAAATGCACATCGAGCTCAAGATACCTCGCCATTTGTTTTCTATCCAGGAAAGAAAGAAATAAGCAGATGCTAGTTTTCTCACAATAAGACATTTAAAAAAAATGATTTTGTTTATTTATTGGAGAGTGAGAGAATGAGCAGGGAGAAAAGCAGAGGGAGAAGCAGGCTCCCCACAGAGCACAGACCCTGAGATCATGACCTGAGACAAAGGCAGATGCTTAACCTACTGAGCCACCCAGATGGCCCATGGCATTTCTTAAAACACGTTTTTCTCAATGCCTTACAGGCCAACAGCACCGTCATTTCCCTTTTGCTGGCTTTTGTTTGCTCATTCCTGTGTACAGTTCGTGAATCACTTCTGTTCTCTACTCCTTACGTCGACAGAAATCCGTTTAACTGAGCTCAGAAAATGTGTGGGCTCGGGTGGGAATTCTTCTTTTGACTCTATTAAGTGGGGAAAAAAATCTGTCCTCATTTTTCTAAAAATGGTTATTTTAATGAATTCATGAATCTTGCAGAGACGTGAAAGCAAATGGCACCTCTGGTTTAAGGGTTCCAGACAGCCAGCATCCCATCTATGAACTCGTATGAACAGACTGGAAACACAACAGCAAAAGCCATTTTTCATCCGTTCAATATTGGGACCAATTTCGTGTTTGACCTCAGAAGCGTGCACGCATCCTACTTCTTGAATATTTCACACCGGGTTAAAAATTACATTGATATTTCCAGCCATTTCCAGAAAAGCAAATTCGAGTGTGGCTTGTGAGACTTTCAGTGAAATACAGAGAAGAGAAAAAAAAAAAAAAAAGAAGAAGAAGAAAGAAAGAAAGAAAGAAAGAAAAGAAAAGTTCATTGATGGGACAAAGAGGGCTGTTGACTTTCTCTGCACGAGTTCATGAACTTTCTTTCCCGTTTGGGTAGTTTTATTATTTATAGAAATTGAGTCATCTCAAGATGGATTTCAAAAACACATATTAAACTTTTTCCTTGGGGGTTAGTTGGGCACAGATTTGGTAGAAAAGCCCGCAGTGATCGGAGGTAAGCGGAAAGTTGAGAATTTCTCAGGAACGTGGACGGTACTGGGGTGCTAGCTCATCTTCCCAGCTTACCTTGATGGTACGGCTGAAACCTCTGGGTCTTCCAAGGGTCTTCCAAAGCCGTGTGGTGAAGAAATCTTGCCCCTTTCCCGACACTTTCCCTTGTTTTAAGACTCACGCTTTAGTGCAGTCTGTGGTTCATGTCTGTGTTCTGTGTATGGTTTCTCACTTGATGTCTCTGGGTATGGACACTGAGGGTCCCTCTTGACGTTTTTACCTAATTTAAGGTGGTTTCTGAAGCTTTACTTTGCATGGAGCAAGTGCAGATTTCAAAAACTGTCCTGGAGCATCGTTATCCTTGTAGAAGACGAGTGCCCCTCAGAACGGTCAAGGGTTCCTTTAAAAGGAACTCCATTTTCCAAAAGGGTTTGTGATAGGATTACAACGCTCGTGGAAGGCTGTCAGATCTGGGAGCTCCTCAAAGGCTCAGAGATGGAGAAGCCTGTGAATGAGGGTCACATTCTTCCAACCAGCATTTTCCCGAATGCACTGGGCAGTAGATACCCTCCGTCTCGGGAAAAGTAATACCAACCCCACACACATTGCAGTGCATGAGCTATGATGTTAGAAGAGCTGTATGATCTTAGGAAAAGGCACATTACATTCTGGAGGCCTAGGGATGGGGCTGGAGAGTCCCCCTTTCTGACAAGCTCCCGGGGGGGGGGGGCTGATGCGGCTGATCCGTGGACACCGAGAAGCAAAGGGACGGGGACCACCCACGAAAGTTGCAGCTCTGTCTTCCCCTGATTCCTTCCTCCTTCGTTTGCACCAAACGGTATTGTCCACCAAACGGACATGTCCATGACATGTCAAACAATGTCCATTGTTTGTATCCCCACCAAGTCAAAGTCAGCTGCAAATTAGAATCACCCGAAAAGACTTTAAACTAGCCTAGGAGTGTCTGGGTGGCTTGGTGAGTTCAGCGACCGACTTTGGATTCAGCGTGGGTCCTGATCTCAGGGTCGTGGGATCGAGTCCTGCATTGGGAGTCTGCTTGGAATGCTCCTTCTGCTGCCCAAGCCCCGCTCGTTTTCTCTCCATCTCATTCTCTAACATAAATAAATGAATCTTTAAAAAGTAGATAAAAGACCCCAGAACGATGAACTCAGAATCTCTAAGGCAGTGTCTGGACATTTTTTTTTTTTCTCAAAAAAAAATCAGGAGTAACACTCATAGAACATAAAATTATTAACCATTTAAAAATGCAGTACCTAGTAGCTTCTAGCACATTCCCAAGCATGAGCTTGACGTCATTTCTGCACAATTCATGTGTCCCAAAGAACCTCTGTACCCATGTGGTGGTCACTGCCCAGTGGTCCCCTGACCTCACCTCCCTCCTGGCAACCAATTAAATCACTTTCTGTCTCTAGGTATCTTCTTATTCTGGACATTGGATATGCACAGTCATGCAACGTGTGGCCTTTTGTGTCTGGCTCTGTTCACTCAGCCTGACACGCTCAAGGGTCAGCCACACTGTAGCAGGTGTCCTGAGGTCAATGCTTTTTAGGACCCAGGACGACTGTACTGTAGAGCTGGACCACGTCTTCCAGATCCGTGAATCTGTGGATGGACTTACAGGCTGTCTTTGCCTTTTGTCGACCGTGACTAGCGTGGCTATGAACGTTGGCTGGCATACCTCTGTCTGGACACCTGTTTACTTTCTTCTTAGATGTAAACTGAGGTATGGAACTAGGGGACCATAGGCTAAGTGCATTTTTTCATTTATTGAAGAAATGGCCAGCTGTTTTTGACACTGCCTATACTACCTCCCGTTGTCCCTGCACACTATTTTTTTCAAAGTTCCCCACTGAGTTCCATCCCCACCCGGTGTGGACAAAGACGGTCCTACAAGGAAGGGTGCCTCTGTTAACAGTTAACAGTCCTGCTACATATTTCTTTAATGGGCCCATCGCATCAGCATTAGCTGGGAACTTGCTAGAAGTGTCACATCTTGCTCCTATCAGAGACCTACTTAAGGTGGCGAGGGGCTGTCCCCATTTTAAGCAAGTGCTCTGGAGGACATTACAGCCTGGGAACCGATGCCGTCCACATAATTTCATCACTTGCGATGGGTTCACTGACTTCTACGTCCTGTCCATGTTTCCACATCACGAATCATTCTTTGAAAGTACAAGAAAATACCTGTGCATATGGCACAAAAACAAAACTGGCCCGTTTTGCATCTAACTGTTCCTTTCGACTGAGGGGGCAACATTTGGCCCTTCCCATTTTTTTTTTTCCCTAATAAAAAACTACTCAGTGAATAATCTTGACAATAAATATTTCCCAACATGTCTGAATATTTCCATGGGTTCCATTTTGAATTATAATTAGCAGATGACAGACCGGACCCTTTCCTCCTTTACAGGGGTTGGTTAATTCACTGGATGCAGGTTCTCTCTGTGCACGGAGAACGGATACTTTCATACGTTCCGAAAGAGGAAGATGATACGGAATATTGGTGATGTCTAGGACATCATTGCTGGGTCGCCAATGATGTGTTGATTTACTTCCCAAATCAGGGGGAAATAAACATGCAGCTGTATTTATGCTCTAGATTTCCAGTTTCCCTGTTTGTTTGTTTGTTTTTTTCCCCAATATTTAAGATGCTCTGGCCAGCTGTTGAATTTCTCAGTCCCTGTGGTTTCTCTGTCTACAACTAAGAGAGCTCGCAGAGCTGTTCAGAATCATCACGTATTTTCCCAACAGTATCCACTGCTTGGAGAAGTTCACTCCCAGAGGTTGCCCCGCCCAGGAAATATCCTTATTTGATTTGAGCTGAGGCTTTCCTAAGCCTGCCCAAAGTGGGTTTTTTGGTTCTGAATTCTTAAGGAGCCAAAAAATCCTTATTCTTTGCATGTGCACAGTTCTGTGCCCGTTTGAACCCACAACTCCAATTTCTGGGTGTCCGTTCCCCTCATGCAGGATTTCTAAACTATCACTAAATTATTTGTTTTAATTTTATTATTTATTATTACAATTTTTGTTATTATATTATTATTATTACTATTACTAAATTATTACTATTATTAAATTATTCCTAGATTATATTCCGCTTCCTAAAAATAAAAGGCAGAGATGAGGGAAATGCAGGACCATTGTGTGACGAGGTTTGGGTTTGAGTAAATATCCCAAAACAATATTCATCATTGCTTGTTTGTTTGTTTGTTTGTTTTTAATTTATTTATTTGAGAGAGAGTGTGTGGGCATGATGGAGGGCAGAAGCAAAGGGAGAGAACCTCAAGCAAGACTCTGTGCAGAGCGTGGCGTCCAACATGGGGCTCGATCCCACAACCCTGGGATCATGACCTGAGCCAAAATCAAGAGTCGGAGGCTTCACTGAATGAGCCCCCCAGGTGCCCATGGTCTGCTGGTTGCTATACACGGCCATGTTGGTCTGTCATTGGTTTGAACAGTCAGAAAGCCCAAACAAAGAAAAATGTGGGAAAAAGAAGCCCCACAAATGCGGAAGAGGTGAACTCGATAAAGTCTAGTGGACGTGGAAAGCCCTTCTTGTCTCGACGGCGGTGTGACCTCAAGTACACAGATGTCATAAAACAAAACCACCTCCGTTGTTTCAGATGATAAGAAGCAAAAACCCGAATCAAGTTCCCGTCATGCTTAGCATAACACATAGGGTTGGAGGACATCCCCGGAAGGAGGAGGAACACAGTCCCGCCACATCTTCCCTGATAACAAAAAATATGAATGATTTCTCCTTCCCTCTCCCTCCTACCCCCCCCTTTTTTGGGGTCCCGGATGCAGCATTAAGGGGAAATTTTGGTATTTTTGGTCAGCATATTTGTGTTATTTTTCGGTGTCTGTGCTGTGCTTTTTCTCTGATATTCGTCTTTCCGGAGGTCACCTAAAATGCTTTTTACAGAAGAGGCAACAGAGAGACAAAATAGCAGAAAGGAGCAAGCCAGCGGATACAGTCTGCTTTGTCTCTTCCAAGCCTCCCTAGCATGGTTCCTGTTTCACTGGAAACTGTGACACCAAAGCCAAAATAAGTAACACTGTCCATTTCCACGCGCTGCCTGTAACCAGCCGCGGCTGCATCTCTAAATGAGGACATTCCTAGACCTGGAGAGGTAGGACCAGCACAAGCGGCCTATAGGGAAGCTTTAACAGCTTGAAAGGCGCCTGGCCCACCCAGCCCCTGCACCATTAATGCCACTTCTTGCAAAAAAAAAAAAAAAAAAAGATGCATTTTGAAAAGACGGATTCTGGAGCAGATCAGAACGGCTCTTGGCATGTTTTCATGAGCCCAGACCAGAAGGCCTGGGATCTGCGAAAAACAGAGTGCTTTGAACCACTTATGGAAGCAGACTGGGGCGACTGTCTGCTTGTTTCCTTTTTCTGCTTCTCGGTGAAATGGGTGCTGTCCCCAAAGTTTCCAAGGGAGGACTTGCTAAGGGGGCAGTGCAAAACCTGAAGACAGCTTGAACCTGCACGAGGACCCAGGCTCCCGGAGCAAACAGCATCATCTCTGTGTTTCCTGGTGGGGCAGCTGAGCACAAGGGGAGGCACCCGTAGCTTTGAGTTCAGGCAGGTCTCCGGAAAACCCTCCCTCCCTCAGCCTGTCGCTGCAAAGAGACTTGCTTTCCGGAGTTGAAAAGCTCTCCCCATCCACCTGAGCACATCCCTCCTCCTGGAAGGAACATGGAGACTCCGGGCTTGCTGCAAGGGACAGGAGGTGTGATTCAGCCTCCTTGGGACGCGTCTCCTTCCGTAAATGTCAGAAGCTGGGAGCAGAGCGTCATTTGCAGGTGGAGAGCTGAAGGCAGCTCTTCAAGGGTGAGCAGCCCAGCCCAGCAGCCGGAGGGCTTTCCGAGGTGGCAGGGGACACCCCGCCCCCCACGCCGCCCCTCCTGGGTTTTAGACTTGGAGTGAGGGAGAAGGGAAAAAAAAAAAAATCAAGGGGCTTTCCGGCCTGCCGACAAATGCAGGGTTAAATGGGAACTGAGGTGTTGGTTGGAACGCCGAAGCCTTTCTTTCCCGGTCCCCCACTTTGTGTTTGCTGCAGCCTGAGAAAGACGCATTTGTAATGCAGACAGTGTTCATTGTGAGGGGCGGGTCAGGAATGCGGGGGTGCCTGCCACGGAATGAATTAGCTCTCTCAATGCCACGCTGGAAAACTCGATTTGAGCCAGAGCGTGGCACACTGACTCCACCGGGGTTCAGGTCTCCCAAGCACCCATGAGACCGGGCTTTGTGGCCGCCGCTCATTATGGGCTAATTTTAGGACCGGCGCTGAGAACGGAAAGATCAGGAAGAGGGGACGGCGGTGCGCCCAACAACGGGGCTCATTTAGGACGCCGGGCTCTCTCCAAGCCCGTTTCCCAGGCTCTAGAACGGCCCTTCTGTGTCACTCAGTAATTTAGTATTTACCATCCTTATGAATGTTGGGCATCTCAGCTATGCTGAGCATGTGCTCAGCAGAGGGAATGGAAGCAAAGCTTCAGCACGGCCAGAGAGAAAGGCAAAGGGCTCGGGGACATTCCTTCCCTGCTCTTGGTGTCAGCCAAGAAGACTCAGGTGAGGACGACACCGGCAAGGAACCCACGGCTGAGAACGTGGTGTGCGAAGCAGTCAGCTCTCCAAAGGGCTATTTAGGGCACAAGGAGGGGCATCAGGGGCACACCTCTGGTCCTATTCTGGTGGACACCCACGGAGTCTGTCAGCCAGGGGGCTTTCATCATGGTCCATTGTTCCTTTCGCTCACTTCCACGTTCTCGCACTTCCCACCAGAATACAAAGCTCAGATCTCCAGCCTTTGAGAGACCCTTGGACCAGACCTAGTGCCCGTGGCTGACCTGCAGCCTCCCCTACTCAACTTCAAGGCTTTGTAGCATCTGACTCTCGCCATGGTGGTGCCGTGAGTTCAGGGGAGAGAAAAGTACCCATCTTCGTGCTCTGTAGCGTGTTCTTGTACTGCGGCGGCTCCTTTGATGGATGAACGAAAGCAACTCCCCCCCTTCTCAAGTGTCTCATCTCAGGAGGTTGTGCCTACCTGCCAAAGGTGTGCAGAACGGAGACAACAGCAACAGCGAAAGTCCAAGTAGGAGGAAGGGAAAGCTTATCACATCACCTGTGGGAGGAAATAGCCATCGGTCAGCCTCGCGGTGCATGCACGCACACACACACCATATCCCGCTAGGAGGGAAGGAAGCACGTAGGCGTGACCCACTGGAGAAGGTATCCTTCATCATCCAACTTTTATGGGCCTGCCATTGCATGATGTCTGGGGAATACAGGTTGGTCGTGTTCTCGAGAGAGCGTATCCCTCCAAGAGGCTGTGGGTCACCGACTTTGTGATTAAGACATGAGGACTTGGTGGCATGTGTTGCTTTCCTTGGGATGTCCCTGCCTGCAGAATTTCCCCCAGATGCTATTGTTCTGCAAGTTGGAGAGAGGAAGGCATTGATACAGAGAGAGGAAAAATTTCCTTTCTCTCTGAATCCCTCTCGAGGTTAAAGGGTTGGTCTCTGTGCCACCTTCATTTTGTGGGAGGAACAGACACTACATGTCACAGATGGCCCTTGAGTCTCTCTCTGGGGCCTGAGAGACATTAATTCTCATCTCAACACGTCTTTGCTTCCTTCAGAAAGTTCCAGGGGAAATT
Organism: Lontra canadensis; assembly: GCF_010015895.1. Classification (NCBI taxonomy): domain Eukaryota; kingdom Metazoa; phylum Chordata; class Mammalia; order Carnivora; family Mustelidae; genus Lontra; species Lontra canadensis. The sequence continues at coordinate 7,541,397 of NW_022631062.1, read as the reverse complement.
ATTCTAGGGAAGTTGTCTCAAGTGGGGGATATTGGTCATGATGGGGAATATCTCTGGTTTTCCGAACGGCTGGAGGTCAGAGCTGCTATCTCAGGGGTAGAGGCCAGGAATGCCTCCAAACGTCTTGCAATGCACAGACAATCCTCCCATTCGAAGAATCACGTGACCCCAAATGTTGGTTCTTCTGAATGTGTCACACAGGCTCTTGGATCCCATAAAACCCCAGCCCGTCGGAACCACCTAAGATGAAACGCAGGCTCTTCTGGGTGTCAGCCATGTGCGGGTCATTCCTGGATGGATGTGCCTGGGTCCCTGCCCAGCAGGGAAATCCAGGATCCTGGGGCTCCTTCTCCATTTTCCCGTCTGAGGGCAAACCCCACCTGAGACAGTAGGACAGTGCGTCTGAGTGCTGGGTCATTTAAAACCTGTCTGACATTCCCAACAAGACTGAGAAACAATGGTAATGGCGTCCACCCTGGGCCTAGCCTTTTCCAGGCATATCAGAGCCTAAAGTCCACAGCCTGGTCATCGATAAGAGTGTCGTTGGAAAGAAAAAGCAGAAATGTCCTCCGTGTTCTGCGTGTGAGGAGACGTAATTTCATTTTGAAAATACGAGGTCTGCTAGGTTCACTGGGAAATCTGAGTTTCCCTTATCAGATCAGGTAATTTGTCGAGGATGTTTCTGCACATATAATGGGCCCCACGCCGTCCCTCGGAAGATCGGGAGAAGAGGGAATTTGCGAGCGGGACCTTGTGTGAGCTCCGGGAATTGGTGCAAGCTTCGTACTCAGCAGGCAATCATCGGGCAGGGCACGTCGGCCGTGAGCGAGGAAGCAACGAACGGGTTTCCGATATACGGAGCGTTGGAGATGGCTGGACTTTTCCGTTGAGGAGTCAGGAATGGCGGGTCTGGGTTTTCACATAGTGTAGGTGCCCTGAGGGTCAGACTTCACAAAAGCATCCCCGTAATCATCGTCGAGCAAGTGGATGGTGTACACTCTGTTCCACTCTGCCCGTGGCGTGTCACTCATGGGCTGTTGTGGGAAGAGGTACTTACGTCTTTTGGGTTTGATGCTACGTATGAGCAAGGTGGTCAGTACTGGACAGGGTCCCAGAGGACAGGGCTAGCCTCCTCCTCCTCCTGGAATCAGACTGCATTCCTGGGATGCTGCAGGGAACGGATTGATTTGGTCTAAGAGGCCCCAGATACTAAGAAGAGGGGTGCACAGGTTGGCTTCTGCATTTCCTCCGCATGCACTGCCCTCATTACCCTGATGTCTCAGAACCTTGTTTTTGTCAGGTCAGGGCCTAATCTCTGCACATGAGAACACAAACATGCCATCTGTGTAGGCGTGCCTGTCATTTCCAACCACGTCGGAGAACGTGTCCGTGAGACACCTGCTGGGAGACCCATGCCAGGGTGGGAAGGAGACACAAAGACCGATGCCCACCAGACGCAGCACTGAACGTAGGGCTCAAAACCTGGGTGCTGGCTCCAGTGTCTCCCAAAATCACTGGCCACAACCCCGGGGTCTCCCCGCCATCCTGGACTTCCCACGTCTGCCATGAAAAATTCAACTGAACCCTCTTCTCAGAGATGCCTGCCATCCCACCGGCTGCTGTCCTCTCTTCCACCAACCTGAACGTTTTACCAAAGAGTGATTCGTCATTCTGGAATGACGGGATGGACTGGAAATGTTACTCATTTGATTTGATTTCATCAGTGCTGACTCAAAATGGGTTTTCTCGTTAGACTCCATATTGGCTAATTTTAGACACGGTCCTTTCTCTATAAGCACCTATTGAGAAGTTAAGTCACTAAAGTAAGTTACTAAATCATTTGGTTGTATTCCCTGCGGTTTTATTTCGCTTTTCTTTTAAAATTCCTCTACCCAGCAGATAGCTTTACCTATGGGTGAGAAAATCCATTAGCGGATTTCCTATAACCCAGGAACGTGTTTGCGAGACCTTCACCGTTGCAATATTTGAGCATTCCTCTACCAATTATATTTCTCTTGTTGATGTTCTCCATTTTCATAGAAACTGATACTTCCTCAACCTTCAGTGCATTATCTCCTGGGAAGGTGTCCTGACCTCACGTGGATCTGGTAGGTTTGAGACTCCTTCCCGTGTAACCAGTAACCCCTGGGTAACTTTTCTGTCCGGAACATTTCCCTTTCACTTCTTAATGTTATAAACTTGTGGTTTAACTTTGTCTTAGCTTGATGTAAGAAATGAGCAACATGCCAAACACTTGAACCGTAATATCCTTTCATCACAGCTCCCCCGTCCACACACATCAATTAAAAACCCTAATAAGTTCATAAGGACGATATGTAGTACAGAAGGACAAACCGGGCATCATCTCTGATAAACAGATGTGAGTTTAATGGCAAGGCACTTGTGGATTTGCAAGGCTCCCTGCCCACCATATGTGTCTGTCTTTCAAGGGAGTGAGCCTTTTTCTTTTCTCCCTTCATGCACATTCTGATGATGTAACCACAATGCACCTTGCTCATGTCCTTCGGGTGATGTTCAGGGTCCTTCCCTCTAAATCTCTTCTTCTATTTAACGTCTGAACCACATCAGAACCATATCCACAAATACTCAGTCCACTGCTCTCCCCCTTTCTAAGACCCCATACCAGTTATGGTATTGTTCCTTGTTGGCTCACACCAGTGTCAACTCAATGCCATTTCACGTTCCACTCACTTCCTCAATACCTGCGTATCGATCATCTACCATGGGCCCAACCGAAGGCTCAATCCAGACACATAGCAACGGGGACAGAGACAGAGTAACTGGCTGGCTCTTAGAGTGCCAAATGTTAACACAGAAATGGACCTCAAGCAGAGACACACAAAAGGTGTTCATTTGTCAAGATCACGAGTTCCACTTCAAGAAGAGGAATATCGATATAAGACAGGGTAACGGTCTTCTAGAGATCTCAACTTCTCTGGGTGAAATTCCAAGCAGTGTCTCGAAAGAAAGAAGACAACAAAACAAAACAGAGAGATAGAGAAAAGACTAAAGAGAAAAGACTAGACCAAGGCATCCTTTGGATGAATCATTTCTATTACTGTGTATACATTCTTTGCAACAGCATCTCCCCTTCTGTTCACAAAAGTCATAGTACAGATCTGAGGTCCTCCAAACATTCCTGATGCTTTGAGTTTCTCTACATACAGAGCTCCGAGTGGACAGGAGACTACGCTGCACTTTTCTGCACACCAGAGTAAAGCATCCAACACATTCTCAAAATTAAGCATTCCTCCCTGGCCCATCTAGGCGTCCTTGGCATCCCCTTATCTGCAGCACACACTCAATATATCCATCTAATACCTGGGTCTTGTTCCTCAGGATCTCATAAAATATCCTCACCACCTCCTTGAATCTTATTAGGTAGAAAGATACTCATTATATTCCTTTCAAAATGCAGGTTTTTTTTTTCTCAATGTTCTCCTCTGGACCATGATGGAGAACATCTCCAGCAGATTCCCCACTTCTGTCTTGAGCATCCTCTCCGCACGCAACCCACCCCCAGAATGTTGATTTACGCCAGAAGATGATAACAGCAGCTGGTCGGCATGGCTCCAGCCAAATTTCACGGGGCTTACCTGATTTACGTGACTTCACCTCAGTGACAGAACTCAGACATGATTTGATGGCTGCTCAAACGTCCATTTGAGAATCAAGCAACACAGAGTCAGCATTGGGAATACCTAAAATAAAACAGAATCTAAGTCATGATGAGAGAACAGAAAACTGCTTGCTCTGGCCTCCAACCTTGGACTGGTTGTTGAATATTAGGTGAGAGGCCCACGTGTCTGCTTTTTGTAGCTGTGAGCGCTGGTACAGATCATGGCGTTTTGACCTCTTTATTGAGGCAGACACCCGGGGAAGAAAGAGAAAGTCTGTGTCATCATTAGAATTTCCCTGTTGCGTGGTCTCTTATTATCCTATTGTGTTTTGCCTTTTGTGCTGTAGAACACTGTTATTTTTTTTTTAATTCTGTAGTATTACTGCTGAAACCAATCCAATGGATATAACTGGACAGTAGCAGAACATGCCACCCGAAAAAATGGCACCTGAGTATGTTGACGATGGTGAGCTCTGGCCAGTTGAAAACCAGCAGAGGGAGGGATGGGCTTTCCTTGAACCTCCTTCACATGCCTAAACACACATCCTCCAGAAGGCACTCAACAGTCATCAGCACCCTCCCCAGAAGCGTCATCAACCACAAAGATGGTCTCCTGTCACAGGACACATGAGACATCTCTTTCATCAAATCATTCATTCTCTCTGCCTACATCCCCCTTCCCTTCTTCAGATTCTAAACTCTAAAGCCAGGTCTTTGAGTTCTCCATTCTTCCTGTGTATCCCCCACGTATACAGGAGGTAGACGTGTTCACAAACGTCGTCTGTTTTTCTCTTGTTAACCTGTCTTTTATGACTGGGTTCTCAGAAGAGAAGGGTAGAAGGAAAATTATTTTTCTTCCACTACACAATCCTTTATGTAACTGTAGGTAATTATTTTTCCATGGAACTCTTTTACACAGTATCCTAGTGTTTGTAGCATAACAACCTCAGTCCAAAAATGAAAACATAATTTCTTACTTGCTGAAGATGGAACAGTATGGCCATTAATGACTTTCTTTTAAGTTGTTTTTGATACTTGATATCAATGGTCTTTTTTTTAAAAGATTTTATTTATTTATTTGACAGAGATCACAAGTAGGCAGAGAGGCAGGCAGAGGGAGAGGGGGAAGCCAGCTCCCTGCTGAGCAGAGAGTCCAATGCAGGGCTTGATCCCAGGACCCTGAGATCATGACCTGAGCCAAAGGCAGAAGCTTAACCCACTGAGCCACCTAGACACCCCATGAATGGTCTTTGATACTTGACTTTAATATTCACGTATGGTTAAATTGTTTGCACTTATTTTAATCATTAGACTTAAGGATTATCTTTATAGTTACCACCAAAAGCTTGGGAAAAGTTATATTTGTGAATCTTGAAGCAGATCAATATTTTCTTAACACTTTGACTACTACGCTTTTGATCCTAAAGCCTGTGCTTGTTACAGAAAATAAGACCTAGTTTGTTACAGAAAATAAGACCTAGTTCGTATATAACCTCAAGGTTTTTTAATATTCTCATTCTTCTAATTTTTTGTTATAAATGAAAGAATTAAAGCTACATGCAATAACTATTTGGTGGGTGAGCACCAACTATTATCCTATTGTATTGATAAATGTTCTTAGGGCAGGCACAGGGGCAGTGACAAGGACTGGGAATGTCACTCTCATGAAGCCTGGCCATACAATAAAGATATGTGAGCAAAATAATTTTTATGCCACCATGCTGTTCCACGTGTTGGAGAATTTGAAATAAAGAGATGTGATAATCACAATGTCCTGGGAGATTAAGAGTGATTCTGAGTTGGCTGGTAGAGGTGATATTCTTGACAAGTTGTTGGGGAAGTTTCCCCAGCAGAGATGACACTCGGACTCTCCTTGTGATGACTGGGGCCAGGAAGATGCAGAGCCTGGGGAAGTGGGCTGGTCACTTAATAGGACAGATGAAAGGAGGATCAGTCAGAGACTAGTGAGCAAAGAGGGGAGTAGGAAGAGAAGGGGTTCAAGATGTAAGTAGGAAGCAGGGACACTTAGAACCCTGGGGTCTTGAGAATGAGTTTGTGGTGTTTTCCTGGGCTTAATGGGGAGGCTTTGGAGGGTGTTCAGCTGACATGTGTTTTTGCCAAAAATTGTTCCATCTGCAGTGTGAACATATAGGGGTGAGGGAAGCATGAGGGGAAGCAGCAAGAGACAGACTAGCACAGTGGGGTAGGAAGGAGAGCTCAAGGCTACATGGGCTACCATGGCAATGGTAACCAGACAGAACACAGATAGGGCCAGTATGACCTCATAATAGATTGCATATGGGATGTGAGGGAAGGAGAAGCATCAGGAGGTCTGGTAGGCTTTTTGTGTTTTAACATAGATGAGTAGATAGATGATACACAAATAAGTGTATGATGAGTAGATAGATGATAAATAAGTAATTATTTGGTAGGTACGTAGATAGATGATAGATAGGTAATAAATATTTGATGCACAGATTGATGATGGATGGATGGATGCATAGATAAATATGATGGATGGGTGGATGGATGGATAGATGATAGATGGATAGAGAGATGGTAGATAGATAGATAGATAGATAGATACAATGGATGGGTGGGTGGATGGATGGATAATAGATGAATAGATAGATAAGGTTTTCAGTGCGTAAATAAAATAAATTTATTTTTTCTTTCTGATATATGAATAGAAAATTTCAATGGTTCACTCCATTTATGAAAAAAGTGACTGGAGATAATTCTTGGTTTTAGTCATTTTGACTTCGTCCAGATGAAGCTAGTTTCAGCTAAATAGCAAACCACCCCCTGAGAAACTCTGTGGTTGCTCAAAGAAAGAAATAAAAAGAAAAACTCATTTCAATTGAGAGTTCATGCCAATGGGATCCCCCTAACCACTGTCAAAAGACAAAGTGACAGCTAATGCCTGAATATGTGTAAGTGGACTGAAACTTAAGGCCTTAGAAAAGGAAATCACTGTAGAGAAGACTTTTAGTCACACTGACCCACCATGTAGAAAAGAGACTTGTCCCAACATTCTACTGAGTGAAGGGTAGCTTTCTCCCTTACTTCCTTCTCTTTCCCTCCTTCGTCTCCCTTCCCTCTCTTTTCCTTCCTCCCTCTTCTCCTCTATTCTCCCTTCCCTTCCTTCTCTTCATTTTCCCTCCATTCCCTTTCCTTTGCTTCTCTTCTTTCTCTTGTCTTCTCCTTTTCCTTCTCTTCCCTTCCCTTCTCTCCTTCCTTCCTCCCTCCCCTCTTCCCTCCTTCCCTGCTCTTTCTCCTTCTCCTCCTTTTTTCTTGCTTTCTTTTTTAACTATAAATATCTTCTAATTCCTCCAGTACCCAATTTTAGATTTTCACGAGTTGGCTGTGAGACACTGTGCTCCTCGCACTATTTGACAGAGTGTGGTGTCTGGGGTTGGGTTCTGCAGGAAGCTAACTAAGAGGGTAAGTAACAAGCATGAGATTTATCAGGATCAACACCTGTGGAAAGGAAGGAACACAAGCAGGACTGCAGACAGAGAGAAGTTAAAAGCAGGGAATATAGGTTGCTTCTAGATGCTGTAAAGGCAAGGACACAGGTGGTTCCTCACACCTCCAGAAAAAATGCAGCCTTGCCGACACTGTGCAGGGGACACCTGGATCAGACTTCTGACCTCCGGGACAGAAAGGTACGAAATTGATGTCATTTAACCACTAAGAGTGTGGTTTGTGAAAGCAGCGATAGGAAGTTAATACATCTAGTAAAATGTTAATTTTAGTGAATGGTAATTAGTTAATGGTAGAACCTGTGTGGCAGGGACATAGCTGTTCCAGCAAAAATTCCTTCAAGTTTTTTGTATGTTTGGGAAATTTTCATTGGGGGATATTTTCGTTGGGTAAAAAACAAATTATTAAAAATAATAAGAAGAGGGTGGGTCACCATAGCACTGTTTGGATTCCCTTCTGTGGGAAAAAAAGTACCTGGTTTCAGAATCAAAGAGTGGACTGTGGACACTGCAGAGGGGATAGACAAGGTGGGAGAGACAGGCTGCAGGCAGGCTACCTGGACTTTCTCTGAAACATGTGTTTAAAAGAAAGTCCCAACTTACCCAGGTTTGCATACCCCACTCAGAAATATGAAACCTGAAAGTGAATCAGCATCTCCCTCCAGAGTAAGGATAATTTATTCCTGAGAAAGTTGCTCATTTATTCCCGAGCAGGTGGAGTTAGTCATCCATAGGAGGCTTACAAGATGGTAACTCTCAAACAGCCAATCCTGTTCGAGAGGATCTCTGGTGAATCCCACGTGTCATCTCAGCTATATCTCTCGGATTGGCTGTAGGCTCATGTAGGGAGGGTTCTTCTGGCCTGTCCCTTCATTTCTTTGATGTAGATTGATGATGGATGGATGGATGGATGGATGGATGGATGGGTGGGTGGATGGATGGATAGATGAGTGGATGGATGGATGGCTAGACAGATACATAGATAGCTTTGATGGATGAATGTGTGGGTGGAAGGATGGATGGATGGATGGATAGACAGAGAAGAGCTGCATCTCCATTATCCAGGCCATCTGAGAACCATAATGCCATCTCTGGGAATCAGAGAGCCCCACTGGTTGTCAAGAGGACCACATCCATAAACCTAGAGACATGTTTCTTCTTTAACTCTTCATTAATGAACCCCTCCCATGTTCTAGACACTCTTCTTGGTTTGTTGTATTTAGTTACTGCTGTGTGACAAATCATCCCCTAACGTAGCAACCCAAACGTCACACATTGATTATCTCACAGCTTCTGTGGGTCTACTTCCCAGGTGTGGCTCATCTGGGTTCCTCCTGCTCAAGGTATCTGATGGGCTTGCAGACCATCTGTTGGTCAGGGCTGCCATTCCGTCTGTGGTTAGGTAACCCTTGGTCTCTTGTTTCCTGGGCCTCTCTCTCTCCATAGGGTTTCCTCACAACATGGCAGGTTATGTCCTCTCCAGGGCACATGCAAGCATCGTAGATAGTGTTGTAGGAGAGGATCCTGCACTTAGGGAACCCGACCTGAATACTAATAATGGGTGGTCAGTCTGTCTGATATTTCCTCTCATGGAACACATTGTCTTTATTAATAAAATCATGGTAAGTAAGCAAACTGGCTACTTGCTTGAGAAGAGGACATTATCTCTGTCTTCCAAGTCTGTTAGCAACACAAACATCTTTGAAAGATAGTCCAGAAGGAAGCCTGTCAGGACCTCTAATTTCAATACATGCAGAAATGCAAAAGAGACTCGAGAATTCTTTCCCCACATCTTTTTAACATGATCTCTTGAATAAATAATACTTATTGAGAGATATAATAGAGCCTTATAAAGTGTCAAAAACTGAGACAAAATGACGCTCAGTCCCCAGAGGGAAAACGGGGTGAGAAACTCCCCAAGGGTAAATCTCCTTCCTGGAAATTAGACCTTTGCTATTCTCATCATCCTGTTCCATGGCTGTCTTCAGACTTTCTAGTGCAATCCTAAAAGAAAAAAATGATCTTCAGACAACTCAGGAGCTTTCAACTGTGAGTCATCTTGACCATGTGGATTGTGAAGTTAATTGCTACCATAACCTCCCTGAAAAGAAGTGAAGTACATCATTAGCAATCCCAAACCAAGGTCATATTCATTGCAAGAGTGCCAGCCTCCTGGACCATACAGAGGCCCTGAATGGAAGACCATTATTCCATCAAATGTGACACGCTTTACACCATTAGAGATGCCCAAGGGGTAGACATTGAAAATAGTTTTGTTTTAATTAAGTTCAGAATGTGTGTGTGTGTACATGTGTGTTTACGCAAATGTTTATCATCAAGTCCCTTCATTATGACTGATATTTTGGACTTATATTATTACTTAAGGACAGTCAATTTGTGGATCAGAAAGAATAAAGAAAAGGAAGGATTAAAGGTTTCCTCTCTAAAATGGTAAAATATCTTACTCTGCCTTTAATTTTTCTATTCAGGGGGTTTCCATAAATTATCTCAACATCCTTCTTTATGGTCAAAGAATCGAGTAAAGAATTCAATGTAGGGGCTCCTGGGTGGCTCAGTGGGTTAAAGCATCTGCCTTTGGCTCAGGTCATGATCCCAGGGTCCTGGGATCGAGTCCCACATTGGGATCCCTGCTCAGCGGGGAGCCTGCTTCTCCTTCTCCTTCTACCCCTCCCTGTTGTTTGGGCTTGCACACTCTCTCTCTCTGACAAATAAATAATTTAATAAAAAAGAATTCACTGTAAAACAAGTCATATTTTGCACTTATGTTTGTGTGAATCCCTGGAGCATTGAACTCTCTGTGGATTATAGACTCCAACACGTGTGTTTGTCATCTAAAACAGAGTCAGATGGAGAGATGGAGAGATGAGAGATGTGTGAAGAGAAATAGAGAGGGGAAGACAGACTCTGAGGAAGGACAGGAAGCCACAGGACTCAGTCCTTCTTAACATGGACTTCATCTGAGTTTTCTCTCTGGTGCCTTTGACAACCTGCCCTCTTTTGGTTCAGGGAAATAATGTTCAGCCTAAAGAAAGAATGAGCTATGGAGAAGGGAAAACCATTAAATTTTAAAAAGAATGATGCTAAAACAAAGAACTCCTTAACTTAAGAGATCTCCCCTAAAGGTAATTTTATTTCATTTGTTTTATTTTTTTTTTAAAGATTTATTTGACAGAGAGAGACAGAGTGAGCACACGTGAGCAGGGGGAGCAGCAGGCAGAGGGAGAGGGAGAAGCAGACTCCCTGCTGGGCAGGGAGCGCAATGCAGGATTCGATCTCAGGACCCTGGGATCATGACCTGTGCTGAAGGCAGATGCTCAACCAACTGAGCCACCTAGACATCCCCATTGCCTGCAAAGGTAATTTTAGTGGCCACATTCATAACTGTGGTTACGGTAACACATGACATTGCACATGCCAGTGGTGGTGCCAAATTACCAAGGGAAATCACTAGACCATTCGCAACTGAAAATGTGAGTAAGAATGAAGCATCTCTGGCTCCAGAGAGAGAACTGGAAGTATGAGCTCTTGCTCCCTGCCTTAGCTGCACCCACGTGGGCTGTGAGGCTCCATGACCTGTGCTGCTCACACCCCTATGTCATCCTGAACTGCCTTCTACCAGGATCATTTGTGGCCAATAGCACTCTGCTCTCTGTGCCGTGCTGGCATATGCCTCCCAGAGCCAGCTCGTAAAACACACTCTTGTTTCTAGCTTGCTCTGTGTCTGGGCTCACACGTCCTGCAGAAAGCCAGGGGCAGTCTTGTGAGCATGTGAACACAGCCCAGAGAGGTAGGCTGCATGGTACAGAGCAGAGATTCTTCCTACAGGAACTAAGGCACGGAGACTTGGCGCTAACAGCCATCTGAGCAAGCCGTCCTGCACACACATCTTCCCTCTCCAGGCAAGCCTTCCAAGGACTGCATTCCCAGCTAACACCATGAGGTGCTCTGGGCCACAGACACCCAGCTCAGCCACGGCAGGATTTCCAAGCCATGGAAGCTGTGAGAACGTGAATGCGTGCTATTTTAAGATGTGACGTTTGGTATGTATTTGTTACATGGCATGAGACAGCTGACTAATACACACACCAGCACCCTCTTCCACTGTGGGAGCAAAATGGAAATATGCAGACTATGGCTGAGAGGGTAGGTACTCAGTACAAAAATGTCGACGTGGGCTGACACCGGTGTTCAATGAGCTGTAATAAATCCCATTCACACCATCAATTCATCAGGTGCCATATCTCATTCTGGCAGATATTATGGTCAATATATTAAAATACACACTCTTTTACATGATTCTATCAAAGTGTAGAAGAGTTTTCTGTTTTCATTCTTTCACTTCCATATTCACATTTGACAAAAAGATATAATTAATCAAATTTATGCTTGAACTAGATAAGCTAATTCTAAGATTCACGAGGGGGAGAACTGCAAAAAAAAAAAAAACCCACAAACAAACAAACAGTAAAATTCATGGAGAGAATTTCAGGTAATTAAGCAGGGAAATGATGCCTCACAGGTATTAAATCATATTTGAAGCAATAGTACTTAAAATACAGTTGACATGTGAACAATATGGGTTTGAACTGCATGGGTCTCACTTGTACAAGATTTTTTTCAATAAAGATATTCAATAAGCATTTGTATACAATATGTAACATACAAGTCTATTTGTATACAGTAGTTGTATACAATGTAACATATATTAAATATATCAATAAATATACAATAAATAGTTACAGTATTTTTACAATATTTACAATATATACATATTTACAATATATAATTGGATATATATACATATTGATATATAAATGTATTTTCTCATATGATTTTCTTAATCACATTTTCTTTTTTCTGGCTTATTTTATTGTAAGAACAGAGTCTATATTAATATAACATGCAAATTATGGGTTGATTGGCTTTATATATTACTGGTAAGCCATCCAGTCAAAAGTGGGCTCTTAGTAATTACATTTTTGGGAAGTCAAAGGTCATAGGTGTATTTTTGATTGCGTGGGAGGTTTGCTCCCCTAGTCCCCTAATATTGTTCAAGGGTCAACTATAGTTTGGTCCTGGCTCCTAGGATATGACAAAAGTACTTAGGAAATGAACGTTTATAGCAATAAAATTTGGATATAATTAAAGGTCTGCAGACAGAGTAATGGTTAAGTGAATTATGGTATACTTTATCAATAAAATCCATGTAAGCATATAAAAGGATGAATCATCTCTGTAGAATTATGGATCCATCTTCCAGTGATCCCTTACATGGCTAAAATAAGATGGAAAATGAGGTGACCTAGAGAGGTGACACAGGATTCGCTGCTACTCTTTACCCTTGTTCCTACAAAAAGACTCCTGAGTTTCATAATGACGCATCTTTCCTATGGCATTTGATTCTAAAGGGACCAGAAGGACTTAGTGGACATGTCGGCTTGCATGGTGATTGTTTCACGGGTTGAATTAGACCAAATTCTTTCTGGAAGAACTCAAAATGAACGTGGCAAAATGTGCAAGATAAATAAACACAGTATCTTCAGACATAATGACATCTAGATATTTGAAATGTGCTCTGAAGATTTTCATAAGGCCTTCATGTCTATATACTCAAATACAATAGTAAACTCCAAGATCAATAGCATATTTGGCTATCAAAGCAGTCGAGATAAACAGGGCAAGACTCTCTCTCTCTCTCTCTCTTTTTTTTAATGCCTAGGGAAGAGACATAGAAATACACATTGATTTTTTTTTTAAATGTATCCTTATTCCTTCAAAGTTCAGGGCGTTAAGTATTTGGCTCTAAAGCTGTGATCCCCTAATTATCTATAGAGCATCAATGGATATGGGTTTAGTCCTAACTTTTCTTTCTTCTAATTTGTTTCTCAAGAAGGACAAAATGGATATCCATTCAGAGAGTGCTGTACGGAAGACTTGGGTTATCTTGGCAGAAATCTGTGAAGTGGTAAATAGAGCTACTTAAAAACTTGCACCACTGATTAATCAGAGTACAATGGGAAGAATTACATTTCACAAAATCGCAGATACAAAAACAGGGCCTGGCATCCGAAATAGTCAGAGTTGATTAAATTTTCTTCTTTCAGATTTTGCTGTAAGTCTAGATTCAGAGATAGTCCTCCCTCCCCTGCCTTTCAAAGTATTAAATAATAAACTTCGAACTCTTTTAGTATTTCCGCAATAGTTCCAAATCGCGGTAAATCTGTATGCCTTCTTATCTTTCATGGAAGAAATGTCTCAATTCTCAGCGGAGCCAAAGGAAATGACAACAGGCACCACAACAAACAATTCTTCAGACGTTGTTCGGCATATTAGTTAGTTATTGGGTTGACACACTGGCTCTCATTTGTGTGAGGACAAATACAGAGTCGTTGCTCTTTTGGCTGGCCCAAGCAAAGTCTGAAAAAGTGACTTCTTTGCTCCTGTGAAATGTTCCAGCTCTCAATAGGAACCCCCAAACCCCGTCCCAGCCCATCAACTTCATTTTCCAGTATTAGGTGCAGGACACTCAGAACACAGCACATTAATTTCAGCGGACACTAACTTTTATCTAATTCAGCAAGCAAGCCTCTGTTAATTAGGCCTCCCAGGACGAGTGATGGCAAGAGAGCCTCCAACTGTCACTGATGGATGCTCACAACTCAAGCAGCTCTGGTGGTCAATTACTTAGGTTTCTGGGTAAGAAAGAGGGTCCTGTTCCTGGGAGCAACCTACGCTCTCCCATCATCACAGTTCCCCTCTGCCTGGACCACCAAGGCCACCGCCGCGTACAGATAGCACCTCTCCCTCTTCCTCTCCATGTCTGCCGGGGGTGGGAGGCGGGGTGCGTACTCCCCACCACCACTGCAAACAGGGTTCAGCTCGTGCCTTCCAGCCTTGAGCCTGATGGATGGGGACGGGAAGCTACTGACACAGACGCCAAGGATCTGCTGTTTGATCCCAGTGACGCGAGCCTTGTTTGATGAGGCCGTGGGAGAGTACGTACATGCAGCCTAATTTCATGTAATCCCGTTCTGCGGCTACTTAAAAGGGAAAGGGCATTAAAAGCCCACACAATAGTGTTTTCTTTCTGGAGGCCCTTCTCCCACAAAGAGCCCCTCGCCTGTGTCTTTGGGGTGAGACACCACGCAGGCCAAGGAGTTTATTTACACAGTCCCGGCTCTGTGAGGTGTCAGACACCCGATCTCCCTGAAGACACTACCAGGCTGTCATGGCTGACATTTCTGAATGGAAACACTGCAAAGAAAAGAAAATATGTTTCCATGACACAGAACAAATTACTGTGGGATGGAATAAGGATCATATTTAGGAATGGTGGGGTGAGAGAGAGAAAGGCCAATGCTGACAGGCTGAAGGTATCATGTGTTGAGGTGGCTTTTGCAAAAGGACAAAGGGACGTGGTGGTCTGTCATGGATGCTGGCATGTGAGGACAGGCGATTTCCTCTTTAGGGTCTAGCTTCTTTTCTGGACATGGGCATCCTTCATGTCCCCAGTGGACGTCTTTTCCGAAAAGCAAGGAACTGTGCTCTGAATAACCACCCGTTGTAGGTTAAAATGCGTCTCTTCATCCTTACTTTCAAATATGCAGAGACCCTCTTCCTGCGACCATGATGAATTAAACCCTGTGAGGAGGTGGCCATGCGTGTTTCCAGGCAATGAATTGGCTTCTAAGGTGAAAGATGTGCAAAAATGTGGTGGTCTTCTGAAGAGGATGTGATGGGAGAGGGAAAATGCAGGAGTGATGGCAACATTTGAGGAGAGTGGAGGTCCCATGGGGTATTACTGATACAGTCCTTGGGTTTTCCTCAGACTCTTATGATGAGCAGAAGACCAAAGTGGACTCTGGAAGCTATGGTCTGGACGTATGTAGTGGCTTCAATAACAATAGTGTCCTGGGTGAGAATGGAAATGAGTTTTTGCTTCACACGTTTCAGCTTACAGAGGACCTTGGCTTCCGTATTCTCACTCAAGCGCCTACAGGGATCCTATGAGGAAGACAAACTATGGAACCTATATGACACATGGGAGACTGAGGCTCCGTGGGAGTCCCCAACCTCCACCAACCACCACGCGGTCCAAGCTGAGATCACACCTTCTTGACCCTATAGGGTTTCATAACCTTCTTCCATAACAGGAGTATAACGCTGGCCAGTGGTGGAAGGACTACCATCTCATTTCACAGGTGGGGAAACTGAGCCATGGAGAATTACTAAAGATCACGTGGGGGTGCGATGGGGGTAGTGCAGCCCCAGAGTCTATGCCCTCAGTTTTCATACCAGACTCGGTTACAGCAGCTCACAGATGATGGACGACACCAGGACGGTCCAGTCTGTAGCAAACAGTGGTACCAGAAGAGGGGAGAACCTCAAGCTGATCTTGGAGCCATGAAACAGCATCAAAGGCTGGGATGAGACCTTTGCTTGTCATCCATCTGCTTGGATGCAACATTCTTCATCTGCTTAAGAATCTACGAAACCCACGCAACATTCTTCATCTGCTTAAGAATCTACCTTTTAACCAAAAGCATAATGGGGCAAAAAGTCATCAATTAAGGGCCATAGACCAGAAAAGGGAACAGGTCACTGAGCCATTTACATCTTCTTAGGGTGGGAATCTTTACAGAAAAGAAGCAGAGAATCCAGACTGAGACAAAGCAACGACAGAATACACCTTTCAGTTTTTAGGCAATAAAACCTATCCTACCCACCAACCTCATCACTTCTGAAACACGTGCTTTGCAAGTACGCCACATTGAACAGAAGAGGAAGACGGGCTAGTGAGTGCAGAAGGAAAGTGTGGCCCCTATTGAAAGGCTGCCTTATGGGAATTCAGCCTTATCTCAAATTTCTCTCTTATGAACATGATAATTCCTAAAATTTTGATAAGAGATTTACATATCTCCAAGTTTGATGCATTTCTTCTCTGGTGAAGGAAACGGTACAATCCTATTTTACACTGCTGAGAAATTTATAATGGTAGGAGATAAGAAAAATAGGCCGGAGCGTCTGAAACACAGAGATTAACAGTCTGCATCGATCAACTCGCCAGATAATTGCACAACCGTTCGTGTCACTTCCTACAGCAATGGCTTCAAGGTAAATAATATTGATGCTTTTCTTCTGGGATATTTTAATTATATTCGTGAGAAATATATTTGCAGGCCAACATATGGAAATTAAATCTGGGGGAATGCTCCCGTTGTCTCAGTATTAAAATTAATATTTTTTCGTGGATGATTTTGATGTTATATGCAGAAGATGTAGCATAAAAGTTTCGAAAACTGCTTGACACGATGTGATTGGAAAGTCTTTGGAATTAACGGCACATAAGAGGAAAGAGGATAGGCCACCAACTCCCAAAGCTGTGGAAGACTTCTCCAGGACCCTCACACCCTCCCTGTGTTTACTCTTCATGGCACTTATCACGTATAATGTGCAATTTATCTTGTAGTTATTTTCTCTCCTGTGTCTCTCTTTCCTAAACCCTCTTCCAGCCACAAACTCATCCTCAAACTGGGGCCATGTTGAGAGTAATCAAGACAAGATTTGGGGACAGACGTGAGCTTGGGATAGGAGGATGGTGGGAGAGAGAAGGCGTGAAGGTCAGCTCGTGGGTAACAGATATTTATGTATTTATATATAATACTAATTTATGTATCTATAGGTACGTGTTTACCAAGACAGGGAGAGCACAAAGGAGGGTATGTGAGAAGCAATGGACAGCAAGAAGGGAGAAGCTAAGAATTATGTTTGTCACTTGTGAAGGCTGAAATTCCTCTGGGGACCCCAAACAGATGCATTGGTCAGGAGAATGCAAGGTCTTGGATTTCTCGAGACGTCTGCACTGGAAATGTGACTTAGGGGTTCTGTTAGCAGGCAGAGGGCATGAAGGACACGGCATAGCAACCAGGAGACCCAGAGGCAGGGCCAGGATGAGACACCAGTCATTACGGGATGGGGAGGTGATGGAGAACAGAAAGAGATGTTTACAAGGAGCCTTTGGAAAGGGTGCCAATCGCAAGTCTATGTGTTTTGTTTTATTTTGTTTTTAAACAATGCAGATCACCTTTATATGGCTATGCTAAAGAGAGGTTTCCACTCAAGGAAACATAAAGGCAGCTACTGCTTTCATTCTTTCCTTTATTTTGCTGTCTGTCCTTCTGATTCCTAACGGAGGTCACGCAATCAGAGTGGCATTGTGGACGGGCAGAGTAACCCCATATATCAGTATGGACTCATGTCAGCGCTCTGTGCTTGCCTCCTCGGGTCTTAGTTAAGTACAACACAACAGATCACCAAAGCGGCCGTCTCTGTGAAATGGCAGGCTGAGATATAGGTGAGTCAAAATTTAGTTTTCGGTAGCTCAGCTTTCATGCCTCATGTCAGGGTTTTGCCACGTGCGTGTGGAAGGGAAGATTGCACTCCTGCTTTTGGGTTTTGACATGGGGACAGGAGGAGATTTGGCACTGTGCATTTGTAGTGTGTGTGCTATCGGGAGAGAAGGCGTGGTGTGTGAGGACCGGAGCAGGCTTGTTGTGGGAGAAGACAAGAGAGGACATGTCTTTTCAGGAGGGCAAAATCAGGTCAGTGCCATCCTCAGAAAGACCAGCTTGCCAGCCAGAGATCAAAGCCGTCTCCCGTGGTGGCTGTTGGCCATATGAGCTTGCCCTCGCACCCATGTCAAAGGATGGATACACAAAGCAATACTCCAACTGGCTGAAATCTCTCTTAGCCATATGCAGAGAGATGGAAATGTATGCGTCTCTATGATAGCTGCTGGGAAGAATTTGTTAATGAAGAGAGACAAAGACACGCGCCTAAATTTGACTATGAGAAAATATGTTCATGAAGGAAAATAGCCAAAACCATGGTACCAGCTCCGTTTAGGGAAAGGAAGTTTGAAAAAAAAATGTCAAGAGAAAAGAAAGACGTCGCCTAAATGAGGAACAGAGTCCAGCAGAGCAATGTTTTCAGAGTGAGGGAAATCTGGTGCCAACATATCCATCATTTACTGGCCGTGGGACCACCTATGTGGGTCC
The DNA here is from genome assembly GCF_010015895.1 of Lontra canadensis. NCBI lineage: Eukaryota > Metazoa > Chordata > Mammalia > Carnivora > Mustelidae > Lontra > Lontra canadensis. The sequence continues at coordinate 7,523,194 of NW_022631062.1, read as the reverse complement.
CAGCCCCCTCACATAGCAAAGGAAACTGGCGAGTTCTACTTTAGCAAGTTTCGTAAGCATCAACTAGGATAATCTATATCCAACTACTTAATGGTGAGGCATGACATGTGATTAATGTCCAGGATATTTTGGTCTTTCCTCTGCAAGTGTTTCAACCATTTATATTTTTACTCTCACATCTTGAGAAGAGTGGTGGATACAGCCATTTACTATATAATATTTTTCACACCTTGGCCAAACTCTGGGCAGACTCTCTATTAGAAAACCTATAAAAATTTCATAAATATGAAATTAAAGCCTGCAGGAATGTAAATTTTATTCTGTGGTTATGATGTGTGCCTCTAGGAGATGACCCTTGATATGCATAAAGCTGTATCACATTTATGCTCTGATTCTGATGCCTGGATAAAGCCACCTTTTCTCTTTCACTGCAAACTACCAAAATAAGGGAGAATTATAATAACCATAGTGGCTCTGAAGCAGGTTTACGTTCATTGTTGTCTGTAGGCACAAAGATGATTCTGGCTACCCAAAATTAGTCAAGTTAGAGGTGTTTTTAAATCTATAAATGCAAACTTACCTTGGCTTGGAATAAACATATGATTGAAGTCATGCATTGAGTCTACCCATATGTTTGAAATACCTTATAGTTTCAGTACTCAAGTCCAGGGACACAAAGATGGACAAGGAACATCCCCTATCCTCAGAGACAAAATGATTGGGTCATGGAGCCATAGCTTGAAACAAACCCATGCAAAAACGTGTGAAAAGAGGTAACTTTCACAGAGGTGACAACATAAGAACATGGGACATCCACCCAGTTGCTGGACACGTGTGTTTGGCGTTTGGGACATAAAGATAATGGAGCCTATAAGATCTGTACGTGGTCTCAAAACCTGTGGCCAAGCCTAACCAAAACGCTGTTCCGCTGCTCTTGCCCTGCTCATGAGCTCATGTCTTTTCTCAGTCATGCACCCATGGTCTTGCATGCCTTCAAGTGCCACTGTGAAGGGCCGTGTTTCTTGGAAAAGGCAGGCCATGGTGGGGGTGTCCCTCTCACATTACTTTCCTGTCTCTATCCTGGAGATCCTCAACATTATCTGCATCCAGGTGCCTTCTTTATAAAACATGTAATACCTTCTTTCTCTTGACATAACACTCATGTGTAAGCCACCACAATCAGCATTTGAAAATAAAGCAATATGATACCCTTGCCATGCTATAGAGGAGGAAATCAAGGAAAATAACTCCTACATAATATTATGTATCCCCACGGAATAACAATTAGGTATGATTAAACATGCATACATAAGGAAGCAAAGATGCTGGTGCCTCCTCAGGGTGCATAAGCCTGAGTTTGGAAGGAGATCAGAAGACACTTTAAGGGAAAATACAGGAGTGAGAAGAGTAGAACCCAAAAGGCACTAGTAACCACAGCATTATGATAAGGACCACCAGACAAGATTTCCTGGACGGTGGTAAGAGGAGAAAATACAGAGGCAATGGCAAGTAAACTTAGGTGAATGTGTTGAGACAAATTATAGGCCGTTCAAGGGTAGAAAGTGAGACAGGCTGTTATTTGCTCACACGACCTTGGGTTGGCCTTACTTATAAGCATAGTACGCAATATACTTCTCAGAATAGGGATGAAATAAACCTTGGCAAACCACCTCAGAAAACAGAGTCCTATGGGGAAATTCCTCTGAATGTGAAGATGATCCCAATATGGGGAGTGGAAGTGAAATGGATTTCCATGATGGTGCTCAAGCTTTGGCCAAATCCTAAACAAAACTGAGCATAGTTGACCTTTGCACAATATGGGGGGCTATGGGCATCAACCCTCACGTTCGCTTGCACAGTCAAAAATCCATGTATAATTTTGACTCCCCAAAAATGTAACTAACAGCCTACTGTTGACCAGAAGTCCCACCGGTAACACAGTTGAGTCATACACATTCAGGATGCTCTACGTCTGATATACTGTATTGTTACAACAGAGTGAGCCAGAGAAAAGAAGATCCTAAGAAAGGGAAAATGAATCTATGGCATCGTGCTGTATTTATTGAAAACAATGTGCGTCTAAGTGGATCAGTGTAGTTCAAACCCGCGTTGTTCAAGGTTCGCCTGTATAATCTAATGACACTTGACTCTTTGACTCAAAAATCATTGTTTTCACATTGTGAGGAAAAAAGGACTGGAGTTTACAGAGAAAATACAGTTCCACTGTAGGTGCAGATCATCATGAAAAGGTTGTTTTTTTTTTTAATCTAGGGAAGTTTTTGGAAAACCATGCAGGATATGGGGGTCAGTCTTTGTTGTGGGGCTGCCTGTGGGTTCCACCATGTCATGCAGAATAGATCCAACCCCCAATGCCTAAGGGCCGACATTGGTTGCAACTGCTAAAAATGCCCACCCCAAATTTCCCAGGTGTTCCCTAACGGGGCAGCACCATCCCTATTCACAATTATTAGAACTCCCAGAAGTCCCTGAGATTAGCTAATTATTAAGTGAGCAGCCATTGATCTGTGAGAGGATAAAGGATGGGGTACCTTATGTAGAGGGATGGTAGGAAAAAGAGAGGCAAATCATGAATACCAGCTGAGGGTCAGGATTTAGATTTTGGGCTGAAATCTGTACAGAAATTGAGCTACGAACTGTCCCCCTAGTCTGTCTGCAGACCCCAGGTCCTTCTGGTGCTCCACACTGAGAATGGATTGCTGGACAATGTTCATCCTCTTGGTTCATTATACAACCGCTTTCTGGCGGGAGCCTGCATGTAATCTAGGCCTTCTTGGGGAGGCCCATCCCAAAGTGGAAGGCATTGCTTTGTGCTGACTCGGAACCCAGCAAATCCAACCATTCCTCGTTCTTCCCCACCAGCCAGCAAGTTGTGATTCTCAAAAATGAAGGCTCAGCCTTGGGTATCATTACGAGACCGGGTTTCAACCCCCTCCTCCATTCATGTCATTTTCACTGTTAACACTGCAAGCTCATCCACGCGAGAAGGATGGTATAAATCAGAGGGTTCATCAACGTTCGGTGGGAAAATATGGCGGGTGAAAAGGCCAGGCATCCCTGACTGCCTTTACGGACGATTCAGAAGTGAAAAAGAAGGAGGAAGAGGCCTCCAGGAAAAGAGGTCACCCCGAGAGAGAAAAAGGAGAAAATAGAGCATGCAAGGGGGAGCGAGAACGGTGACTAACAGAGTGTGAGCAGCTGACACTGGGATGTTCCTGGGGTTGGAATTACGCCAGGGACAGAGCAGCACAGTGGCCTTGTGACTTATGGGTGCGTCCTCTGAGGAGAAGGATTTGCATCTCCAGGCGGGAATGGCTGCTGTAAATTATGGTGAGAAAGGCGTGCAACAGACACCCTTTTGTCTACCATCCGGAGGCTCAAGGCGAGACAGCAGCACCATGAGGAGAGAGGAGTGATGTCACACGGGGAACTTTGAAACACTCATCTTGCAAGAGTGGTGAGTGGGAGTTTTAACAATTCTGTCAAACCCTTCAAGTCTTAAATGAAAGTTCCAGTAATCCCTTCTTTTTAAAAACCTGTGCAATTGTACGGTTTCATTGTCATGCAAATTGCCATCCCCAAGAGGTCTGTTGGCACTTGTTAGGGTTTTGGGCAGCTGCTCCAGGAGCCTGGGGTGAGGGCACAGACCACGACTGGTGCAGAACTTGGGAAGGATTTCTTCAGCTGGAATGAGTCAAAGACAAGATTTTTATGTAGTATTTTATTTAGGAGGCAATTTTGCTTCTCCTTCTGTGTGGGCATCATGAAAGTATGGGAGCATACCAAGATCTGAATAAGGGTCAATAAAACAATAGCCCATTCTTTGTCCAGCTGAACACTGAACCACTTCAGATTTCAAAGATTGCTCAATCCACATGCATGGAAAAAGCTCTTCTCTTGGCTTAGAAATCATATTTGGTCCAGAACAAATGGGAAAATGAGTCTTGCCTGGAAAGGGGATGGAAAACAGAACAATAGCTGCCAGTGGCTGGAGGGAGGGGAAGTGGGGGGGGCTGTCCAGTGGGTATAGAGTTTCAGTCATGAAAGGTAAGTTCTAGAGTTTTCAGAAAGCCTTTCCATCAGCTTAATCTCCCTATTTCGACCAACACCAAACATCTTCAGATAGGTGAAGGAAGTGGGTTGAGAGAGGTTGGTACTTTTCTTTCTTTTGCTGATTGTTTTAAAAATCGTTTTCATGCTAATAGAGAAGAGATATCTCTAAGCAGACAAATGAACAAATGTTTTCCTCTAAATTCCAGAAGAAACAGTGAAAGAGTTGATAGCCTCTAGGAAGTCCTTTCAACAGGAGAGATGATGAGGTGGGACAAGGCTTGGTTGCAAGCCTTCTTTAAAGATTACTGACTTTTAAAATTACAGTTGACCCTTGAACAACATGGGGAGGGGGGTGGGAACCATCCATCTCCATCTCCCAACCATCTCCCAACACACAGACACAGTAAGAAATCTGCATATTACTTTTGACTTCCCCAAAACTTAACTAACAACAGCCCACTGTTGACCAGAAAGCTTACCAACAATATAAATAGCCCACTAACACGTAGTCTGTATGTTCTATTATAACCTGTGTTCTTACAATAAAGTAAACCAGAGAAAACAAAACGTGATTAAGAAAATCATAAGGAAGAGAAAATACATTAACCGGGGTGACTGTATTTATTGAAAATATTCACATCTATGTGGACGTGTGCAATTCAGAGCCATGTTGTTTGAGGGTCGACTGTATTTGTGATTAATTCTTTAGATGCAATTAAATGCACCCCATCCCACTCCAAGCCTTTCTGTACCAAAGCTAGCGGTGATCTTCTGAAACAAGGTGGTTACTCTCCTACTTGACACTCTTTGGCACAACAGAAAATGCACCTAGAATACAGTTGTAATGTTGTAATATATCCTAAGGGTTGAATCCATTATCTCCTCTCCCTTTCCTGCTGTCACATCTAGGTTGGGTGCCTCTCTCCCTGTTTCATGGTTCTTGAGGACTCCATTCACATCAGAATGTGTCTGTGTATCCTCTGGGCTCTGGGTTCCTTGAGGATGGAGACTTTCTCTTTTGTTCATGGCTATTTCACTGCCAATACCACTGGTATATATTTATGAATATACAGTCTTGTCTTATGTCCCTGACCAATCTTTGGCAAAATGCTCAGGTTGTCAGGAAAGCCACGTCAATGAAGGTTTACTGAAAATGCAAAGTGCTCAGTGTATTTGGGAAGGTGATAAAAATGACATGCCCCAAATATGCCTGGTACATCACCACATTCCTCTCAGGGAAGAGATGCTCATTCCAACATTCCCCCTTGCCCACTTTGTTCTAAAGGGTGGGGAAGTTCTATGTGGTAGACAAAATGTCATCCTGGAAAGAACCTGGACACAGAATATTCACTCTATTAGTTATGGACATCTTAAATTGCAAAGCTAACATCCAAAGATTGGGTATCCAGATGTCTTCTAGGCAAGTGAATTCCCAATAATAGTCCTTGGCCTTCTCGCATCAAACAGAAGTGAGGAATTTGTCCAAGAATATGCAACTTGCAGAATCACTGCCAACTGGCTAGATCAGAATCCCCGATGCTGAACCTCAGAACTTGGCATTTTCTTAAATTCCCCCACGTAATTCTGATAGGTGTCCAGGTTTGAGAACCGGAGATCTAGTCCATCCCTGATACAATGGTTTAATGGCCTTATGGCATTTCTGAGATATGGTCATTCGGATTGCAATTGAAACTCATTAGACTTAACTACTTTCCATAGAAACTTATTCCATTTCCAGAAATCTCAAATGGCTAGAAAGTCTTCATTTTAAATTAACTACACTTACTCCTCCTTTTCACTTTCATTCATTCCCAATGACTTGCTCTTAGAGACCCAACAGAAGAAATCTAAACATTTCTTAGCTTTTAAAGCCCTTTCAATATTTGAAAAGGGCTACCATATTGTATTCATGATCGCTGTGTATCCAGTGATCAAATCATCTCAAATTTAGTCACAGGAAATAGCAACATTGAGCGCAATTTCTGCAGATCAAGGCTCTGTGCTGCTTTGCTGGGTTCTCCAGTCGGGAAGATCTCTCACAAATTACAAATCCAACCACCGGTCAGAGCTATGGCCTCGTCTCCAGAATGCACCTGGACAACACTTGTTCCCAAGCTCATGGATGTGGTTGCTGATAGGACTCAGCTCCTCATGATGGATGGAAGAAGGTCCTTTTGTCTCATGCTGCTGTCTGAAGAGGTTATGAGGGTGAGTCCCCATGGTGGCAGTAGAGACATCACAGCTAGAGGACACAGGGAGAAATCCCACATCTGCACACCTGGTGGAGAATCCTCACCAGAATCGGAAATGGCAGCACTCTGATTCCAGATTTCCAGACTCCAGGACTGTGAGAAATAGATGTCTAGTTTTTGAGGCACATAGTCTGTGGTACTTTGCTATGGCAGCCTGAGCTGATGAGACAATATCCTAATCTCAGATCACTTTGTCTTTATTCATTGGAGAGGAGTCACCGGGCATCCTGTGCATGCACACACACGGATGTGAATATGAGGAAGACGGGATCTTTGGGAGCCATTTGAGAAGGCCGCCTACCACACATGTGGTTCTGAGTTCTCTCTTCTCCAGATCCCCATCTCACTTGCTAATCTCTCATGAAACCCACATTTGCATTTCTTCATCCTCTGGACCACTTGGATCCTTGGCCATCATTCTCCAACCATGCCATTCTTGGATCCATGGCCATCGTTCACAACAATCTCATTGAAAAACGAAGGCCAGAAGGATGTCTCCTGGTCTCTTCTTCTTCCCAGATTTTAGTTAGATTTATTTTAGGACATTTCATTTCAATCTGGTCACAGTACCCCAGATATTTTTGGCACGAGTCCATAAGCAACAACTTAGAAGTCTGGATGTGTGAACGTGTGTTGTGACACCCACTGTCCCACTATGGTTCTTTTCGTTTGTCTGCTTGATGTCTCCAAACCGGTGTTAGAGAAGAAAACTCATCTCTCAAGCTGGGAAATCTTTGTTCTCTGATAGCGCTGGAGCTGAACTCTGTTGAGCCACCCTCCTCCCCCCGAGTGGCCTCCTTTAGGTTATTTTGAACTGTTCCAAAGCTCAGCAGTTTGAAATGCGCATGCTGAGGAAGTTTTCAGCAGAACTGAGAAAGACTGAGCTCTGCTTTGCTCCATGACTACCTTTGAAAGAACCCAGCAGAACATTCCATGTAAGATGCCATACATCAGTTTATCAGCCACAGCATCCTGACTGAACGTGGATGAGTCTTGAACATGCGGCACTCCTAGCACACAAGGACCAAACCCTCTGTGTTTCCATTTTCTGCATATTTGATTCTGTGTTTTCAAGATGTGCAATGCCATGGGAGCAGCCCATCTCCATCCCCACCTTCAAAATAATCATCAGCATTTGCAGAGTTGGGTCTACGTGAGGTTGGGTGTCTATACATGAATGAACCTTGGGAGCAAGCCAAGCACAGAGCGAGCATCTACAATCGGGGCTGTGCTCAACTGCATTCTTTCCTCTGGCTTGTGTCCCCTGCCACAGGTAAAAGATAATATCCATGTCCCGGGGTGGGAAAAGAAAAAATCATGTGCTTTTCAGGGTCACAGATTTGGGTGTACAATTGAGTTTTATTAAAACGCTTGGGAAATATGTACACATCATTGATGCTCTCTGAGCCTAATTTTTTTTTTAATCATTTAAGAAATGTGAATCATCACATTTGTGGTGATGGTCGTGGTAATAGTTCAGAACATTTAATGAAATAGGGAAGAACAAAATGTACATAAGAGCTGTTCATTCTTTGTCTCTGTTCTTTCTAGAGTTTGCTAACATATTTCTTTGGGAAAGACATATCTGTTACCGGTAATATTTGGTAAAATGTACTTAGACCCAGAAAAGTTTAACACTCAAGTGACATTACTTACGTATGAGTGGAGAATGAAAGCATTGGGTGAAATTGTGAGATAAGTCAACAACGGGGTTTTCTATCCAAGAGGAGAATAGGATCCTGAAGGCTGCTCAGTGCTTTCCGTGGAAGTCCCACCCCGTAATTATTGATGGCTTCACCCTGAATTTTACAGATTTCACACAGCAAGTAGACTGCCTCCGCGTCTCTCCTGAATTTCAAAGTTATTCCCCCAAGAACACATGGTACTATTTCACACGTACTACTGTATACATTCAATACACATTTGCTGTTCTTGAATACAAGCACGGTCCATGTAGAGGGTATGTAGACGCACGTAGGTACAGAGATTTGCATTAATAAGTGACATTTGTCCTTTCAGCTTCTTTATTCCATAGAATGAACGAAGCAGGGGAAGAATGGATTCACCCAAGATCAGATTCGAAAAAAGCCTTTGTGGATTCATGCTATTTTTTATAAAGGTTTTATTTACTTATTTGACAGAGAACACAGCAGGGGAGGGGCAGAGGAAGAAGGAGAAGCAGACTCACCTCTGAGCAGGGAGCCTGATGCGGGACTCAATCCTGGGCCTCCAAGATGATGACCTAAGCTGAGGTAGGCACTTAACCAACTGAGCCACCAGGCGCCCCAGAATACCTTTTCCTAACCTCTGTAATCAACCCCTACTTTAAACCACCTACTTTTCATACCACCTACTTTACCCCGCATGGTGGACCAAAGAGAGCAGGTAGACTATGTGAGATCAATGACCACAGAACCCCACCTTGGCTGTGCATCCACTGGTCCAGGCCTCCAGAGGGGGCACAAAGGGGAAAACTCCCCCAGAGATGCACCCCAGGACACTGTTTCTTTTTAAGGAGGAAAACTCATCCTTCCCTCTCTCTCAGTCCCTCTGTCCCCAGAGCCAGCTGCTCTCAGGAAAACCACAAAACTAGAAGCACAGGCAGGCTGTCAGCCATACAGAAAACCCAGAAAGCATGAGCCCGGGATACAGGATGCTGAGTGGGTCCTGAGAGGCCATACTTCAGTGCCCCTGGGGAGGGGGCTACGAGCCGCACGTATCCAGAATGGGAAAGAACACATGATCTAGGACAGACAAGAGGAGTTTTCACAGCAGGACAGAAGGCCTGGTGTTAGCAGGAAACATACCCCTGCGATGTGACCCCGAAACAGTAGGAAACCTCCCCCGCATAAGGGGGGCAGACGGACGAGCAGAAGAGAAGCCGCAGGCTCAGCCTGTTGGCATAACTCAGCTCTCATCATTCAGAGGTTTAAGAAAAGGGGTTAAAATTGACATGGATCTCTGGGGGGGTCGGGGGAGTAATACAGGGAAACACAGTATCAACCTGAAGACTAAGGCAGAGTCGCTCACACAGAGAATGTGGTGTGGAATCTTTCTTTTCCTGAACTTTGTAATTAAAGGAAAAGCAGTCTTCAAGCATTCAGGAAGGGAAAATAAAAAATAAAGTCAAGTAAAATAAAATAAAATAAAATAAAATAAAATCTAAAATAAAAATAGGCTACCCACAAGAAGTGAAAATCATGCAATGCTCACACATTTCCTATAGAAGCCTGAATTAGAAGTGTCTTTTTCTTCTGAAAGTAGAAAAATGGGTATCCAAAGAGTTTTATATCAGGCCAAGAAATCTGTGATATTGTAAAAGCAAATATTCTCAAATATTCAAGAATTCCCTTTGTTTATAGCCCCAATATTTCTCTCAAAAATAAAATGGACTTCAACTCACAAAGAATGGAGAAGTTAGGGGCACCTGAGTGGCTCAGTGGGTTAAAGCGTCCGCCTTCAGCTCAGGTCGTGATCCCAGGGTCCTGGGATCAAGCCCCGTATTGGCCTCCCTGCTCAGTGGGGAACCTGTTTGTCCCTCTCCCTCTGCTTGCTCATGCTGGCTCTCTCTCTGACAAATACATAAATAAAATCTTTTAAAAAAGAGTGGAGTTTGATTTTAAATTATTGTAATCAGGGTCTGACAGTAAATACTAACAGCAGATATGCAGTGTTTCATACAAAAACAAACCTGCAAATACAGTTATCCAACTGAATTCAAGGTCAAAAAGCCATCGAAAGGGATATATTAGTTGTAACGTGCCTCACAAAAATAATTTGGGTTTAAAAGCCAATCTTCTCTTGGGAAAGAATGTGAAAACCCGAGTCCATAAAAGGTAAGTTGCCCTCGTGGGATATGGTGGGGGTGTGAAGATAACCATTTCGTCCATGATGTGAAACAATGTATCAGGGATAATGAAAGTAACTCCTAGTTCTGAGACACCTGGTGGGTGAAAGTATTTTTCCCGGCATGTTTCACTTAGATTCATAATATGGTTCAATAAGTGTCTCAGTCTGTTTGGCAACTATAACAAAATGGCACAGACCGGGTGGCTTCCAGATAAGACACTTACCTGTCAAAGCTGTCCAGACCCACCGTGCAGGAACAAGGTCCGCAAATTCAGCATCTAGGGCGAGCCGGCCGCCTGGTTCACAGATGGCCGTCTTCTTGTTGTGTCCTCATATCCCTCTGGGGTCTCACTTAGAAGGACACTAGTCCCCTTCATGGGGCTTCCCTCTCATGAGCGGATCACCTCCCAGAGATGTACCACCCCAAATACCATCCCACTGGGGTTCGGGTTTCTATATGAATTCGGGGGGAACATTCAGGCGCCAGCACTCGGGTTCTTGAAACACGGAATGGGAACCAGGAGAGCCTGTTTTCCAAAACAGAGTCTGCCCTCCTAATCTTTGGAAGGGATGTGAACAAACAGGACATAATCACAGGACAAAAGACGGAAAACAAAGGAAATGGCGAGGAAGCCTTAAAATCCCTCCCAGCAAGGAGCCGCGTGGAGCCAATCACGCCTGTATTGTCACACGTGGCTGGAACAGAGAGAAGGTTAAACTCTCACAGAAGCAGACAAAGTCTCTCAGATTGGGCGCAATAAACCTAAATCCAAACATTTGGGGAAAAATAAGAGCCCAAGCCCAGGTCCCTTAGCCCCGTGCTTCTAGTTAACGAGGCCTAGAGAAGCCAACAAAAATTACCAACAGAAACACAGATGGGAAGAGAAAAACAGGTGTGGCGTTCAGACTAGCAGACAGCACCACGAGAGGTGCGGACCGTGAGGAAATTCTGCCGGGTGTAGAAGAAACTGGCCTAAATTCCAGAGGCCTCGGAGCAGCTCAGCACTCCTCCTCCTGGGAGACAAGTGGAATTCTGTAGGAAAGAGATGGAAGATAACCCAGAAAATTCCAACCGTCCACACTGGATCTACAGAGGGCAGGGTAGAGGCCAGCTCCCAACATCCCTGGGAGGCTGAGGCCGTGTGTGACCTACGGAGTGGGGAGATCAGCCACCACCTGCAGTGTTTGTCTACACTGGCTGTGAACAGCAACCTCAGACTCGCCTGTTGAGAGTAAAAGAGGATGATGAGGCTGGGAGTCCTGGATGTTGAGGCAGGAGCTAACCATGCAAGAGAGGCCAACCATGATATTTAAAGCATTTGCACAGTCACAGAATGACAAGGCGGTGGAGAAGCGAAGCCCCTTGTGGGGTTGGAATGGGATGCCCCATGGTGAACCTGCTGTGGAGGTCGGCACTTCCCCACCCCACCTCAGGTCCCTGCAGCTCATCTCTCACTGGGGACTGAGTACAAACCACGGCTGAGGCCAGACCTGCCTTCGACAAGATCTGCGCTTGTCCTGGACATCCTGCTGGACACGCACACACTCACACACACTCCAATATGGTCGCACACACTTACACACGTGTATTCAGGTAACTATGAAACGCGGCCGTTTACGACGATGTAAAAATGGTATGGATAGGAAGTTAGGATGAAGAGGAGGGTAAAACTGGGTTTTTACCACACCAGTTTTGTACAAAAGGCACCTCTATAACATGCATATATATTAAAAATTATCAGGATGCCTGGGTGGCTTGGTTGGTAGAGGGTTTTCCTTCAGCTCAGGTCATGATCTCAGGGTCCTGGGATCGAGCCCTGCATTGGGCAACCTGCTCTGAGGGGAGTCTGCTTCTCCCTCTCCCTCTGCTCCTCCCCTGCTTGGACTCTCTCTGTCTCTGTTTCTCTCACTGTCTCTCAAATAAAAAAATTGTAAAGTAGATGGTGCACAGATGGATGAGTAGGCACAGATACAGAGATAGGTAATAGATGGGTAGATAGATGATAGATGAATTGATAGATATGATGGATGGATAAATGACAGATGTATAGATGGATGATAGGTAGATACGAGGATAGATGGATGGATAGATGGATGAATGGGTGGATAGATAGGTGATTGATAGATGGATAGACAGATGATAGATAGATACATAGATAGATATGATGGATGGATGGATGGATGGATGGATGTGTGGGTGGGTGTGTGGGTGGATGGATGGATGTGTGGATGGATGGATGGATGATGGATGGGTGGATGGATGGATGGATGGATGATGGAGATGGATGATGGATGGATGGATGGATGGATGGATGGATGAGGGAGATGGATGGATGGATGATGCATGGATGGATGGATGGATGATGGATGGATGGATGGATGGATGGATGAATGGGTGGATGGAAGGGTGGGTGGATGGATGGGTGGATAGGTATGATCAATGTATAGATAGATGATAAGTAGATAGATGATAGATGGATAGATAGGTATGATGGATGGATGGATACATAGATGATAGATGATCGGTGGATGATAGACAGATACATAGGTATGATGGATGAATGGATGGATAGATAGATAGATAGATAGAGACAGAGGGGGAGAGAAAGCTTGCAGGAATAGATGGACAGAAAGACAGCCAGATATTCAGATATTTATCTACTTCTCTTTGGACTCTGTTTGGAATTATTCATCAACCTGACGCTCCATGACCTAGGAAAAGGATATAAACGATGTAACTCCCTGAGCCTTAGTATGCCTATCCATAAAGCAGATATCCTAATGTATATTCAGTCTAGTTCTTGCAGAGAACAGTGGAATATTGTCTGTCACATGCCTGACCCATTAGAGGTGTTCAACAGAGAGTAGTTTCCTACCCATAGTATGGGAGTGCATGTACCCACTAAGGCGTTCTGTAAAAAATAAGCAGCACGAAATCCTGGACCCCATTTCAGAGCACACTAAAATCCAGTCCCAAAGTGTAAATACATCCGTGCATTTAAGAACGCTATTTGAGATAACTGAAAAGTATTACACAACCGTAGCTGTTCAAAGAAGAAAAAGGCCCAGAATACACCAAGATGTGTGTGTGCTGTAGGTCTGTGTGTGAGTTGTGTGTGTAAGTGTGCACCTGGCAAATTTCTTCAGGGGAAGAAGTTTAAAGCAAACCTGATGGACCATTTGTTTTAACACAGATAGCTCAGAAGATCTCTCAAATCCTCATGTGGTTCTATTGCTAAAAGGAATATGAAAGGATAAATGAGTTTCTCTGCCAGTTTAATTTTCATTTGGGGGGAAGAAATACTTTCCAAATGTGCAGAGTAGTACTGTCAAAAATTTCATACAGACATTGTGTATGTACATATATTCATGTGTATATTTAAATATAAAATATCTTATTGTCAATTTCTGTCACTTACTCGGTCTCTTTTAAAATCCTCAAAAACATTTGTATTTCACCTGAGGCAAATACCAATTCTGAGTCTCCTGTTGGCACTTTACCTGCAGTGCTAAGCTTAATGTGGCCACGTTATACTATCGATTTCCATGTACTCAGATCATTAAAAACATGACTCAGGACACATAAGGTGTTTCTGTGTCTTAGTGGTGTTTAAGAGAATTCCTATAACCGCAAAGATAGTAAAACAAGAACAATGTTAAATAGATACATGTTGACAATCGAAATACTCCCGTCAGTGGCATTGCCTCCCAACCATGAGCATAGGTAGGAAAAGGTGCATTCAGAAGTTATGTATGGTTATATTTATTGTGAAAATATATCCATTCAGGTCTGTCATAAATGATATTGAAAATGGAATAAGATGACCAAACACGGGCATTTTTTTTAAAGATTGTATTTATTTGTTTGACAGAGAGAGAGCATAAGCAAAGGGAGCAGCAGAAGGAGAGAGAAGCAGGCTCCCCATTGAGTTCAGAGCCCCAACATGGGGCTCGATCGCAGGACCCTGAGATCATGATCTGAGCCGAAGGCAGAGGCTTAACTGACTGAGCCACCCAGCTGTCCCAAGACTGGCATTTTTTAATAGCTAGCATTTATCTAAACAACATGAAATGACTTCTGTACATGTCACCTGCAGCATTTGTAAGAGCCTCTCTTCCAACAACTTTTACTGTTGTTGGCTTTGGACCATTCAGTAAAAGTCCCATCATTTTTGCCCAATTATAGGAGGACTATGACAGTGAGTCTAAGCTCTTCAAAATGTCCTCAACCCTCATTCATGTGTTCAGTGATTTAAGACATCTCAAGAGACCCCAAATTAGAATCACTCAGTTAAGGGATGCCTGGGTGACTCAGTGGGTTAAGTGTCTGCCTTTGGCTTGGGTCATGATTCCAGGGGTCCTGGGATTAAGCCCCACATCAGGCTCCTTGCTCAATGGGGAGTCTGCTTCTCCCTCTCCCCCAGCTTATGCTCAGTCTCTCTCTCTCAAGTAAATAAAATCTAAAAAAAAAAAAAAAGAAAGAAAGAAAGAAAAGAAGAAAAGAATCACTCAGTTAAGCTGTTCCAGAATTTCTGGCCCTACAGAAATCATGAGGCAAAAACAGACAGAAAGGTTTGATTAGTCATTCTAGACCCCTGAGTTTCGAGATGATTTGCAATAGACCACAAATGCAGTCATCTTGTATCTGTGGCATCCAGAAGCTCCAAGAAACCAAATATAGAACACAGTGTGATTAAATATTCCCTCAATCACAGGGACCATGACTCTAATGAAAGGACTGTATCCTCCTGGATCCCTTAGGAAAGTAAGGAGGTTGGAAATGTGTCTTGCAAGCCCCATGACCTTGTAATGGGAATGTTTCCCTGAATTCAATGTGCCTTTATGCACAGTAGCCATGACTACATATACAGTCCACCTCAGGTCTATCAGTAGACTCTTAAATTGGTTCAGTCCCCAGTGGAGGCATTTAATGGGAAACAAGACTTGAATACCCCATTAAAAAGTGGGGGGGGGGGCAGTGCCACGAATGTTACCCCAGGTCCTGTTGTCAAATTATTAGGGTTAATAGTAAGAGGAACTTGGGGAAAAACAAACAAAAAACCCCACAATCAGGGTTTTGTCTATATCCAAAAAAGTCATGATCATGTTGAGGAAGGCAGAGTCTCAGTACCAGAAAGTCGAAGACGTATGGAAAAACGCTGTCGAAAATTAAGATAGGTTTGCTTGACCCTGTAAATCTCTACTCGATGGGAACATCTAGCATGCAGATTCAATGCTGTCATAAGCTCAATACTGTCCACGAAGGGGACTCTGGATGAGAATTTCACTTACTTGATATCGAAGGAGTCCCAATCCTCCCCTCTGGCTGAGCTCTGCATTCATTTGTCCAAACCAATATTTAATAAGTTTCTGTGACTGTTTGTAATTGTACGTGACTGTGTTAGTTTCCCACTGTGGCTATAACATTGACCACACAACACCATATATTTTTAATCTTATGGTTCCGGAGGTCAAATGTTCACAAGGGATCTCGCTAGACTCTCATGGAGGTGTTGCAGACTATTCCTTTCTACAAGCCCAGGGATGAATCCACTGACTGTCACTTCCAGATTCAAAAGGTAGTCTGCCTTCCTGTGCTCATGGCCACCTTTCCATCTTCACTAGCAGAAATGGCGAGTTGTTTACTTCATACCACCATGACTGTAGGTCCCTCTTCTGCCTTCACTTTCTCCCCATATAGGGACTGCTGTGGCTATCTTCGGTCCACCCAGAGAGTCTAGAATAACCTCCCTGTTTTAAGGTCAGTATATTAGCAACCTCAATTCCATCTTCTACCTTAATCCCTCCTTAGATGTAATAGGAGATAGTCACAGGGTTTTGGAAATCAGGGTGTGGATATCTTTGGATAACTATCATACTGTCTTCTACAGATACCTTACTTTTCCCAGAGTTACAACACAGACCCTGCCATCTGAGGTTTCCCAGTCTAAAGAGAGAAGAAGACATGGGAAAAAAACAGTTCAAACACATGATCCTATAAGAACACAGAAGAGGAGGTATTGTTATTGCCGGGCCAGAATAGACCCCTCAAGTGGGTAACTTTTGAGCTAAGTCTAAAAGAACAAGTAGTCTTAAAGACCAAATGATATTGGGATATTGGTGGGACGCAATATTGAACTCCAAGTAAAGTGAATAGCATGGACAAGGCATGAAGGCCAGAACTGATGATAAGCTAATATACAAATGGGTTTTTATAGTGTATTCCTCCTGAAAAATGGGTAAAATTAAGGATTTGCCATGCTAAAACCTCTAGGGTTTGTCATATAAGATTAAGTTAGCAAGGGGATCTATTTCTTCTAAGCATGGTCTAGTGGGGAACCTCTAAATATAATAAAGTCTCTGTCTGGGCAGAGAAACGGAAGAGTGATAATAATAAAAAGGCAGATTTTCACCCCATCAAGCATCTCTACTCCTTAACGAGTGGAAAGTGTATGGAGCATTTAGACATACAAGCAGAGTTTGACAGAATACTCATATATAAATGAGCAGCGATATCAAAAAGTGTGAAGCTGGGGATTGATCTGATCAGACTTGCACACTGGGACAATCGCTCTAACAACAGCCTGGAGAATGGGCCACAGGAAGAAAGGTCTGGAGGCAAGGACACCAGTTACCCTGCACCCTGACTACCACAAAAAGTTCTAATTTTATTTTCTGGTGACAACCTTCCTTGTATTTACAGTCCAAAACTGGGGCCCTTTCTCTCCCTAACTGCATACTCTAATTTGCAAACCAGCGTTCCATTGGTATCTGGCAAAACCATCATGATCCACCCACTCAGATTTGCCTAAGCAAAATGCTTTTGAGCATGCCCGCAGGAAGACAAGATTGTATTCTCTCAACCTAGCCAGTGGTTCCTATCTTTTCCAGGCACTCATTGAGGTCTTGGAAAGAAAAATTGAAGCTTTCCTAAAATAGAAGAAACCAGCTCATGAAACCACAAGTGATCTCTCCCTGGAAAGAATAATGGTGGCTCAAAGACCCGTGAAAGATACTATACAAGGAAGCATTGTATCGTGAAGAGGGTTCAGTCAGATGGCATTAGGACAGTGCCACCCAGACATGTGGTCTATGGATGGCTGCCATTCCCAGCAAGCTACGTACAGAAATGGAGAGTCAGCATGTTGAAATGTATGTATTGATTTGATACAGTTGATGTCTGTCTGTGAACTCTAATAAATAGACCGTGAGCTTGTATTTTGTAGGTCTTTTTACTTCATCTTTCTCATTCTTCATTTTGGTTTACAAAAGTTCTAGTCCATGAAACATCAGAGATTCTTTTCTTAAAACTATTGTTGAAGGATCTTTTCCACTTCCTGAGGCTGGGATGCAGGGAGACTTGAAGCGATGGCTATGAAATCTCTCTACTATCTTTTTTTTTTTCCCTTGAGCAGAAGTGAGTGGGAGGGAGGGGCAGAGAGAGAGGGAGAGCAAGAACTGTAAGCAGGCTCCACATTCAGTATGGGGCTCAATGTGGACCTCCATCTCACACCTCGGAGATCATGGCCTGAGCCAACATCAAGAGTTGGACACTTAACCAACTGAGCCACCCAAGTGCCCCTAGATCCCTCTACTCTCTGTGCTCCCTACCCCCCCTTTTAGCTAACCCTCCACCAAATGCCACCCTACCTTCTAGTTCTATTGTCCTCATGCTTTGACCTTTGGTTTGGCATCTTCAACGATGTCTTCAGATATAAACAAAACCACGTCCTCAAAATTCTAATTTGTATTAACAAAATGTTACTACCTATTGAATGTCTACCACGTCCCAAAGCACTACTGAGCACCTTATATACATTATTTTTTACACTTTTAATAAAACCATCAATGGAGTGAGTCACCTTATAGATGAGGAAATGGGAGTCCAGCGAGAAGAACCACCTGAGATGGTTTGGAGACCACTGTACATTCTTTCTGTGCTGCCGCACTTAATTTATACCGAGAGAGCATGTCTGGTTTCACCAAATAATTTTAATTTAATCTTTTCCTAGTTCAGGGTCATAAACAATCTGAGTCTTGCCATGCTGACCTAAAACTATAAAAATGCTAGGCAGGAAGCTCAGTGGCCACATTTCATGAAGGCTTTTAAAGATCAGAATTCTAAATAGCGAATTGCAAAGGTTCTTGGCTAAATAGTAAAATTAATGATTTCAGAGACATCATTTAAATAGGATATACATTTTGATAAAAGCTCAATGTCTCCTGCAGAAATCATGACAATGTCACTTATATGCCTTTACTTTCTCAAAGGCAGATTGTCAGGCATTGACATTTGATGATGCCAATCTATTTTTTAAGACCAAGGAATTATAGTGGAAAGGTATGAAACAGGTGATTTTAAAGCCGCTCCCTGTACCCACCCCCTGCAAAAAAGAAAAAAGGCAAAAAATATTTTCGCCTAAATCCAAACTCTTAAAAGAATTACCATAATATCTAAAATTCAAATACAGTATGACCAAGGAGAAAACAAGAACTCTTACATTAAAAAATCTGTTCTGTTTTAATCAGAATCTCACTTCTACATGACACAAAAAGATCCCAGTCCTACATTATCATCCTCAAATCCATTGCCACTTGGATATCTTGAGTGTCCCAGATCATTATAAAGCTTTCTTTGTACGTGTGTTTCTCCCAATATGCATATGCAATAGGTATTATAAACCTCATTTCACAAATGAGGGAACTGAGTATACCAGTTAATTGTTGCTGATAACTAACCACTCCCATCACTTGGTGGCTGAAAACAACAGTCATTTATTATTTGTCCCAGATCCAAGTCAGTGAGGAAGTATTTCCGATCTAGAATGAGCTCTTTGATCTTGAGTGGGGCTCCTTCCTGTGTTTGTGGTCAGATGGCAGTCTAGCCTGTGGGCTAGCTAGTGTAGAATGACTTCAGCTGGGATCCTTTCATGGGCTAGCCTCTGCTTGTTCTTACGGCAGGGACTGAGATCAAAGACAGGAGGCAGAAGTGATTTCTCAAATGTTGGCTTATGTCACGTTGGCCAAAGCAAGTCACAAAATGAGGTCCATAGTCCAGAGAAAGAGAGGACTACAAGGTGAGTCCTCCTCCTACTACTACCTCCTCTCCTTCTCCTTCTTCTCCTTCTCTTTCTCCTTCTTTTCCTTCTTCTTCTGCTTCTTCTTCTTCTTCTTCTTCTTCTTCTTCTTCTTCTCTTCTTCTTTTTCTTCTTTTTCTTCTTCCTTCTCCTTCTTCTTCCTTCTTCTTCTCCTTCTTCTTCAAGATCTTATTTATTTATTTGGCAGAGAGAGTGATGAGAGAATGAGTGGGAGGAGGGGCGGAGGGAGAAGCTGACTCCTGCTGAGCAGGGAGCTTGATGTGGGCCTTGATCTCAGGACCCTGGGATCATGACCTGAGCCAAAGACAGACTCTTAACCTACTGAGCCACCCAGCCACCCTACAACATGAGTTCTGAATGGGTCTGTGGGTCAGGTCTGAGCCCAGTGCATATTCTTTTATTTTGCCACACTTAATTCATACCATGAGATTATGGGCATTTTCACCAGATCATTATAATTAATCCTTACCTAGTTCACAGTCACAAGGAAACTAACACCCAATCATGCTGACCTGTTTTATAAAAACACATTTCCGGAAACAAAGCAGGGCTTTCTGCAAAGCACTTTCAAGCTCTGAGATGTAAGTAGATAATTACAAAGGACATGAATGTGGAGATGGTGTTACATAGGGAAATTTATGCACTCAATCCACTACAGGGAGATTCAGGAAATGTGAGAAGTTGTCCATGGTTGGGCAAATAGGAATTTGAAAGCAGGCCTGTGGAACTCCAAAATCTGTATTTGGTTCCATAAAGCCATCTTGCCTCTGTTGTATGGCCCTAACAGGATGGGCCTCATGTGGTCCACTTCTCAACAATTCTGTACACGTTAAAGGATGTGGGGCACCAGGAGGTAATTGATGCAACATACCAAAAGGAGGTGAGAGACAAAGATGCAGAATTGAGAAAGGATCTATTCCTCAGCTCTGAGGTCCCATCTTCACGGCAAGCATGTAAGTGTGGATCAGAATGAGGAAGCAACATTTCTTTGGGGGAAGCTTCCAAGAGAGTAAAGAGCATGAGTTTCATCAGAAGCCCTGAGAGAGCTTGATGTAGTTGCCTGGAGGTGAGATGCACTGGGAATTGCCTCAGGTGCTTGACTCACACCAGAGAAGAAGAGGAAGAGGACCACAGATGTGGGAGCAGGTGACTGTGTCATGGCTGGCATGCACTCCTCTGTGTTTGTGCCTCCAGGCTGCTGCACAGGAGACTCACTCAAAAGGGTCTCCTAGAAGCCCACTAACATCATGATACTAAGGCCAGTATGGCAGGATGACACATGCCCCCTGCCGTGTCCACATCCTTATCCCCAGATCCTGTGAATATGTTACCCTGGGAGGCAACAGGGACTTTGAAGATGGAATGAAGTCAAGAATTATGAGATGGGGAGATGATTTAGTGTAGCCACAGAGTCCTTATAAGAAAGAGTCAGGAAATCAGAGTGGGTGGGATGTACTATGAAGACTGAGGGGGGACTGGAACAGGGAGGCTAATATCCAGAACACAGGGTTCCCCCCAGAGTCTCTGGAAGGAGTGTAGCCTTGCAGACACCTTGTGTTAGCCCCACAAGACTGACTTTACAAGTATAACCTCCATATCTGTGAGATAATAAATCTGTGTTGCCTTAAGTCTGTGGTAACTTGTTACAGCAGCAAAAGGAAACTCATACCCACAGAGAGCATTCCAGTAGCCCAGCAAGTCTGAACAACTCAAACTTCTTCCTATTCCCAGTGCCCATAGCAGATCCTGGCAGGTTCTAAAATATCCAGATAGTAACTGGGGAAGGAGAAGTCTACCCACTACCTCTTCCCAAAAGACGGGCAGCCTATTAACCACAGTCCTCAGCTGCAGAGGCACAGAAGAGGTCTTCATTTTTAGTAAAATTGAAATGGACTGGACCTTCTCATATATAATTCGAAACTGCATTTTTGTTTCACATAAATTACCTGTAGTCTACTTGATACTTGGGAGTTTCCATAAAGCATGGTACAGAGTGGCAATAGTTTCCCATTAAATAACAGCTAGAGAGGAAACACGGATGTAGTGAACTTTCACTTGCTTCTATCAGAACTGCTGTTCTGATTGAACTGATGGGGTAAATGTGGAAACTGGAAGCAAATAAATGGCTCACATAAGCTTTTTCATCCCCTCCCGGCACCTTGAAGATAATTCCCCATCTCTCTCTTTAACAAATCGAGGCAAGGGGAAGAGAAGCAACAGTTAGTGTCTGCTGTGTATTTTGCATAGAACATCTGCTGAGATCCCATAGTTCCACTAGGAGGTGGTCCTTGTGTCCATCCTACCCATGAGGAAACAGAAACCCAAAGACGCAGAGATTCTCCTACATCTTCCCCATGTATCTCTCTCTAGACCCAAGCTTGCCCCTACTCCTGCCTCCACATCAACTCACGTCACCAATGGTTGGACTCAATCACGTTTTTTTGCCCCAGATACACACTGCATTACCGACTTTTGCCACATCTTTCACACCTTCACCCAACAATATCCTAACAATCTTTCCACCTGTGTTCTCTTGATGGAACTATCTGAACTTCTTCCACAGAAAAGAAGGACAGCTCCTCTTTCTCCACATCTGTATAAATCTATAGTATATTGATCTGCTTACAGCCCATCAAACATACCTCTGAAGTTTCCCGTGTCCTGGGTTTTCCCCACTCTCCTTAGGATTCACTTATCCATTTACTTACTGGAGCATTAATAACCACAGATTGCTAAACTCTGGCCTCAGATGAGCACCATATGTCTTGGGTGTCATCCATGATCCCACATGATTTCTTATATATTTTATCAGAAAATTGCACAGATGGTCTTGGGCATCCTTGCAAACAACTTTTGGCTCCTTGATCTCCCTTTGGCAAATGCAAAGTTTCTCAAGGTCCCCCAACATTCACCAACACTGGCAACTGTGTCTTGGCTTGAATATTCTCTAATAAATGGACACCCCTTCATTACTATCTTCCTGTAAGTTGGATTTTAGATCCAGCTTGGGCCATCCTAGGAAAACTTCAAGTCATGAACATCTCGTGCAGCACAAAGAGTAGGAAGAGCTCTATAGAAACACATTGAATTCTTCACTCTTTGAGTTGTGTGATCTTGGGAAAGTCACTCAAACTCTCTGTCTCCTCTTGTGTAACCCAAACAATAGCACTCTGGTCAAACTCATCACATAGGATTCTATATTCCTGGACCACTTCTATCTGAAACATATAGGACATCATATTACTAACATCACAAATCAAGGTAGAAATTTCTGGGAGGTTTAGAGTAGCTTTTCATTTGCCTTTCTTACGATGTAATGACTTTCTCTACTTCCTGCTTTGGGGAAAGACACAACATTCCATCCTATGGGTACACTCAGTGCATTTCTAGAAGAGGGCAAACATGGGTAAAAACAGGTGAAGGCTGCAATTCTGAGAAGCAAGTATTTCAAAGCCCCCAATGTCATTGAGCACATGCCACTTATATTTACATGACTGTGCGTGTTTCAATGAGAATTTTCAATGCATTCTATGGACATGAGGCTCTGCTCAGTGTCTTTGGACAGAAAAATGAGGCACGTGTCCGCTGTTTCAAACTTAATACCTGGATGGCAAAAGACCTTGCTACTGCTCCATCCGTTTTTAAAAATGGGATTGATAGGGCAAGGCTGGAGACGGTGGTGGTGGTGGTAATACACACTGTCATGGGGAAAAGGATTACTGTCTTTAAGCTGAAAACTGAGATTCCAGCCAACGTCAATTTGTCACAGATTGTAAATAAAACCACAGAATTGGAGTATTTAATTAATCTAAATGATGAATTACCTGTGCATCTCAAGGCAGGCGGGCAGCCCCTCTGAGCAGAATGCCCACGTGAGAAAGAATAATAAAGGGGAAGTCTGGTCTAGGAATTCGCCTTATAAACAACATTATTCTAAATTTTACAGTCTAATACTTTGGAGCCTCATAATGTATTTGCTCATGGTCCCTGAAGAAGAGAAAAATTAGGAGCATTCTTTAGGGTCTCTCCAAAGATGCATCACCATGTATATTTGCTATTACCAAATACACCCATTAAAATAAAAGGAGCTGACACCACAGTCACCCTCAGGAGATGTATTTAAAAAAAATAATCTGAGGCTAACAACCAATGCATATAACCAAAAGCATCCGTGATGTATTCTACAGAAAAATAAAATATCCAGCTGCATGATTATTCATCTGATGACAATAGTGCAGCCTCTTTAGGGACAAAGATGAACTGAAAATCAATGGAATATTTTGAAAAATTAATTTTTAATCAAATCTTCCCGGCATTTAACTCTATATAGGCATTGTAATCATGCAGACACGTATATATCATTTAAAAATCTTTTCTTCATGGAGAATTGTCACTCGTTAAGGAAAGAGACCTCTGAGAACCTGGGCTCCCCTTCTTCCCACCCCAAAATCATATTCACATGAAAAGAAGCTCATTTCCTTTCTTGAATTCTGAAGCATCTCTGAAGAGGGAGGAGAATTTGCAAAATCAGGAAAGAGCTCCTCTCAGAAAACCCAATCACCTTTCAAGCAATGATACAATGCCAGATGTTAACATTTCTCAGAGGATCTCCAGAGAAGCGAAAGCAATTAGGCGCTATCCTTCATTTCTTCTGTTCGGAATCTCATTACCAAAGATTGCCGACGTGCCGCGATGATGTACGTATTGCAGGTGGCACTTTGTCGTTGGAAAAATAAAGCATGGACAGAATTTTACTATGAGCTTCCTCAGAGCAGAGAGGGACGGAGAGATGGGGAGAGAGGGGGAGTCGTAGGAGCTGGGAGGGAAGAGGATGCTAAACCTATAAAAGAAACCCCATGAATCATATCGTTTAGAAATGTTATTTCATAGACTTTATAATTACAGAGTGTTTTTAAACCTGTTACAGGTAATACACAGGGATAAAGTCTACTGTATCGACCTTCTATGGCGTGGCCACAAGTAATACTACCACAAGAACGCCACCCGTTCCTCTGGCCCTGGGGAATGTAAGGTGACCCAGGCATCATCTTCACCCAGACATCAGGAAACCCAAACTTGGAGGCAGGGACATCATTTCTACACTTACCCTCCTCTGAAACACCAAAACTCCTTTTCCAAGCCACCAGTCCCTTTTCCCTGAAACGACGGAGAAAGAGCCAACCTCCCCCAGGGATCCCTTCTGTCTATGATGCCCTGATTCTAAGCAATCTTGACTATTCCCAGTGGCGAAGTGGGTGTTTGTGCACCATTTTGTGTGGAAGAACAAAGTCGAGACATCTGTTAAGAGACATGCAGATTTTTCCCAGGCAGTGCTGAGGACATCTCATACAAGAGTATGGCCATGTAGACAAAGAGGCTGCATCCGAACAGGGGGCTTGGATAATTGTGGGAGGCCCTTCCCTGTGTGGGTGCAGGAGAGGTAAGAGATAAGGCATGGTCTATCGTGGGTGCAGCAGTCCTGTGAGGTGTCCCAGTGAACATTCTGGCATCTGGCAGAGGAACAGAACTCACCGGGCTCACCCCACAAATTAGAATGTTACACACTCCTATGAGGAAGAGGAATGGATCAGAGCTCCAACTGCCTGATGGCTCTCCATGTCCCTCTGCTGGGCTACAGCAGCTGGAGCTTGTGACGTGATTTCCAGGCTGGAGGAGGAATGGATTCCCCAGCAGACAAGCCACAGCCAGTGGGCATAGCACCCACCAGCAATAGGACAGACCATCCAGCTCAACGATCATGTTCTCCCCAAGTCCCTCTCAAAACCACGACTGCAAAAACCATTGGTTAAGCTCACACCATCTTATGCAGAGAGAGAAAACAAAAAAAGGGTTCCTTTTTAAAAAAAAATAAAGAGATAAATATTTTAAATTCATGGTGTGTGTGACATATTCATTATGGCATCTGAAGAAATTCTCTGGCTCATGGTAAAAATTTCTCCCCTAGATCCTATGTCCAGAGTTATTGGTATTAGCAAAAAATAAGTTGTCTTGGCAAGTCTTTTTTTTTTAAGTATTTTTTTAATTTTATTTATTTATTTATTTGACAGAGAGAAATCACAAGGAGGCAGAGAGGCAGGTAGAGGGATTGGGGAAGCAGGCTCCCTGCCAAGCAGAGAGCCCGATGTGGGGCTCGATCCCAGGACCCCGAGATCATGACCTGAGCCAAAGGCAGAGGCTTAACCCACTGAACCACCCAGGCACCCCTCTTGGCAAGTCTTAATATTTTTTGCCCTTTAGTTGTTTCTTTTGCAAACTAAGGTTAAATTTACACAGTGTAAAATAAAGCATTTCAAAATATGCATATAGTGCAAAGTACCATGCAGTCTCGTTACAGACCCATTCACCCCCACAAAAGGAAATGCTGACCTCATAAGTAACCTGTCCCCATTTCCCCACATTGCCTACAACCCCTGGAAACCACTGATCTGCTGTCTATCTCCACACGTTTGTTCATTCTGGACATTTCATATAAATAGAATCATGAGCTACATCACCTTTTGTGATTGGCTCCTTTCACTCAGCATACTGCTTTTAAGGTTCATTCATCTCGTATCATAGGTCATGACTTCATTCCTTTTTATGAACAAATAATAGTTTACTTCCTTCGGTATCTAATCTTCCATCATGTGTATATTAAAGACCATCCTACTTTCACATAGAGTTCCATTTTTTCTTTTTTAATGCTCTGACTCATTGATGACTTCAGCCCAGAGCAACTGTAATATACATATAATTTAAAGGAAGTAGGCTCCCAAGTCTCAAAACATTCAGAATCAGAGAAAAAGAGAAAAAAAAAATCTGCCAGAAATACAGAACTACATATCAATAGCTATCTCAGATTGTCAAAATTGTTCTGTGGGTTTTCTTTTTCTTTTAGGTTTTGAAAATGGAAATCCATGTTTCCAATCCAGGGTCGAGCCGTTTCTAAATAATTCATGTCAATGACTAGTTCTTATGAAATAATACCAAGGCACCAATTGTACTACTCTAAAGTGGAGTTGAATTTGAATCAGGGTTGAACCTTTGCTCATCCTCCTTAACCTTATTTTTAGCTGGATTTCACCCAATGCAGTTGGAGAAATTGTACGCTCCACTTTCCAAGATGTGTAGCCACACTATGTCCTACACACCACCACAGTAGATATTGACTTTTGAGTTTAAAGTCCTGCTCCCAGGTCCCTGGGTGGCTCAGTCAGTTGGGTGTCTGCCTTTGGCCTGGGTCATGCTTCTGGGGTCCAGGGATTGAACTCCACATTGGGCTCCCTGCTCAGTGGGAAGCCTGCTTCTCCCTTTCCCTCTGTCTGTTGCTGCGACTGCTTGTGCACTCTCTCTCTCTCAAATAAATTTTAAAAATCTTTTAAAAAATAAAGTCTTGTTCCATATTTCATACAAATATCACTCTAAATCGCCAGATCACTTTTGACCAGCATCTCCCAAATTATGGTAAGGAGAACAACAGTTTTAAAAGACACTAATAGATGATAGGAAAGAGGGAAAGAAAGGCATTGTCATCTGGTAGGTGGGAAAAAATTAAGTTTAACGTTTTAATCAGTTTCTTATCTCTGACTTCTCGATTTGTTCATCTTTAATATGGTAATACCACATCATGAGAGTAGACATTAGAACATTTCTCGGTTTTATTTGATCTCACAACCTTCCTTCAAGAAGCCTCTATCAATCAGGGCTCATGTTCCTCAGTACAAGTCATGGAAAATGTTGCTCTTGACCTTTTTTCAAATATTTATGCCTCAGAATGAAAAATAAATTTAGGAGCAAGTATGGCTTGCAATAAGGGAGGGGAAGGACTAACAGAAAAGAGGGAGAACAGACATTAACAAGAGCTCTTGGGAAGCCCTGTGGTTTTGAGGTCAGAATAATAGAGCACACAGTTGACCTACTTCCTAATATTGTAGGGTGATGTCTTTTATGTGCTTCAGACTCTGTAGGAACTGAAGAGGTGCACTAGAAAAGAGAAATCCACTCTGTTTAAAGAGGGGTTGGGGGTACCTGGACACTTTGGAGAACTGTGACATCTAATTTTATGTGACCATTTGACTGAGCCAGGAATGCCTAGACATTTTGGTCAAACATTATTCTGGGTGTGTCTGTGATGCTGTTTCAGGATGAGATCAATATTTGAATCAGTAGAATGAGTAAAGCAGACCATTGATTCTCCTGGTTCTCAAGATCTTCAAGCTCAGACTGGAACTTATTTCATCGGTCCTCCTGAGTCTCAGTCCTGAAGACTTGGACTAGAACTACACCATTGGTTTTCCTGGGTCTCCACCTTGCAGATGACAGATCATGGAACTTCTCAGCCTCCACAATCCCAAGAGCCAATTCTTTATAGAAAATCTCTTTTACATATCTCCTATTGGTTCCACTTCTCTGGAGAACCTTGCCAAATATACCACATTTTCTCCTACATCACCTCCTTCTCTATCTCCCTTAGGAGGCTCCCCTGAAGGCTCGCTAGCCATCACTGATGATTACTGACCATTTTCAGCTCTGGAATAGAGACACTAAGCAAACACGCATCCAAAATATCATGCTCAATGGACATGCCCTTCATATAAGACTGTTCATTGGCCTACTATACGGTGCTGCCCTTGAAGTAATATCGCAACTGACCATCCTTCTCTCCACTTGCTTCATAAATCAGTCATCAGTAGGTGTTGGCAATGTCTCCCAAGAATATGTGAAATTTCATACTTCAAATCTGATTGAGGGAAGGACCCTTTGAATAAATCACACTATGTCTAAATGTAGAATGTAGCAACTCTCCTGGAATCTGTAGATTATGAAAAATGCAATAACTCAGCCAGGATGGGTCAGCAGTTTAATGAAACAGATTACAACTGATTTATATCCACCATGGGCCCCATTTTCGTGTTTTCGTTTTGATTTTCTACCTGGTCCCTGACATTTTGATTTAAACGAGCCAATTAAGAAGTCAGATGCTTCAGCGCAGACACATATATTCAAATTAAATTAAAATTTGTTTATACCTTGTATCAAATAGTTTTAATTAGGAAACCATGGCCAGTCACGAGGAACTTGAGATGGTTTTTCATCTGGCTGCTATGATGGATAAAGATGTATTAAATGAAAGAAGACCCATGTTCATCCCATACATATCTGCTAAGAATGAAAGCAAAAGGTTAAAATCTGAGGAAATTCAGCAAATATTGATTCAGTTGTTCAAAAAAAAATCACTGAGCATTTACAGTGGGGCACAGGAAAAATTCTTGAGCCGACAGAATGAAGAATAGAAATGTTCCCCAAAGAAATGAGGAATAGAACAAACGGAAAATAATGCGATAAACTAGGGGAACCAAATGGAGCAAATATTTGGAGGAACACAGAAAGAGTTGATAAATTTGTTCTCCTAGAATTTCTTCTGAGTGGACAGAACAGTGGACATGCAGAAACTTAAATGCACCTAAACATGTTTCAAATTAAGAAGATTTTAAGATGAGATGAAATATGTCCTTTGATACCCTGTCCCCTTCCTACTCCAACTTTGGCTGCCATATATTCCCACTCACTCTATGCCAGCTTTAAGTGTACATCCTTGACACATACGGGATAATAAGTCATTTGTGGGGTCTTAGGGCCAAGGTGCTGGGCACAGCTGTCTAAAATCCTTGGAATGTCTTGAGTGACAGGAGTATCTTTGGTATTTGTATGAGGTGACTCATGGTGGGGCCCTTGGATAGCTTCAGGGAGGGAAGCTGGTCACCAGAAAGACCAAACACATGATCAGAGTCTTGGGGCTTTCAACTGCCCAACTTCTGGGGAGAAGAGGAAGCTGGACACTGAACTCCTACATGTGCCCAAAGATGCAATCATTCAGTCTTTCCTACCCAATGGAATCCTCATAAGAACTGTAGAGAGTGAAGCTTAGAGGAGCCTCCTAGCTTGTGAACACGGTGGTGTTCTGGGGTGGTGAGGGCAGATTCCCTGGGAAGAGGGCTCAGAAGCATTGCATTCCTTCCCAGACCTCAGCCTACATGCATCCTTTAAAATAAAAATGCCATTGTAAGTATGGTCCCTTCCTGAGTTCTGTGAGTCATTCTAGTGAATTTGACAACCTGAGAGGTTCATGAGAATCCCCCCTAAATTCATAGCCAGTTGGTCCAAAATGTGGGTGGCCTGGGTACCTACAGGCTGGCATCTGAAGTTAGGACAGTCTTCTTGGGGTCTTAATTTGTGGGGTCGGTGCTAATAAGTGCAGGTGGTTAGCGCCAGAGTTGCACTGCAGTAACATACTTGGCGTTGAGACAGAATAAACCTATTAGCACACTTGGAGGTAGACAGTCCCATGAATCCCATTTTCCAGCTGAACAGACTACGGCATAGAGTGATCTGCTCAGGGTTGAACTGGGAATGGAACCCAGCAGTTGGCTTTCAAGCCAAGAAACTCTCCCAGTTACTCTGCCTCTTAATAAACACTTCTGTTTTTGGAAGATACACTAGTTAGGTTACCACTGCACTTTCCAAAACACTATTATTATGTCAGCAGTGTCTACTGTCACTGTAGTGTTCAACCCTAGAGAGAGAAAGACAGGCAGACAAGCATACCATTACACTGTGAGAAAAGGTATGGGCAGCACCATACAGATAGCTTTATTGCTCTAAATCTGAGTAATTTTCCTGGGATTTTATGGAGAGAGAAATACAACTGATCTGAACACTTGGGCCATATTTGCATATGCAGATATCTTCCAACGTGATAAAAGCCTAGAAAATCCCATCTGTATTGACTTTAGTATAGAGAGATCTGATGAAAGTTTCATCAGGTAATACCTCCGACTTCGTTTGCAGTTGGTACATGATTTCTGTTTGCATGGAGACAAGTCTCTGATCTGCCTCCATGGGATTTCAAGGTTGAAGTCCTCAACACTGCCCACAGCTTTCAAGACTTGGCTCGTCCCTCAGACAATCCCACACCATAAAAAGCAAGATCTGTGCCCCCAATTTGAAATGCTGTAAGAATAGAGAGGGCTTCTAGATGTAATTTATTTTTATTTTTTTCAATCTGTCTATTTTATAAAGAGAGAGCAAGAGTGAGCACATGGCGGCAGGGAGGGGCAGAGGAACAGGGAAAGAAAGAGTGTGTCAAGCAGACTCCTGGCTGAATGGGGAGCTTGATAAGGGGCTCGATCTCATGACCTGGAGTTCATGACTTGAGTGGAAACCAAGAGTCAGCCACCTAATCAGCTGAGGCCCCCAGGTGTCCAGAGAAGAGTTTCTAATTAATTTATTTAAGTGGAATTCTTAACTGTGTATGACATTCTTGGTCTGTCACCACGATCTTCTCCCCAACGTCTTCTTAATAAAGTTGTAACATTAGATAGCAGTATTTAACGTGGCATGATTCCATAGACATTACTGTTACCTACTATTAATCAAATATGATTTTTGGAAGGTGCATGTACCAGAATCTCAAGAACAGAGGCATGTTTTGAAATTCTGCTGATACTGGCTCAGAAGTCTTGATGTAGCATCGTGTTCTAATGGATGTCTTTGTTTGAGTTTCCCTGGGAGCAGACCCTTAGATGAGAAGTTGGGTGCAGAGAGTTTATTCACAAGATGATTACAGGAAGCATGCATATGGAAGCAGAGAAAGTGACAGAAGGAGATAAGCCAAAAAGGATGTATTAGTAAGGGGCTAATTCAGCCAGTGATTGGGGCGCCAAGTCATTCTGGGGGAAGTCCTTCAGAGGGAAGGTGTGGTCATAGAAATACCATCCCTGCCCCAGGACAGGAAGCTAATGCCCTTGACCCATCGACCCAGGCCCCTGCTGAGAAGTAGGGAGACAGAACTTGACTGAGAACCAGTCCACCTGCTGAGAGCCCTTGTCCACGACATCTGCTGGGGAGCTCAGGCAAGCCAATGGGATGAGGATGGGCATGTACAACCTGCAAGAGATGCTTAGGACACCATAATGAACGTGCCCCCTGACACATTTATTTTGAATTCCTATTTTCAGATGCTCCGAATGCTAAGGAAATTTCTGTCCATTCTACTTGGGCTTCTGCAGTACCATCCCGATGGCAGAAGCAAAAGCCACCCAGGTCTGTGCTCCTGGGCACCACAAAATTCTTCCTGATCACCTCCCCCACTAGAGCTGGAAGGCCACAGAGGTAGGCTCTAGGTTTCCTTTGTTGGCAACGTGGCTCATCTACAGAAGGCACTCAGTCATTATTTCGTTCAATACATGTGTTTGGCAACGTAGATGAATGTAAATACAGATAGATACCAGTCTCCTAAACGTTTAGCTCATGTGAACAGAAATCCCAAAAGATACTGACTTTTCATTCGAAAGTCTGAGAGAAGAAATGGAATTCTAGAACCATTTTTCCCCATCGTCTTAAGATTAGTCAGCACACAAAATGAGTCGTTTGGTTGAAAATTATAAAAAGAACCACTGAAAGATACTCTTATCTCCTACGATATCTCCTTTGATATCTTCTTAATTCATTTTGAATGAGTGGCTGTATATTTTCTACAGGAAGAGGAACAGGCATCTACATTTCCCTGGGTGGGGGGCGTTGAGGGTCAATGTAGATGGTATATAGGCATGACTCACAGCCTGTATGTATTTTAGACCCAATGACATGATTTTCAGAGGGTTCTTCCCATCATCAGATTTACAGTTGGAAATTTCAAATACTTATAATCAACACTGCCAGTGTCTAGCGATAATTAATTTCTAGAGGAAATAGGCTGGGGTTGTGGTCACTTGCAATTTTGTTCAAGACTATCACCACTTAAGAGAAGTACAAGGAGAGCCACGCATACATGCCGGAGATGTAATTTTAATTTTTCCAGTAACTCCATCTAAAAAAAAGTAAAAGGAAACAGCTAAATTTAATAGCAGAGTCCATGCAAACCCATATGCCCAAAGTATTTCAATATGTGAACCATGAAGGGATTATTTTCCATCGATGGTTCTGAGATCATGAATTCTTTTTTTTTGTTGTGGTGTACTACACCCGTTCCCATCCTCAAAACCCACCCCTCAGGTCTTCTCTACTGGTGTCCTTACTTCTCACTGATGTGGTGGAGGAACATTCTGGAAAACTGGGCATAGATGAAGTCAAAATGATAAGAGAAGAAGTACTTTGGAAGTAGATGATAGTTCATGTCCTGCAAGATGATGAGTTGGTCTATGTCCAGCCCTACCTATCTGGAGCCACCTATCCCCAACGAAATATACTACTTTCCAAGGAATGCTCCTGTTTCCCACTCATGGTGTCTTTGTCCTTTATTCCCCTAATTGAAGGAGGAGCCTGTATTGGCCTCCTAAGCTTACTGTAACAAATCAGCTCAGAGCTAGTGGCTTAAAACAACACAAATTTACCACTTTACGGTTGTGGAGAACAGAAGTTTGAAATAGGTTTTGCTGGGCTAAAATCTAAGGGTCAGTAAGGATTCATTTATTCTGCACACTTTGGGGGAATCTATTTCCTAGTCTTTTGCAGCATCTAGAGTCTCCTGCATTCCTTGGGGGCACAACTCCCTTCTGTCTTCAAAGCCCTCAACAATTGGTCAAGTCTTTCTCAAATCACATTGCTGATTCTTCTGCTGTATTTTTTTTTCTCTTCATGTGTGGGAACACTTCTGATTCCATAGGGCCCAAATGAATCATCCAAGACAATCTCCCTGTCTTAAGGTCAGATGACTAGAGACCTTAATTCTATGTGCAACCTTACTTCCTTCTTTGCCATCAAAGGAAGACAACATAGTCACAGGTGCTGGGGATGGAGACATTGACGTTTGGGGAGGGGGCATTATTTTGTCGACCTCCTTTTACTGTAATTCTATTTTGCTGTTAATATCATTGGGTTTGAAGAAAACATAAGTTCTAAGGAAAAGACACCCAACTAAAGAAGTGAATGTTTTCTTCCCAAGCACAGCTCTAAGACAAGCATCTACAAACAACCATCTTCAACTTCTGCATTAGAAATACTTTCTACCATATGTGGATAAACGCTGTCTCATTCAGAGACTTGCAAATGCTGCACGGAGCACAAGATGATTTTTCCCATAAGACTTGTGGGAAAAGAGAAGCCAAGAAACATTGTAACACTTTCAGTCACTTGATAAATGGGTCAATTTTGGGAGCAGAAGGAGTATTCAGCACTAAATGTTCTTACTGTTAGCAACGTTTTCCAGAGTTTCCACTTTCAGAGGCACATTTCCTTTTAAAAATATGTGAATGGGTCACTGAGTTTTAAATAAGAATGTGACATTTTTTTTTTCCCAAAGGAATTAATTGTTATTTGATTAGGCATTCCCTCATATATGCCTGTCATGGCAGACATGCAAAAAATGGAAGAAATTGGGGCACCTGGGTGGCTCAGTGGATTAAGCCTCTGCCTTTGGCTCAGGTCATGATCTCAGGGTCTTGGGATCGAGCCCCACATTGGACTCTCTGCTCAGTGGGGAGCCTGCTTCCTCCTCTCTCTCTGCCTGCCTCTCTGCCTACTTGTGATCTCTCTCTCTCTCTCTCTCTCTGTCAAATAAATAAATAAATAATCTTTTTAAAAAATGGAAGAAATTTACACAAACTTCACAAACAGATCCACATCTAAGCACACTAACTTGACTTAGATTCCAAAACACATATACTTGTTTTACTGGAGGAGGGGGTGTGGTTAGAAGTATATGAAAAGTCAAATGTGAAATCAAATCTGCTTTCAAAACAACTACTAAATGTGATTGGAAGAAAAGTTTGTTTTCATTAACATTTATGTGTTTGTTTTTTTGTGCAAGCTCCACTGTACCACAGAATGTGAAATAGCCCATGGTTAATAACATCTTTTAAATTAACAAATAGAAACTACATTCAAATATTCTTTTCTTTTTTTTTTAGATTTTATTTATTTATTTGACAGACAGAGATCACAAGCAGGCAGAGAAGCAGGCAGAAGGAAAGAGGAGGAAGCAGGCTCCCCGCTGAGCAGAGAGCCCGATGTGGGTCTCGATCCCAGGACCCTGGGATCATGACCTGAGCCGAAGGCAGAGGCTTTAACCCACTGAGGTACCCAGGTGCCCCAACATTCAAATATTCTTAAAAGTTGTTGTTTTTAATCCAATGTGTGCTGACTGACAAGGAGTGGAGGGCAAGAGGAAACAGAGCCCAAGTTGACTTGCTGTGTTGCAAGAAATGGGTGCCATTTTGTGATTTGTCTTTGGAGGATGGTGCCTCCCTGTTACTCTCACGGAGGACTGCGTATGCCAGTTGTGTCTCCTTGGGCATTTCACAAAGACCATGACCAAGAAGAGGAAGTCCCAGTCCAAGGAGAAGAACATATCACGGATCCATTCAATTCTTTGGACAAGTGTATGTGACAGCATTCTCTGAAGTGGGCACCATTCTGGGACTTGGTTGGGGGGTGCAGCACACAGAAATTATCTAGATACATGAGAGACTCGGCTACATGGAAGTCACATGATGGCAGAGAGAAACAAAGTGCCATAAAACACAGAGAAAAAGAGACGTCAGAAGACTTGCTCTATAAATGAAACTTGATCTGGATAATGAAAAGAAGCTCACTGGGCCCCAGTGGGTGGGTCTGAGGTCCCATCAGAAGATGGCCATGGATTCCAGGCAAGGGAAGGAGTGGAGAGCCATACTCAGTGTTTCCAGATTCTTTTCATTGCTTTGGGGAAGGCACTGGTAATGTTCTGAGAATCTCTCCTATACTGAATGTTCCTACGAGCGTCTACCTTTTCTGAGGGCTGAGAACCCTAAAAATCCTCTGGAAATGAGATCTAAGCCAGTGCACCAGAGTCTGCCCAGAAAACACACTGCCCCGACTCTTCAAAGGTATTGTCAACACTGCAGGATCCCCATTGTCTCCTGGTTCAACAACAAACACATATTTACTCACTTGTTTGAGCTGTGTAGGACACCCACATTGTAGATTCAGCAGTGATAAAGGAAAACAGTGCCCTTGCCGTCCTTTAGTTTTCGTGAAGCCAATGGAGAAGTGGTGTTGGTTTAGGTGGAGGGGGTATTTGTGGAGAAGGTACAGGTAGACAACAAATTTAATGGGTAAGAGAAGTAACAGACAGCATTAAGTGCTAAGCATTAAGTAGAATATGTATAAGTTCATGCAATGGTCAGGAAAGAGCTCTCAGAAGCAGAGTTATTTATAGAGATCTCAAAGCTGAGTGGCTTGACGAAGGGCACCCTGTGTTCCATATTCATGATTAAGATTCTATTGACCAGGTCTCAAGGTTCAAGGAGATTCGCAATAGAGCATAGACTAACGTTTATGATAGGAATATGAATGGGCTGACTGTCCTATAATCACATTCTGAGACTGTGCAAGCATTTGAGGACTTCTCTTGACAAATTTTCCATCATATCACCTAAGCTCTATGGTGGGAGAAAGATTCAGATGAGCATTTAGCAACTGTTTTAAAGTTTGCTTTGTGTTTCTCTACTCAGGCGTCTTTTCTTAGGCTGCTAGAAAGTGTCTCTGTTCCTATTACCTTGCTTTAAATAGGAAACCTACTTCATTTCTTCTGGCATTTTTAGAGTATTAAGAACATCTTTGCAAATGTCTATATCAGCTGCAAAAAAAATAGTTTTTTCTAGTGATTTTCTAACTACAGATTTAGCTGTCCTTGTATATCTTTAAATAAGGAACCAGCAGCCAAGTCCCGGGAAGAATTGTGAAAAGGGGTCCTCATGGGCTTAGCCCATCACTCACCTTTCCTGTTTTGCTTTTGTCTTGATCCTCCCCCATGTTTCCAACCTCTTTTTAACTTGGCACTGCTAATTGCCTGTCAAAAATATTAATCCCTATCCCAGGGAAGATGGATTACTAAAGGTGTTAGTAGATACTGGTTGGTGGATAACAGATGCTGTTGGTCATCCATTCAGTTCACTCTCTGACACCTTACCCTTTGGGGTACCCACCCATTTGATGAAAAGAAGAATACTGGCTACTAGAAGTTCAGAGCTACCCCAACTGCTCTCAGCCAAATGGAAAATATTTGGGAGGTGACATTCCTCCCCAGAAGTGGTTGACTAATAGGAGCATGGTCCCATTATCCATAGATGTAGAGAGGAGCCCCCTCCCCCACCAGATTCAGGGACAAAAAACCAATAATCACTTTATTAGAGTCATGATGTCTGTGTGGTTCAGGAATTTGGACTCAGTAGAGTAAGCATAGCTTGTCCTGTTCTGTGGTGATTGGAGTCTCAGTTGGAAGACTCAAATAGGTTCAAGTGACCTGAAGAACGGTGATTGGACTCATGCGTGGTGAATTAAGGCTCCAAAAGTGAGTGTATCAGCAAACCGGGGGGAGGTTGACCTTTTATGATCTGACCTCAAAATTCACATAATATCCAACGAAAATGTAAAAAGAAGCTCAGCATCACTGATCATCAGGCAAATGCGCATCAAACCACCTAACACATCATCAAGATGAGAAAAACAAATGAACTGGGACACCGGGGTGGCTCAGTCTTTTGGGCTTCCAACTGTTGATTCCAGCTCAGGTCTTGATCTCAGGGTCATGGGATGGGGCTCAACGTTGGGCTCCATGATCAGTGGGGAGTCTGCATCTCTCCCTGTGACCCCCCTCCCTTTCCCTCTCCCTCTGCATTCTCTCTCCCCCTCTGTCTCTCAAATAAGCAAACCAATCATTAAAACAAATGAACAAACAGAAAATAGTGAATATTGGTGAGGATATAGAGGCAAAAGGGACCCCTGAGTACTCTTGGGGGCAATGGACAGTGATACAGCTTCGATGTAAAACAATATGGCAGTTCCTCAAGAAATGAAGAATGGAACTCCCATGTGATCCAGCAATCCCATTTCTGAGTATGTACTCAAATACAGGCAGGATTGCAAATGATTGTGTGTACATCCCTGTTCCTATAGCAGTATTAATCACTATGGCCAAAAGGTGGAAGAAAGCCCAGTATCCACCAAAATGTGGTATACATTACAACACACTATAAGTCCGCCTTGAGAAGGAAGGACATTCTGACACCTGCTACAAGATGGGTGAAACTTGATGCTGCTCTCCTAAGTGAAATCAGCTAGGTACAAAATGACAAATATTGCATGATTCCACTTTTAGGAGGAAGGTCAAATGGTCAAACTCACAGACACAAAAAGTAGAAGAGTATTTGGAAGGGACCAAGGGGAATGGGGACATAGGGTGTTGTTGTTTGATGCGGACTAAGTTTCAAGTCTACAAGATGAAAGGTGCTTTGGACATGCACGGTGGTGATGGTCGCACAAAAATATGAAGGTATTTAATGCCACTGAACTGGACACTTAAAAGTGGTTAAATTTAGGGGCAGCTGGGTGGCTCAGTGGGTTAAAGC
This sequence comes from Lontra canadensis, assembly GCF_010015895.1. NCBI lineage: Eukaryota > Metazoa > Chordata > Mammalia > Carnivora > Mustelidae > Lontra > Lontra canadensis. The sequence continues at coordinate 7,485,538 of NW_022631062.1, read as the reverse complement.
CTCTGCCTTCGGCTCAGGTCATGATCTCAGGGCCCTGGGATCAAGCCCTGCATCGGGCTCTCTGCTCAGCAGGGAGCCTGCTTCCTCCTCTCTCTCTGCCTGCCTCTCTGCCTCCTTGTGATCTCTGTCTGTCAAATAAATAAATAAATATTTTTTAAAAAAGTGGTTAAATTTAGGTTATGTGTAGTTGACCACAAAATGTTTAAAATGTCACATAATGTCAGCATCACCGTACTCTGTCAGTTGAAGCGATCACAGTGTTGCTGATAGTCAAGGGAGGGGATGCAGACTTGCCTTTCCATAAGAAGAGTGTCAGAACTTTGCTGCTGTGTTGTACAGCCACGGCGATGTCCAAGCGGCCAGCCACCTTGGAACTAGGTGGGGCAGATCCACAGTGCTACCGGCACTCCAGAACCACTCACGGGATTGAGTTCAGACAAACTCAGCTGCAGTGAGACCCCGCTCTATGTTCTTTCCCTGCTTCTTCTGCTTCCCACACCTCCTGGGGCGTTGCCCCTGAGAGCCCTCCATCAATAAATCACTTGCCCGTGACTTCTCAGCTCAGCTCCACTTCCAGGAAATCTGACCCAGAAGAGTCTCTGAGACTGAAAAATCTATTGCAAGTCAAAAGGGCTGTGGAATGGTAGATGATGGCAGGGCTACGGGGAATCTATTTTGAAACAGGAAGTCTTTTCATCAGCACTTTTGAGTAAGCCCTGAAGGATGTCAGGCACTCACAAGACCTGTCCTAATCACTGAGCCATATTCCTCCCAAGGCCGCGTCTGCTGCTCTTCATTTTGACAGCCGACTCTTGAGAATGAGGAAACTAGCTCGGGGAGACAGCCTGGTGAACACCAGAGGGAGGTACAGTTGGATGTTTACGTGCCCATGGAGAGCAACCAGTCATCCTTTTTTGCTCTGGAATAAGAGGTCTCCCTGCTACGGTTATTGCAATGTCCCCACCAGGAAACTCCCACACAAACCAGGAAGGGCTGGGCCATCTACAGAGAGCTTGCCTTCATCAGTCATGAATGTCTATCATTTGGTAACCCTCATGTTAACATGACTCTGCATGCATATGTTAGTGACCTCCAGCTGCCATAACAAAGGACTATAATGTGATGGCTTGAAACAACGTGTCTGTTGTGTCACTGTGCTGGGGCTAGAAGTCTGAAATCACAGTGTCAGCAACATTGCTTCCTTCTGAGGGCTGTGAGGGAGGGATCTGTCCCACGCGGCTCTCTTTGGCTTATACACATTCATCCTCCCCCTGTGCCTTCACAAGTCTGCCCTTTGCCCATGAATGTGTCCAAATTCCCCTTTTTTATAAGGATGCCAGTCACACTGCGTGACAGTCTACCCTAATGACCTCATTTTAGCTTGGTTACCTCTGTAAAGACCCTATCTCCAAATAAGGAGACACTCTGAGGTTCCAGAGACTAGAACTTCAACATAGAGTAGGAGGCAGGGGGAATGGGGACACCATTCAACCCAAAAAGACACAGAAAGCTTTGAATCAGCATGCACAAAATCAATATGCTCACATTTGCCCCCACACAAGTTTCAGTGATCTTCTCTGACAAAATGGGAAGATAAAGAGTGCGTCCTACTGCACCATTTCACCGGTGCTTGGAGCAAACTCCATTTGGGAACGCCTGCCAAACATCACAGAGAGCAGTCTACTTAGCACGTCAGCTAAATTGGGTTGTAAGAATTCAAAGGAAGATGTGGCAGCCCTAAGTACGCCTTGGAAGTCCCCGGACTCTGGGACACATGCCTATGTTAAAAATCAAGTCAACCCCATCAATGAGTGGAAGCACTTCCTGAGGTGTCTTCATTGAAGCAGGCTTGGTTGCATCTGATGGGAACAGAGATCTTAAGTTTGCTGGAAAGGCAATCTTTATGAGCCCCAGAGTACAAAGGAAACCACACATGGAGTTTGAGGGAGACATCCAACAGTGTAGCCCTTTGGTTATCAGCTTTTTTGTGTAGACGTACTCTGAATTATAATCTAGGAGATCTTGGAGTCATTCTGGACTTTGATATGTATTATTAAAGAGCTTTAACCATTTCATCTTCTTCCTTGTACTTGAGTTTTCCCCATTAAAAAAAAAAAAAGGTTTTATTTTAACCACCCAGCATTCATTACATGTGTGCTCCTTAATTCCCATCAACTATTTCGCCCATCCCCACACCCACCTTCCCTTTGGTAACCATCAATTTGTTCTCTAGAGTTAAAAGTCTGCTTCTTGGTTTGCCTCATCTTCTCTATCCATTCATCAGTGGATGGGTTCCACTCCGCAGTGGGTTCCCTCCGCAGTTTGGCTATTGTTGATAATGCTGCTATAAAGGGTGCTATAAAGGGTGCACGTACCCCTTCGAATCTGTATTTTTGTATCCTTTCCATAAATACCTAGTTTTCAATCACTGAGTTGTAGGGTAGCTCTATTTTTAACTTTTTGAGGGACCTCCATACTGTTCTCCAGGGTGGCTGACCACTTTGCATTCCCACCAACAGTGCAAGACGGTTCCCTTTTCTCCACATCCTCACCAGCACCAGTTATTTCTTGCATTGTTTTTATTTTATTTTATTTTATTTTATTTTACTCATTCTGACAGGTGTGATACCTCATTGTGGTTTCGATTTGTATTTCCATGATGGTAAAGTGATGATGAGCCTTTTTTCCATGTGTCTGTTGGCAAACTGGATGTGTTCTTCTGAGAAATGTCTGTTCGTGTCTTCTGCCCATTTTTCACTGCATTATTTGTTTTTTGGGTGTTGAGATTTATAAGTTCCTTATATATTTTGGATGCTAACCGTTTATCAGATATGTCATTTGCAAATATTTTCTTCGGTTCCCTAAGTTGTCTTTTAGTTCCACGGATTGTTTCCTTTACTGCATAGAAGTTTTATTTTGATGTAGCCCTAATAGTTCACCTTTGCATTTTCCCCATTTTTAAAATAGATAGTAAGGAAGCTATGCTCATCTTTAGTTCTGGGATACTGTGAAATAAAGGTGAATGCCAATAATAGACACATAGATACATAGATAGATAGGTAGATAGATAGACAGATAGATGGCAGGTAAAAATAAACATATAGAGAGATGATAAGTAGATGTGGGGATAGATGGATAGATAGATATGATGGATAAAAATAAATAAATAAAGGATGGATATGTAGGCAGAGATAGAGAAATGGATGGATGGATGGATAGATTGATCCATAGATATTTTTTTAAAAAACAATACTTAGTAGATTCCCACTGATAAACATTTGTCCCATTAAATGTTGATATTCTAGTAGCCTAAAACCATATATTCATCATCAAACAATGAGGAGTTCACCCCCAATTCATGAACAGGGCTCCATTGATTATGTCAATATTCAAACAGCTCATAGATTTCTTTTTTTTTTTAACAAAGAAAACCTATTAAAGGAATCAGCACTAAGATCGAATAATGAATCGGCAATTACATTATGTCATAGCCTATGTATGTCAAAAGTGTGCTAGGAGCAGAAAACTCAGCCATATATTATTTTCACCACGTATTCGATATCTGTCAACACCCATGGGCAATAGGTAATTACCTGCTTTTAACTGGCACTACAAAAACTACTTGTCATTCCGACTGATGGAGCAACCGATGTATTCTTGTACGGTGCCATTACATCAAATTGCATTATATCGTGACATGACCTAAGAATACACAGCCATTTTTTTCATTAAGCAAAACACTAATCAGGAAGATTAAAGTTTAAACACCTTCAGCAGGATTCAACTCAGTGCTATGGGTAGGATTTCTGTGCCCACCCCCAACCCTAAACTAAGCATTTACTGCATCAGAAATGCTGACTGTACATCCCATCTTGCCTCCCTCTCCCCTCCCACCTTTCTTTGGTCTCATTCTATTACAGGTTTCAAAAATCTCTTATCCATTTTATGTGCACGCATTTTTATTAACTAATTCATGTGTACCCGGCAGTAAACATCATTCGACACACAGAAATCAAGGACCCCGTCTGATTTTATTAATAAGGGTCACTGATCATTGTTTGTTAAATTCCCCCACAAATCATTTCAGACCCAGAACAGAGCAAGCAGACCACCAACAGAGATGTAAATATTTTCAGAAGATAAGCGGAGGTCTGGAGACAATTTGGTTATCGGTAGAGATGTCAGTCAAATTAAGGTACGGTATAGCATCGAGGAGCTCAGGAGTGAGCACAAAGTGGGAAACTATTGGCTGTGTTTACATGCACCAAATGAAGTGTGAAGTTGTACCCTTCTGGTGAATTTGACCCATTTAGATACCCATCAGATATTCCGTTAGAAAAAGGAAGGGCATCCTTTCTTCTGAGCAGGTATATTGCCTTTCCCATAGCTGAGTTCCCCACTGTGCCTCCTCCCTTGGATTAAATAAGTGTGCTGGGACCATTAACTAAAGTCCCTTCCAGGACACTAAAACAATAACCATGTTTCTCTCCAGACGATTCTGTAGTATCCTTTCCTCTGAGAGAGGACACTTTTGTGGATATTGAAATTGAATTTCAGTAAGTTTTCAAAACTACATTTTGAAACTATGTTTGAAATATGTTTGCAAACTATGTTGGAAACTATGTTGGAAACTATGTTTCAAAATCCAAGAATCCCCTCTCTTTTCATACCTATAATAATGACTTGGAGGAAATGTTTTTCTTTTTAATTTTTATTCCCATATAGTTAAGTTTTAGGGTTTTTTAAAATATTTTATTTATTTATTTGAGAGAAAGAGAGAGTGATCACAAGCAGTGGGGGGAGAAGAGAGGGCGAAGCAGACTTCCTGCTGAGCAGGACTCGATCCCAGGACCCTGGGACTATGATCTGAGCTGAAGGCGGATGCTTCCCTGAATGAACCACCCGGGTGCCCTAGTTGAGCTTTCTTAAATTTCCCCGCAACTGCCTTCAATTTAACTAGTGTGTGAGCACTGCCAATTCCGAGGGTTGTTTCCAAACTGAAATGTGGCAAGCAATGATTTTCATCCGTTGTACCCTTCTACCTCCGTGCCCTCACCTGTGAGCACACATTCATAGGCTTTTGAGGTCTAGGGGGTATAGCTCAGTGGTAGAGCATTTGACTGCATATGATTTTGAGGTCTAATAACTGTCTGTTGGAGTTCAGCTGCACAGAACCAGCACTGCTCTAGGTATTTTCTGCAGAAAGGAACGGACATGGGAAATGTGGTTACAAATCACTGGCCAGGTCTCTAGGAAGGACCCCTAGATCAAGAGGACCAAACGACGGGGGATGCTGGTTTCGCCATAGCTGGGGGGTGATGGGAGCTGCCTTTATGACTTAATCCCGGATCCCACTTCACCTGCTGGATCTGCCCTTTTCTGGGCACCTGACTCAGTTTGTGAAGCAAGGATTGAGGCAATGCATCTAACAGGTTGAACCTAAGTCACATCAGGAAACCCAGCTGCAAGGACATCTGGGAGATGTAGTGTTTTCCTAGCTGCAAGGACACCTGGGAGGTGTAGTTTTTTTCTAGCTGCAAGGGCTTCTGGGAGATGCCGTTTTCACCTTCCTGTGTCACTGTGTCCTGTGTCACTCTATATGCAAGCTTCTTAGCTACAAACAGGTTTGCCATCTTCTCAAAGGCAATGGTGCCTAACTTAGCCATTTGTGCTGGAATCGGGGATCATCTGTTCACCCTTCAGACTGTATTCCCATGAAGGAGGCAGAGCTGTAAACTTAAGTCCTAACAAAACTGTGTGTTTATTTCAACTCCTGTCCCTTTGGGTACTCTTTCATAGGGCAATGGTCCAAATGATCACCCTTAACATAAGAAAGAATATGAAGCAATTTTTAAAATTTAGAAAGTCTACAGCACCCAAAAGTGTCCCTGAACCACACCTCTTACACTTAGGGGATTTCAATATGGCAAGGGATTAAACAGCACGAGGCTGGAGGGGGGAACCCACAGCATAAAAAGCTTTCCGATGGGGTTACTGAGGAAGGATGGCATTTCCCTACAAGCGCCCCACAGTAGGGTTTGAAGGGGAACAGGGGTGAAAACACAGCAGCAAGCAGATGAGTGTCATTGATTTGGCCCGTCCAGTAAGCAATATCCACAGGCATTTATCAGGGAGCTCACCAAATCTTGAATAGACAACACTTCCCAATGGCTGAAAAGCAGTGACTAAGCTTAGTCTTCAGGGTGCGTCCGAAACTCCTGGATGGATAAAGCTTGTTAAAAGAAGGGTTCTCAAGTCCGCACTTCCCATATCGCTAGGCTTGGGCTCCGAGACGCATCCCCCATTTCCCAAGTGATGCTGATAAATGCTGCTGGAAATTGGATAAGAGCAGGGGGAACTCACAGGACTGGGGTGGGGGGGGGCACGTCATTCAGGTTACTGCAAAGAATAGAACACAACCCTGTTCGGTTTGTCCTTTTTCTCTAATTTAATTTTAATTCGATTTTTCTCTAATTTTGGAGTTGACCTGACCCCTATGAAAAGGGCATTTTCAGTAACTGGCTTAGAGTCTAAGAATCGTCTTCCAGCTACTGGCATGGCCTGTTTGAGAACCTACAATGTCTTCTCTCATAAACTGTAAGCACACGTGACTTTCAGGTATTATTCTGAAGACGGTGTCACTGTCCTTGCCCGGGGCAGGGGTGGGGGCAATGTGCTCTGCAAAGTTTAAGTTTAAATAAAAGAGAAATGTTAACTACTGGGTATTTACCCTAAAGATACAAACGTAGTGATCCGAAGGGGCTCATGCACCCGAATGTTTATAGCAGCAATGTCTACAATAGCCAAACTATGGAAAGAACCTAGATGCCCATCAACAGATGAATGGATAAAGAAGATGTGGTATATATACACAATGGAATACTATGCAGCCATCAAAAGAAATGAATCTTGCCATTTGCGATGACGTGGATGGAAATAGAGGGTATCATGCTTAGCGAAATAAGTCAATCGGAGAAAGACAATTATCATATGATCTCCTAATATGAGAAAGTAGAGATGCAATGTGGGGGGTTTAAGGGGTAGGAAGGGAGGGAGACAAACCATGAGAGACTCTTAATCTCGCAAAACAAACTAAAGGTTGCTGGCGGGGGGAGGGAGAAGGTGGTGGGATTATAGACATTGGGGAGTGTACCTGTATCCCTGGGGCTAATAATACATTACATGTTTATAAAAAAAAATAAAAATAAATTTTGAAAAAAGAGAAGTGTTAAGTTGTGTTGTTTAAATGACAGATCAAATTAGGTTTGTCTGTGATTCTGCCCATCTTTGGTTATAGTGAAGAAGAAGAAAGTCCTTCCAGTGGAGAACCATCAAGGGCCATCTGATAGACGACATTCACCCAACCTTCGTTGAGTTCTGTTGATGCTGTATGCTGCAAACCTTTCAATGGGATGCACTTCCCAGTTTTTAATCAAGATTCCATCAGATACAATTGGTATCAGCTATCACACGTAGCAACGTAGATCTGCTTCCAACAGTGGCAACAGCTGGTTGGGTATAGATGAAAGGTATTTTCTGTCCAGGGGAGGGTGGCTTCACAAAACCCTTATGTCTCCCATTAAAGATCAAGAGACTCCTTGCATATCATCACTCATAGTTATGTACAAATGTTCACATTATCATTCAGCAATCACATTCTTTGCCCAATGTGATTGTCCTTCTGTCTTGTTGGGATGTCTTGTGGGGCACGATCGATGAGAATGAAGGTCTTGAAAATGTTTTTCAAGATCTTTTAAAAATGCAAAGTGTTTATGGAATATCCTACTCTGTGGAAAAGGGCTTTTCTACATGAAAACTGGAGGGCATGTCCTGTTTACCTTCAACAGTCAGAGAAGGTCTACACCCATTCCTCATGCAAGTCCTGAGGTCACCGTTGTGTGGGTCATGAAGAAAGTGGTGTCCTGAGAGGATACAGCTCAAAGGGAACTCACATTTGCAGTGTTTGGGGAAAGACACCTGTGAGCCCCTTCTCTGTGCCAACACTAGATGATGGTGCATGAACCTATGGGCCTGTTCACTGGGTTGACAGGATGGCAATGGGCTGTGTTACCGAGGTTCCTCTCACTGGCATTCAGCCCGTGTTCTGCAGCTGACTGTGGGCTGGAAAATGTAACCTGCACATGTCCAAATGCATGTCACATCTCAGGGCAGGAGCTACTATCTGGGTTTGGGTTAAGTCTGCTTCACACTGTGACCAGCTCTGGGTCCCTGTTTTCCCATGAGAAACAGACGGATTAGAATTCAATGCAAATAATAAGAGAATCCTCAAAGCGGTTTTGGATTAATGTCTCCATCCCTCAAAATGTCGTCCAGCCCCCAAATTTCAGATGGTCCCATTGGCTTCCCTTCCAACCTTATGACGATTTCTTGTTTGTGTTTCACTGACCGGCCAGCTTCACACTAAGTCACGTGTCTCCTCCTAAGTCAGGGCAGAGCATTCTGCAAGTCTGTAACTTTTAAATGTGAGATGTTTCTATTAACATGAAACTTTAAGAAGTCATTTTATTTTTTTTTAATTTTTTTTATTTATTTGTCAGACAGAAAGAGAGCGAGCACAAGCAGGGGTAACGGCAGAGGGAGAAGCGGGCTTCCCACTGAGCAAGGAGCCCCATTCAGGACTCCTTTCCAGGACCCCAGAATCATGACCTGAGCTGAAGGCAGACACTTAACCAAGTGAGCCACCCAGGGGTCCCTAAGAAGTAATTTTAAAAGAGAAGCCTATTCTAAATAAAGAGCATACAGAGAGAAGGGGGAAAACACACAGGATTTCACCTACTCTCAGAAGACCAGAATTGCAATCTTGTTTCTGCCACTTACTGTATGCTTTCATTCATGTGTCTGTTCAGTGAACAGATATAAATTAACTACCAGGACCTGGACGCAGCTATGTTGTTCTACACATGGCTGTGGTCGGTCTGTGCTCTCCAGAACCTTACATCTTAGCAAGGGAGAACGTTAATAAGCCTACCACCCAGACCTTATCAATGAAGGCTGAGACTTCACATTGTGTCTGGATTTGAAACTGCCAGACACCCTCCCTTAGCTCACAGTTGGTTACCCTGCAAGATGCCAATGTTTTCTTGACAACTGAGTCCACCCAAAGCAATCCCAAAGTCAGTGGACTCGCTTCGAGCTTACAGAAGCAGGTGCACCTTCCTAGAACAAAGCACTCCCTAATGAAGGTTCAGCTCTGCTCCTCAGGAAACTGGGAGAGTCATCTGCTCAGTCAATGGGAGCGTGCTCAGTTCAGTGTTCACACCTTGCTCCCTCAAGACTCTGCTCAGAATACTATAATGCCAGCTCCTGCATTAAAAATATTCCATGATCTAGGGGCTCTTATGTTGGACGTACCCAACTGGGGCGGATTGCAAAGATAGCCCTCCATGAGTGAGAAGGGAAAGGTTCAGATTTCTGTTTCATATCAAGTGAGTCGGCTCAAGGTGGAGTTTAGTAATAGTTCCACTCTTGATTGACGCTTCCCGCCCCACAAGGTCCTTCTGTAATACGTTACAGGTGGGTTTGTATGATGGGGGCAGTGTTGATTTGCTGACTTCCATTCATTTTTATTTTCAGCCAATTGTCACCACGCACCATCACAAGTGATGACGCCATCCAGTTTTCCCTAAGGTAGCCCCCAGGAAATGGATGAGCAATGGAAAGGCTTCAACCACGACACCAAGGCTGACTACAATCAAGCAAACGTTGGAAAACAGTACCTGACTCTTGCCAGCACATTCTCAGATTAAAGGCAAGGACTCTCTAACAAAGGCTGACACAATGTCCCCTCGCACTCCAAATGAAATTCTGAGTTTTTAAGAAGGCCACTGAAAAGTAATCCACATCCCCTCTCGGGAACGAGGAATCTTCTTGGGAACACACGTTGTGCCATGAGATGTTACATAATGGTCTGATCGATGGATCACTTATAAAAGATGGATGCACTCATTTGGATTTTATTGTTTTATCCATGGTCAGGGGTGGTGACCATAAGAGTGTGGAGAACATGGTTCTAAACACTCCCCATTATCTTTATTAGGAACTGTAATGGTTAGTGGTCACCTTTGAATTTCACAGCGGTCTTTCATTGTAGGTTGAACTACAAGAAACTGATGCAACACAATGATTTTCAGCCAACAAACATGACAATTTTGTGTGGTTGAACTTGGTAAATACAAAACCCATAGTCAATGAATATCTGAAGGTCTTCTTTATACTAGTTCCTATGCTCACTGCTGGGCATACAATGGCTAACAACATACTCACTGCCCCTCTCATCATAGAACCCAAGTCTTCTTGGGAAGATACACAATAAAAGATTTTATGACAATGCATAAGAAGGAAGTAGGTCAAAAATATCTACTCTAGTGACAGAAAGTTTCAGATCTTCCAAGCAACAGTTTGAGGCAGGTGTGAACTTTGATATGCTCAGAGCCTGCTAGGACAGAACTACTTTCAAGGATATCTTTAAAGGGGTGTCATCACAATAAATTAAGTCCAGTCACCAGGCTTTCTCTCCTCCTACTCAATATAAACCCAAAAGGAGATCATCCAGGTGGTCAATGTTTCAGCCCACGGCCTAAGTGTTATTGGTATATGGCTGTACTAGTCTGTATAGCAGGAAAAGAATGATCTTTCCTCTATCCTCTTAGATTCAGTACCTGGGGTCTGCAGTTACACTGACGAAAGATGGATTAATAGAAAAGGCAACAGTGTTTATTGATGTAACAGAGGTTCACAGATAAAGAATGAAAACTGAAACAAGTTGTTAGACGCAGGGGCTTTTTGTATCATTTTAACAAAGGGTGATAAGTTACACACACTGACTGGGAAATGCAAGAAGGAAACTAAAGAAATCAGGGTCATTTTAGTAAGGACTGGTTATGTGGACTCATCTAGTCATTAATGCCCCCTCTGTGATGATGACAGTCACTCGCCCCGTCCTGGTAAAAAGAAAAAGAAGGAGGGCACCTTTCTCACAAGAAATATGTACTCTGCTTTTTGACAGATGGAAGGTGGGTAGAGACAGTGAGCACTTTGTGTCTGCTGTTTTTCAATTGCTTTTAGCTCAAAATAATCCATTTGCCAAAGTGGCATATTTTGGAGTGGCATATTCTGATCCCATGCAGTTTACATCTCGTCTTTTTCCATGCTACGTCAGTAGCAAGTACTTAAAACAGAGTGGTCTCAACTGCTGTAAAACCAAAAATACCTACTATTTGGCCCTTTACAGCTACAGTTTGCCGGCTCCAGATTCAATCAGAGCATTACACATTGCAGAAAAACACAAAAGGCACATAACTGTGTGTCAGATACACTATGGATAAGGTAATATTCTGAAATAGAAAAAAAATGGAATTCAATAAAAAAAGATACATGTACACTCGTCTGGATGTTTGCGGTCACTGTTCTTTCTAGAAATGTATGGAATTAGTTTTGATCATGTATAAATGGTCATTTAAACCTTTCCGGGATTTGGGGGCATCTGGGTGGCTCAGTGGGTTAAGCCTCTGCCTTCAGCTCAGGTCATGATCCCAGGGTCCTGGGATCGAACCCCACATCGGGCTCTCTGCTCAGCAGGGATCCTGTTTCCTCCTCTCTCTCTGCCTGCCTCTCTGCCTACTTGTGATCTCTGTCTGTCAAATAAATAAATAAAATCTTAAAAAAAAATTAACCTTTTCAGGATTTGAAGATCCGAATGTTAAAAACAAAAACAAAAAACGGGGCACCTGGCTGGTTTAATTGGAAGAGCACAAAAACAAAAAGAAAAAAATAACTTTAAACAAAAGAAAAACAAAAAATAACTATCATATCTTGGCCTTCCCAAGAAGTAGAGAAACAGAATTTTGGTCCATACGATATTGTTTTCACAGCTCTCTGGCTACCAACATCTAACTGTAAAACACCTATGCACATGGGAACTCACTCTTCTGATACAATCTGCATTAGGCTAAGTCATTTCCCAGAATAAATGTAAACGTATTTCGCTTTAAACCCCCCACAATGGCACTTGTTGTAGAAGTAGGTCTAAACATAAAAGAGGCAGGTCCTTTATTAATTGATAACGAAATTTTTCATGAGGTTGATAACTGGAGTTTCCCTGCATTGAGAACACATGAACTGTTTATTTTGAAAGTAATGGTTACAAAGAAATGCTAATTTTCTTTCAAAGAGATTTTCAAAGTCATGATGAAAGTACAGACATAAACCATTTCCCTCTAGGCTATAATAGGCACTCACGATCCAAGGCACTCTTGTTATCGACAGACATCTTCTGTGAGTAAGGTTTATCTGTTCCTTTTATTTTGGGTTGGGTGGGATTCTAGTTTCTGAGCTCATTGAGAAGTCCTTTTTTTTTTTCCTAGTGTGTGAGGATTTGCAATGCAAGGGCAAGAGAATTAATAAATCCAAGACACAAACACTTGAACAAGGAGTAGCAAATCCCTAGGTCTCTCTGAAACTCACCAAAACGCTGTGCATCAATAATCCTATCATTTAACTAAAGAACTGCCTAATGAAAAGGGAAGCGTTTGATGACACAGCCTTACCTTGTAGAAACTGAAGGAGGAGTTGGCATTAGCAGCAGACAGTTTCGGCAGTAAGGTTGCTTCTCCTCTGAGGAGGACCTTACCTCCTTCAAAGTGACAAGGGACAGAAAGGAAAGCAGCTCCAAATATTTTTTTTTTAATTTGCCTTTAGCCCCTGTTCTGTTTTAAAGATGGTTTGGATTTTCTTGAAAGAAACATTCCTGGTTGTTCTTTTAATGGCAGAGAAGTCATGGTGGCTATATGGACAACCAAGAAATATGAAGGAAGGTCTTAAGAAAATTGGAATTCATGGCCTTGGCCATACATAGTCAGTGATCTCTTGGGAAGTCTATGCAATCCTGTTGCCCCTGTCAGTTACCCAGATGATTTCAATGTGCAGTCAAGTTCAATCGCCCCACAGGAGCGTCGATCACACCATCGAAATTCAAGGTCATGGACCAGCATTGGCAAGGATGTGGGGGAAAAGGAAACCTTGTGCACTGCTAGTGGGAATGCAAACTGGTGCAGCCACTCTGGAAAACATTGTGGAGTTTCCTCAAGAAGTTAAAAATAAAATGACTGTATCATCCAGCAATTGCACTAGTGGATATTTGACCAAAGCAAATGAAAACACTAAGTTGAAAAGATATATATACTCTCATGTTTACTGTGGCATTATTCACAATAGGCAAGATATGGAAGCAACCCGAGTGTTCATGATAGACAAATGGATGAGGAAGACGTCACTTACATGTGCACGTGTGCACACATACACACACACACATACACGCTGGAATATTACTCATCTGTAAAAAGAAGGAGAGCAGGGCCCCTGGGTGGCTCAGTGGGTTAAAGCCTCTGCCTTCGGCTCAGGTCATGATCCCAGGGTCCTGGGATCGAGACCCGCATCGGGCTCTCTGCTCAGCGGGAAGCCTGTTTCGCCCTCTCTCTCTCTCCCTGCATCTCTGCCTACTTGTGATCTCTGTCTGTCAAATAAATAAATAAAAATCTTAAAAAAAAAAAAAAAAGAATAAGAGCAACTTGGGTGGACCTAAAGGGTATTATGTTCGGTAAAACAAGTCAGACCGAGAAAAACAAATACCAGATGACCTCACATACATGTAAAATCTAAAATCGTATGGACAAACAAAAAGCAAAAACAGACTCTTAAATATAAAGAGTGAACTGCTGGTTTCCAGAGGGAAGGTGGGTGGGAGGATGGGGGAAAAAGTGTAGAAAATGAAGAGGTACAAACTTCCAGTCATAAAATAAGTCATCGGAGTAAAAAGTACAGCCTAGGGAATATGGTCAGTCATACTGTAAGAATGTTGTATGGTGAGAGATGGTGATTATACTTAGTAGCGAGCATTGGGGAATCTATACAAAGTTTCAGTCATTATGTCATGCACCTGAATCTAATGTAACATTGTATGTCATCCATACTTCAATAATAACAATATCTTATAATTTAATTTATTTATTCATCAGAGAGAGAGAAAGAGAGGTAGAGTGAGAGCACAAGCATGGGAAGCGGCAGGCAGAGGGACAGAGGCTCCCCGCTGAGGAAGGAGGATGAGGCAGGATTTGATCCCAGGACCCTGAGATCATGACCTGGGCCGAAGGCAGACGCTTAACCGACTGAGCCACCCAGGCGTCCCAATAATAACAATGTTTCAAAAGCAAAACTACAAATGAAACCAATGTGAAACAAGGAATAAGGAAGGTAAGGATGCACAGACATGTGAGAAAGGAAGTCAGGGCACAAGCTTCAGACATCTGACAAGAGTGGTTTACTAAGATACATCTTCCGAAGGCTTTATTCGATATCCCCGTCTTCACCTTCACTTGACGTCTGCCATGGCAAAGACTTCGGATGGCTTGACAAGGAGCCAGACTCTGCCACGTGGCAACGTGCTGTCAAATTTGGGAATCGTAAAACAGTAGAATAGGAATAGGCTTGTCTTTGGGGCTAGAGTCTGTAGGGTTTTATAGTCACTGGTTCTCAAGAGTCAAAAACACGGAGGCCAGAGCCCGAGCTTGGTCTTGTTTGCATCGTAAGAACATGTGGGGTGGACGATGTTTCTTCCAGTCAGTTCTATAGAACATACGGCTACAGTGACATGGAACCCCAAATGTACTCCTTTTGAGAAAGAGCGCCATCATTCTAAAAATATCCATCATGGTTTCGTGACAAAAGTTTGGAAGTCAGGAGCCTAGAGTCAGCTGGTACAAAATGTAAAAATTCATTTCTGAAGGAATAATTTCTTGAACCAACCATCCAGCTAATGCAGATCGCTGTGTGACAACCACGGAACCGTGTTTCTTCAGTTCCATGTGGGAAGGAAGACTACATTAACTCTGACTTAAATGGCCCCAGAAAAGGCAATTTACCACATGTGGGTGAACATTTTATTATCAAGAGGAATTTCATTTCACAGGCACAGAACCCACAACAAGACGTATCATGGTTGACAGTATCTGGCGTCCTCATTAATGACTTTGGGAGAGCTGCCAGTGCCTGAACGTGACAAGGACATTGAAGTCTCGTGTATTTGGCTGAATGAGAAGCAGGAAGGACCTTCCAAAAAGGAGGCTTCCGAACACCATTTGAAGATGCCCTACCACTTCCCGGCCAGAGTACCGCCAACGAGAGCCCGCACCTCCAGCGGGGGAATGCTGTGGGACAGACCTCAGACAAAAAGACAGGTTTGGGCGTTCATATTTTATTCTGGCATGGAAAAAAAGGCTGTTTTGGGCACCGTTCTCCGAAAGGAGCTTTGGAACGAGAAGAAGAAATTAGGTATGACTCACTGAGCTGATTACCCAGGACACACACTGTGAATCATTACGCAAGATGGAGTCTCGGTCGAATAAAAAGACCAAGATGTTGCCCAATAAAAATGTGAGTCCAACTCATTATATTTTTTTCTTTGGAGGCAAGGATAGCGCACGCTGAGCTTTTTCTGCACTTCATGAATGTGACGAGGGATATAAGTGTGTTCTTCATTCTTGTATATTTGGGATGTTGTTTGGCTCGCCCTCTCTCCGACTTTCTGGATTAACATTTTCCTTTGGTTTTCCATTGGGTTGGGTGTGATTGGTCATTATGTCTAAGCTTCTCTTTTATCAGGCATGGGATGTGTTTGGTTCATTATGTGCTCCATGGACATTTGTTGGGTGGATGGACGGATAAAGGAATTAATCATATTTTTTTCTTCCTCCTTTTACCTTTCTGATTTGTGTTATGTTTATTGATTTAATGACCTTGTCCTTTGGTGTTATGACTGGAATTTACGCAAGGCTCATTGCTCCCGTTTTCCCATCTGTGGAGACCTCCTTAGTCCTGACCGATGACGTTAGGACCAGCAGAATGTGTGGGTGCAAAAACCCACCAGAGGTAGGGCAGAAAGAAGGAGGGAAGGAACCATCTGCATGGAGGTGTGAACAAACAGGTAATCCTGGAGAAATGTCGGCAGGGAGACCGGAGACGTGATTCTGTTGAGTTGAGAGGTCATTTCTTAGCAGCATAGGAAGGCTGCTTTGAACCACAGGTGACTGTCATTGGGAAATACAACCAACACTGAGGTCAGGCCAACCAAGGCTAGAAACAGACGAGAAGACAAAGCACAGTGTCTGAATCAGGAGTACGGCCACCATGTGCCAGATTCCACAGGGCTTGTTCTGCCTGGTTGTTGACCCAGTAGCCCCCTGACGTAGACAAGGGATGCATACTATATGAAGAAACACAGAAGACAAATCTGGGCACACTGACTATGCATATATGACCGTGACTCTATTCATGTACGCAGTGGTTGCGATCCTTCAAAAACCCTGGGAATGCGGCGTTCCATCATCTTCCACTTCCTCCCGTAACTCGTGTCTAAAACCAAACACAGCTGACCCCATTGTTTGTAAGGTCTGCGTTTTCATACTCTCTTCCTTGCTAACATCTATTTATAACCTTCTCCTCAAGACTTGTGAAACCTTCACACTCAGTTACACACATGTGTAGAGCGACAAAAAACTTGCGTCAGCTCTCGTGCGCCTTCCTAGTGGCATCCAACAAGGCAACATTGTCTTGTTTCAGTTCTCATACCATGAGAAAGGCGTTCCTTCCAGTAGACTTAGGGCCATGTTTTTTGCACTTTTGTGATTTTTGGTGGTGGTTTCCCCATTTAAACTGAGTGTAGTGCTACAGTGTTGTCAGGCAAGAGTAAGCTCAAGAAATGTTCACCATGGCTTACAAAGAAAAATATGAGTTAGACAGGCTTGCTTGTACAGGCATGAGTTACCATGCTGTTGGCCCCAAGTTCAAGGCGAATGAGTCAACTATAGATTCCATAAGGTGGCTTTCCTTCAAAAGAAATTCACAATTCACATAAAACTAGGTCATGTATTGATGGGGCGAGGAAAATGTTGTGAGCAGAGGCTCACAGGACCCTAACCCTGTTTCCCCTAGGGGCAGTATTCGGAATTTGCTGACTCGGCGTTCACTGTGACTTTACTGTGCACATGGCTTCAGGGGATAATAACAACCAATCACACTTCCTTTCCCCAACTGACGTTGGTCAATTTCCTTTCTCTCCCAACTTCCATGACTCAGGCAAAACCCACATGTCATCGTAGGCACCCCAACCTCCCTTCATGGTGTTTCTCCCTTCCCTTCTCTTTCCATCATCCATCCAAGCCACACTTCCAGGTGCTTACTTCAAGGCTGAATAATCATGACCATTGGTAAGCTGTTCTCTCCAATTCCTAGTTACTCATCACCTCTTTGTAGCTTGGAAAAGCTATTGCCTACTTCCTTTATGTCCTCACCTTTTTTTTCCCCCAGGGAGGAGCACCCCCTTCTGCAAAGTCCAGCTGAAGGACCACATCCTCCAAGAAGGCCTCTTTGCTTACATTTTGCAGTGACATCCCCGTCCCCACATTACAAAGAGCACTTGTAGCCCGGGGCAGTTGGCTGATGTAATAGTGCAGTCAACTTCCTTGTTAACGTGCACAGATCACACAGCCAAATGCTTCCTAAGAGAAGGACGGGTGACCTCGTTGTGCTTCTCAAGATTGTCCGTAGCCCTTTGTACCCTTGCTGCTTAAACTCGTCTCCTGTTTCCGGCACATCAAGACTTCCAACAAGTAGGGTTCAATTTGAATTCCAGGTGAACGATGGATGCTCTTTCACTAGAAGTCTGTCCCGCAGATTTCAGAGAGAGGCTTGGACTACAAGAGATAGGCTGTTTCTTTAAATCTCCAGCTAAACCGGGCTCACGTTGTATTTCTCTTCACCAAATCTGGTAGCCCCACCACGAGCAGCTTTGGTATTCCCGATACGTTATTGGAATGAACTGCTTTCTAAGGAAATACAAAACTAGCAGATGTCTTGCCTTCTAGCTGCAAAGAGAGGGCGTAAGGCATGAAAAGATGTAAGCCACAGGGAGGACGTTGTACTCAATTCAGATACAGGCTCAGGAGGCACAAAGTATGATTCAAGGCAGGGCTGATGAACTGGTTCAGGTTTCCAGGACAAGTCCTTAAAGTTGATTTTGAGGACGAAAAGGCATGTGTTTCCAGATGGGGGAAACCAAGTGGATGAGCCAAGTAGGGCTGTCAAAGTAGAATGCCAGAGGCCAAGCTCCTTCAACAATGAACATTTATTCTTTTCTAGGCTGGAGGCTGGGAGTCTGAGCTCCAGACAGGGCTGAGGCTGGTTCCTCCTGAAGCCTCTCTCCTTGGCATGTAGATGCCGTGTTCTCCCTATGTCCTTGCATGGTCATCCCCCTGCTTGTGTCTGCGTCGTCATGTCCTCTTCTTAGAAAGATACGGGTCATGTTGGATTAGGGTCACTGCAATGACCTTATCTTACCTCAATCACTTCTATAAGGCCCCACCTCCAAATACAACCCCATGGGACGTTAGGGCTTCAATGTGTGAATTTGGGGGAAGGGGACACAAACCAGGCCATAACACCAGGAAAATGTGGCTAGAAAAGCAGATGTTGTAGAATGACCATTGAGTTCCTCCATCTCTGGTTTTTTGAGTCTGGCGTTGTTGTGTGTTTGTGGTTTTGTGTGTTTGTTTTTACCATTTTTTTTTTTCAAAATAACAAGAATCTTATTCCTGGATTGTCAATGACAAAGCCTGACCTCGTAAGTCACAAGTAGACAAGGGAGGAGGAGGAGAAACCACGCGTCTCAGATGGCTCCCACTTGCACTCTTGGACCTTCTGCAGTAGACAAGGGGGGAGGAGGAGAAACCATGCATCTCAGAGAGAGAAGACCGGTTAGCTGCTAAGTAACAGAAACACCCTTTGAATGGGAAAACCCACACAGGTTGCTACAGAGACATGTGGCTGCTTCATCACATAATGTAGTAGTATGGTTTGATTTCTTGAATGCACAGATGATTCTTAGGAGTACAGATATGAATCTGTGTGGTGTATGATTGGATCACGAGTGGAGAAGGTGCGACATCTCCCTATTATTGCGCATGGACCAGAAGATCTACTCCCCTGTACAGCCACTGGTAGGCGTAGGATCAAACACTCACTTTTCTTTAGAAGGTCTTGCTTTGACAGAGTCTGAGGTCCACTATGGACTGCACTGGAGCCCATGATCATGGGCGGGTCCTTTAACCACCTCGCGCCTCTGTTTCCTTCATTGTAAGGCAGAGTCACATATCTACCTGGGGATTGCAAGTTTTACAGAAATCAGTTTATGTGGAAGATGAGATATGCGAATTGTGCCCCTGGAAAGGCCCTCCATATGTAGCAGGTGTCTGCTCTTCATTACTTAATGTTATTATCAAGGATGTGTGGTAGGAGACTTTGAGAAACATTCCTCTGTTATGGCCACCTATAGGACTGGATGCTGTGGGATTGGATCCAGAAGACAAAAGAGCCCAAGAGGGAAGACTGAGCCTAAGGCAACCCATGGGGCACATGAGTCCACAACTGTGGAGGGATCCCATGTGTTCTGACCATCTTTGGGTAGTCAACAGGGAAGCGTGCCCTTTGGGAAACATCTTCATGAATCCAGAAGTAACACCTGTCTTCTGAGTCCACGAAAAGGCATGACAAGATTGATCAAGTTCACCCATTTTTTTCAACAATGGAAGGTTCCACACACATGTCAGAGCCAAACCCACTTCTTGGTTTCCTGGCCTCACCTTAAACAACCACCATTATTGCTCAAATGGCTACATTGAGTTAACAAATGTGAAAAAGGGTTCATCTTCTTGCTTATGACATGAAACAATGCTGGCTGTCTTCTGGGTAGCTAAAGCTGAGGTTGGCAAATGCCTCCTGTACAGGGCCAGATAAAGATTATTTTTGGCTGTGGGGGCCATATGGTCCATGTCACTGCAATCCGGCTCTCCCTTTGTCCATATATAGAGGACTACGGGTGGCAGAGTGCTAATAAAACTTTATTTATGGACACCAACACTTTCATTTCATATCATTTTTATGTGTCATGAAATATTCTTTTGATTTTTTCCCCCAAGCATTTAAATATGTATAACAGCCATCCTTAGCTTGTGGGCAAGAATGTAAAAAACAGAAGACAGGCTGGATTTATCTTGGGGGTCTTGGTTTTCTACGTGATAGAATCTAAGGCCTATAACTTGAGGTCCTAAGGCCTCTAGAATCTGACCACATCTGCCCAAGAGAAAGTGTCTCCTACCCTTTCATCTTCACTTAGCCAAGCCCTGTCCTTCAAGGGCTGGCTGAGGGCCCATCTCGTGTATGAAGCCTGTCCAGCTCCTCCAAAACACATTTATGAACATCCATCAGTCATGAAGTGAGCAATGGGCCACTCTATTGCAAGGACAAGTAGAGATGGACCAGTCATGGTTGGGGAACCAGTCATGGTTGGAGAACCAGGCACGTTGACCTTGTCTGTAAAGTCATCATCATAACATGTGCATATCCAGTAAGACCGCTGTTGACCATGGGAAACAGACCATACATTTAGAATGCTCAGCATGGTGTTAGCATGGAAGAAAAACTCACAAAGTGGGACTATGACAGAAAGGAAGACAATGGTCATGTCACGTGGTACCAAACACAATGATGTAGGTGGGTTAGCGAGCTTTGTGAACATCAACCACTCCAACCCTTCAATGGTAACACTTACTGTGGTCATGTCCAATGTACACTCCCCTTCCAGATTAAGTGTTGGGAGTCCCAACACATGGTTCCCTCCTGGACTGCTGCTGCAGGCTTCCATGGGAACATGAAGACAGTAAAATCCATGTTACCTTAGTGTGAGCAATGGAACGTCTTGAAGCCCAGGATGAAAAGCAGATCCCCATTCAAGGAGGCCACTTGCAGTTGTGTTGATGAATGTTGGCTCTGTCACATCCTCATGCCGCCATCTTGTTTGTGTGGGTATTTAAAAACAGGGCTGCTGCCCAAGGTTTCATGTGCCCGTCTTTCCTCTCTCACTCAATTACAAGCTAACTGAAGGAAAAACTTAGGCCTTCTGTTTCTTTGCATGCTCCAGGTCCCATGATGTGCCCTTACGGTTCAATCTGTTGAGCAATGCACTTGGTGACAATGACCTTCTACTCAATCATCTGAAGATCAGCAATGACCATCTTCAGAGAGTCACACGAGAATTAAAACTGCAACATGACTGGATCTAAGGTGTCACTCTTCCCAAGGAAGTCTCCATGACCATAAGTAACCATATAGCCACAGAGACGTGACCCTGGATGGGGAGGGTGGGTGTGCCATGCACAAATCCTAGGTGATAGAACTTTAAACATTGGTAGGAAAAGAGAGCTGGCATCTTGGGAAGTGAGAGCTGGACAGAGGCTAGGAAATACTCTCTTCTGACCCTTTGGCTTTCCTAGTTGGTCAGCTAAAGTTTCTAGAGTTAAACTTGATGCCTAAAGTGACACAGTTTTTGTGAGATGAGTGATACTGGATGTCGGTCTTTGTGTCTCCAGTTCAGTTCTCCTTCCTTAGACTGGGTTTGTTTGTTTTTTTTTTAAGATTTTAGTATTTATTTGAGAGGGAGAGACAGTGAGAGAGAGCATGAGAGGGGAGAAGGTCAGAGAGAGAAGCAGACTCCCCATGGAGCAGGGAGCCTGACACGGGACTTGATCCCAGGACTCTGGGATCATGACCTGAGCTGAAGGCAGTTGCTCAACCAACTGAGCCCTAGACCAGAGTCTTTGATCTTGGCACTGATGACATCTGGGGCCGCATGAGTCTGCGGTGGGGAGTCCTGTACACTATTGGATGTTGGGCAGTGTTCTTGATCTCCTCTCCGAGGCCAGCAGCTCCCCCCTCTCCTTCCAGTTGTGACAATGAAGAACACCCCAGGACATCACCAGTGTCCCCAAACATGCAACGTTGTCAGTGGTTCAGAATCACAAAAAGATAGACCCATCTTTCCTTGATTGTAATAGTTAAAAATGTTTTTATGTTAGATGACACATCTTTCCATGCTGTTCAACATCTAGAAACTAAAGGCTTTAGCAAAGGAGCATTGTCTTCTTAGATCTTGGTAATGCCATTTTAGCTTCTTTTGAAAAACAGTCCTTCTTTCCTTTTCAGCAGTATGGATATAAAGCTTTCCTAACAGCTTTTTGCTTCCTCTAGAATAAACAGTCTCACGTACTTTTCTCTCTCCTCATTGAATCAGTCAGGATCTCAACTCAGACAGTAATTAGAGGAGGATCTCCTTGTAACGGGCTTATTTATAACACTGTGGGTGTAGAGCAGTGGTTCTCAGCAGGGAGCTAGCGTGCCTCCCAGGGGGACGCTGGAGATGTCTGGAGACATCGTTGGTTGCCAAATCGGAGGACATGTGGGTGGCGGGGGTGTGCAGAGGCCAGGCTAAACATCCTACAACACACAGCACAACTCTGAACATATGTGAAAGGAACAATCTGTCCTTAATTGCTCAGTAGGGCTGAGGTTGAGAAACTGTGGCCTAGGGGAACGGTGGGTAGCCTGCCGTCACCTGGGGCCAGGACCATCTGCACTGCCTGAACCCCTAGCACAGGTGGGCAAAGGGAAGGAGTCATGGCTGGCCCCGTCATGGTAGACACGGTGTAGACTCAGCCATCAAGGAAGGACCAGGGGTGATTCGTGGAGAGCTCCGCCAGCACGAGATGCCTGGAAGGAAGTCAGCCAAGGGACAAGGTAGACGACCGTTCCTCTTCTCCCTGACTCACCGTGCAGCTGGAGCTCCCCACTGGCCAAACCCAAGAGGAAGCCAGAGGTGCATTAGCTGGATGATGGCGTCGATACCAATCAGCCCCCCAGGGACAGAGAGCACGGCAGTGACCAGGACGAGCGCAGGGGGACAGGCACGTGCAAGGCCTCCTGACACTGAGATTCCCCAACACTCAGTCTCCTCCTGACTCCTTGACTCTTTTCTGCTTCTGATTGTTGGATGCCCGCCCGCTGCACTCACGCCTTTGGGGTCCTCCTGGCCAACGCATGTCCCAGACTCCTGGGATGACTCCATCCCCAGCCCTTCATCACCTGCCTCCTTGGTAGTGCCCCTTCTAGTAGCGGCCAATGTTCTCCTGAAAGCTGTGCCTGACGCTCACGCAGGAGCCAGATCTGTCTGTCTTCAAGGTGATAACCTGCAGAGGCGCGTGCAACGGGGCAGCAACAGGTCGCTCTTGGAAAGAGAAACGGGCTTGCACGGAGAAGGCATGAGCAATGGAACGTGGGAGTCCGAGGTCTGACGTCTGTCAGCACCGGAATCTCGGTCGCGTCCTGCCTCCAGGGAGCAGGGGCTGCCCCTCTTGCCGTCTGCTCAGCAGTGAACTGGGGAGGATACATACTGATGGCAAAGATCATGCGGCGACCTTCGAGCTACAGTCAGCTCCGAGACCAACTGCCAACAGCACACGCCAATTACTGTGTTCAGAGTTAGGATGAGGGAAGGAGGTCCGCGAATTTTCTTCAAGACCAAAGCACGGTCATGATCGTTATTTTGAGTGGACTTGGACTCAACGTCTCAGACTCAATGGCATCATCTGAAACCATTTTCATTGATAGTTCTGGCAACCTTCCCTCAGATTACACGGAGCTGACAGTTTTTCCCTCTGATTGGACTGAATGGGCAATTGTTTCCGCTGAGGATACTGAACTGTTTCCTTCCCAACAATCCTTAGGAAGCAATCCTGGTGCTCTCCACTTGATGCATTTTATCCCTGAAGGCTGCTAATCATAAGCTTTCCATTACCTTCTGCTGGCCCCATTCCCCAGCATGCTGTTCAAAGAGACATTTTACCATGATGAGACATTTTACCAGACAATGGCTCTGGGGGTGAGAGGTTTCTTCTGTAAAGATAAACCCTCATTTGCAAATGCCTGCTGTTTACCGTTACAATAATCATATGTTTAGGATTTCAGCTGCATATACAGAAAGTGTAGGGAGGGTGCTCAGCGCCCTCCCATAAGACAGGAGGTAACTCACACTGGCTGGCGTGACTTCCCAATAACTTAGGGGAAAACTTGGAACACAGCTTCTAGGGAAAGTGAGTTGTGGAACACAGACACTATGTGAAGACAAAGAAAAGAGATGAAGACGTAATTATGAATCACCCCCAACCCCAAATGCACTGAAAATCGCTCTGAGTTTAGAGATACAGTGAATTCTAAATGTGTTCCCGGCACAGGTCCCCAGGGAGGATGGTTCTGGTCGGTGCTAGCTCCCAGCAGAGTTTGGACAGAGTATCGGATGTACGGGGGAAATGGACCCATTGGACATGGCTGAAACGTGAAACTGAGGCTAGCCACAAAGGGTGTGAAAGAGTTGGCGAGGGCTGGGGACCTGCTGTGCAGAGGGTCTGACAGTGTAAACCAAGGGCAGAGCAGGTTAGGATGGTCCCCGTCCAATTCTAGATGGGAAAAAAAAAAAAAAAAAAAAAGAGCACCTGTTCCCAAAGAGTTAGATCCCTGCTGGTAGGACAGGTGCAAAGTTCAGGTGCTCACACTAACACTTGGGGTGGCTTGCATCACAGTGAAAGTCCAAAACTCTAATAAGGAAGGCAAGGCAGCAAGTGGCCCAATCCTTTTGTGTGTCTCCACCTCCCAAGCACGCCAGAATTTTTTGGTATTGGGCACGAAATGTATCTTTTTCCAGGCTTATTGAAATGTAATAGGTATATAATTGACACATAACATTGCGTCCATTTAACACAACAATGTGTCGCTTTGATACCTTCAGAAAGATGGCCTCTGACTTACCATGGCTGGACTTAACCGTGTTTCACGTTTACCACAGTGCAAAAACGGTGAGCTTTCAGCAGAAACCACACCTCGGATTTGGGAAATTTGGATCTTTTCCCCAGCCTGGCGATGGTGGTACAATCCTCCCCCATGAGCTACGCAATCATGAAGGTCAACGACAGACACAATTACATCCCGTCTGTTCCCACCCGATCGTGTTAGTCACTTTCTGCACACTAGTCGAGAAATTACAGGAGATAGTCAGCACTCTAGTATGAAATGGTCTGCGTGTGAGATGATTTTGCCCAACCGTGGGCTGACACAAGTGTTGTGAGCACGTTTAAGGCAGGCCTACGACGTTCCGTATGGTAAGTATATTAAATGCATTTTCAACGTGACGATATTTTCAACTTACGATGGGTTCCACTGGGATGTAACCCTGTTGCAAATTACGGAAGACCAATCTGTTGGGAAATGAGGGGCATGAATGACACCGCACTCCTTTCAGCACTCACCAAAATGAACTCAAAATGCATTAAAGACTGAAAACAAGGGGAAATCCCTTTGACAGTGGTCTCAGCAGTCATTTTCTGGCATAGGACACCAAAAACACAAGCAGCAAGCAAAAATAAGTAAGTGGGACGACATGCAACTAGAAAGCTTCTGCACGGCAGAAAAAGCAATCAACAGAATAAAAAGGCAACTGTCAGAATGGGAGAAAGTATCTGCAAATCCTATATCTGCTAAGGGGGTTACCATCCAAAATATGCGCAGAGCTTATACAACGGAATAGAAACAAACACCTGATTTTAAAATGGGCCTAAATAGACATTTTTCCCAAGATGACATCCAGATGGCCAACAGACACATGAAAAGGTGCTCAACATCACTGAGCATCAGGGAGAGTGCAAATCAAAACCACCATGAAATAACCATTCAAATAAACAGTGATTTTATTTAAATCCCTCCAAATCATTTCCTCTGCATGCATTTGCAAATAAGAGTTTACCAATTTTGTTTCAAACACTCTCTCTTCTTCTTAATATCATAGTATCTTTCCATGTCAATAAATTGTTTCTGTATCATCATTGACGACACGGATTTATAAACTGCATTTTGCTAGAATGGCAAAATTGGCACGGTTGGGCATATAAATTGGCACAATTGGGCATATAAATGGTTTCTTCTGTCTGTTTTCTGGAAGTGACTTCAGGCAATACTCGGAGGCCTATATGTTTTAGACAGACTGAATAATTTCTTCAAGTTGGATTTCTAGAAATGGAATTACTGTGTCAAAGTGATCAATATATTGATGTATTGCTCTGGTTATTAGTGACTCACTCCTTTTACCCCTGGAATAACTACATGCTGTATGCATATGATTTGAATTGAGGAAACGAGCATTTGTTGGTTTTAGATACTACATGTTTAATGTGTACTACATTTTGCATCTACAAAGCTTACCAAGTTATTAAAAAAAAAAAAAGCAGTGGTAAAAACTGTGGAAATTTTCATGAAGGAAACATTGTTTAAAGTACTCAAAATTGGGGCGCCTGGGTGGCTCAGTGGGTTAAGCCTCTGCCTTCGGCTCAGGTCATGATCTCAGGGTCCTGGGATCGAGCCCCGCATCGGGCTCTCTGCTCAGCGGGGAGCCTGCTTCCCCCTCTCTCTCTGCCTGCCTCTCTGCCTACTTGTGATTTCTCTCTCTCTCTGTGTCAAATAAATAAATAAATTCTTTAAAAAAAAAAAGTACTCAAAATTTTCAAGAGCTTTTTTTTTTTTTTAGGAAAAGACCTTCCCAGTCTAAATTTTACCATAATTTAGGCAAGTTAATAGTAATCTTTTTACAGATGGATTCATAACTTATTGAGATGATTATATAATTAACTTGCACAAGACATTGATTTTCTAATTTCCAAGAGCATTCTTTTCCATCTGACAGAGTCCAACCACCAACCCCCAGCCCCGTCTAAAACTTTCTTGCAAATTGCTGGTCTACAAAATAATTGGCTATCTCTGTGTACTGACGTCATTGCAAAATTATGCCAAGTTTGGAATCTTTTCATAAATGATGAGATTCTACATGGGCAGAAAAAACATTTCATGGTACCTGGGTGGCTGGGTCTGTTAAGCATCTGCCTTCAGCTCGGGTCATGATCCCAGGGTCCTGGGCGTCTCCCTCTTCCTCTGCACCCCCTGCCCAACCACCCCTTCCCCCAGCTCATACTCTCTCTCTAAAATAAATAAATAAAATTTATTTTTATAAAATAATTCAAAAAGCAATGGCTGTCCCTCGCTCCAAATTTCCTCACCGGGCAGCCTACAAATGTTCCTTATGGTATTAGTTTTATATCCTGACACTGACACCAAATCATATATAGTAGGTACATGAGTGAAGGGTCTTAAGATATTTGTCAAAATGTTTCCTCCAGGGTTGTATATAGATAACGGACCCCTGACCAACCCGGGTTTGAATTGTGTGGGTCCCAGTGACATGCAGATGGGTTTCCATAATACAGAGCAGGGCTGCCAAGGCAATTCGATACAATTTAATCACATTGTTTCCTCTGACTCACTCTATTGTAAGACTACAGTGTGTAATACATAGTATCAGTAAGGGTTCTCCATAACAGCAGGCTATTAATAGTGAAGTTTTGCAGAACTTTGACTGTTGGGGGGGTGTCCATGCCCCTAATCCTCACCTTGTTCAAGGGTCACATGTAGCTGTAAATGGGGACAAAAGTAAAATTTGATCCATACAGACCCCAGGACGGGTAAGGTAGATAAAGCAAAGTAGACTGAAAAGAAAGGGACAAGCGGTCTTCGTTTACCCGTGTTATTGATAAAAATCCCCGTGAGAGTGACAAAATGGGTTCACTTAGGGGAATACTGCATTTCCTTTTTGGGATGCAGTGGGAGGAGGAATGCTGTGTTTTGACAGACTCTCAATTGTGTCTCTCCAGCCCCATGGAGCATCTTTCATGTTTTATTTTTAGCACAGTCAAGTGTGTTTTGGTGCATCTTTCAATGTGTTCAAGGTGCCCAGAAGGCACAGCGGTCACATTGTCCATGAAGATGCTGGACCGGGAGCAGGCCTAGACCCAATTATCTGTGTGTCTCCTAATTGCTTACAGTGTATATTTAATATGTACTGCCTGCTGGATCCACAAGGCTTGCCAAGTTATGACAAAAGTAGGGCAGAAAAGCCTGGGAACACGCTCCCCTTTCATTTCCCGGTCCAAACCTGATTTCCAGAGACTAAGTGCAGCATGAACATGTCATGCCTATAGCATAACGATGTTCTCGGGGTCCACACTGTCCAAACACCTAAACCAGACAGGGTCTGGTCCTCTGCTGGGATCTTGTCTGGACGGGAAGGGAAATGCCTGCCCACAATTTGTTCACAATTTAATGGTAATTTTTTGCTTATGGTAATAAAATGTCATTATATAGTCAAGGATGGGAAACATACAAAGAAATACAGTAGAATGCTATGAGTCACATTAGTGTTCAGTTACTATCTACAGTAACGTCAGCTCCCAGCAGTGTTTTTTTCAGAAATGCTTCATTGGAATTTCATCTACTAATTTCAGGGAACTCTGAGAATCAGCCATTCCTGGACAGCCTGGTCCAAAGGGCTGTTTGGAATGGCTCCTCATTTTCCCATAGATGTTTTTCTAAAACCTGCATACCTGTGTCCAACTCATAAATACATGCTTTCTGTTCAGTCATTAAAAAAAAAAAAAAAAACAATTACACATTTTTGCAGTCATTTTGCTTCCATTTTTTTTTTCTTGCATTTTAAAGGAATGAGTGTGTATGTCTCCTCTGTGACCTCTATTCTGTTTTGCAGTTGGCAGAAATATTCAGGGGTGAGTTCTTTTGAATGGGTTAATGAATGCATGGCTTCCTCCAACTTTGTGTCCCTCAACCTGCTTAAAGAGGTGCTCCAGTGAGCTCTGGTGACATGCGTGTAACTTTTAGAGAAAGGACAGAAAGAGAAATGGACGGGAGGGATGGAGAACTCGAAGACAATAAGAAGATCTGCACCACATGTCTGACCCCTGATGATATTCTGTCCCCCATCTTCTTGTCCCCATGCTTCCTATCTGGCCTCCTGGATACACACAGCTCAAGAGCCCTGAAAGCACAGGCTGTCTTCTGCATATTTTGCGAGCCCTCCCTGACAACAAAAGACACAGTCAATCAACTGTTTAATTAAACGGGCCTATTCAAACGGAAACCATTCAAAATCTTCTTCTGTGGATAATTCTGACTCTCTGATACTTTGTCCATAATCTCATCCTTTTGTGAAACGATTACTGCCCCAGCTTTTAACGTGGGATTCTACTTAATAGTCCTCGTCTCTGGAGCAGTGATGATTATTGTCATTTTTACCGAAAAGGACACCGCAGGTCCCTTAAGGAGACTTTTAGGAGCCTGCCCAAGGTCGCCCACAAGAGGCTGTCAGAGCAAGAATTTGAAGCCATCTTAACTCGAAACCAAAGCACTGCTGTGTCCCTCAAGGACATTCATGCCTCTGGATCAGCCAACGGATGCTTCTTCCAGGTTCTCATACAAACACACTTCCTGCTAGACTCCCCCATTGTATTCGTCCCAGGAAAGAGAACCAACAGGATACATCAATATAGATACCCTTTGTACACATTCTTTGTTTTTATATATACAATTTATAGTGATATGTTTCCTTCCTACATGTATCATTTATGTGTATATATATATATATATATATATATATCCTTCATATTTCTATGTATCCTTTATATATATTTGTCACATGTATATGTAACTTTGGGATATATATACATAGATGTATCCTTTATAGACACTCACTCTCTGTGTCTCTAAATCTCCTATATAGATATTCACCTTCCCTGTTTCCAGGTCTCCTGTAGGGATATTTACTCTCTATGTTTCCACGTCTCCTTGATATACATGCATAAGAAAGATTTATTAGCAAGACTCAGTCGCAATCATGCAGGCTAAGAAGTCCCACCATCTGCCCCCTGCAAACTCAAGACCCAGGAGAAGACTGGTCTCTTTCAGCACCAGTCTGGAGGCCTGAGAACCGGGAGAACCGGTGGTATGAGCTGCTGTCTGAGGGCAGGTTCAACCAGTCTGACGAAAAAGGGTCAGTTCTCCTGCCCTCCACTCTTTTGTTCTATTCAGACCGTCAACAGATTGAGTGAGGCCCACCCAGGTTGGAGAAGGTCATGTGCTTTACTTGGTGCACTCGGTCAAAGGCTAAACTCGTCAGGCAACACCCTCACAGGTGGACCCAGAAATAATGTTCAGCCAAGTATGTGGCTACACTCCACAATCCAGTTAAGTTGACGAGTACAATAAACCAGCACACTCATGAATTTACTTTTCCACCCGGTCACCAATATGGCCATTCATGTTCCTGGCTTCATTCCTCCTTTTTCCTTTTCTTTTTCTCTCCCATCCCCAAATTTCATTGCAACTAAGACTAGTCAAAAGAATCAGTCTATAAAACCAGATGTAATTCACAGACCTGTACCCCTGGGGATAAAAATATATGTTTAAAATAAATAAATAAAATTTATTTTAAAAAATTAATTAATTAATTAATTTTTAAAAAACAGATGTAAAAAATATAATGAAAAATTTAAAAAAAATAAATACTGGGTTGATTCTTCAGCTCATTAACTTTACTAAAAGGGTCAGACTCAGCAGGTTTCCCTCAGCTCTTTTCCATTTGTTCTTTTCCCCCTTCTCTACTACTTGGAATGCAGATGTGATGCCTGGAAGTCCAGCAGCCATCATGTGAGCATAAGGCCAACGTGCCCATGATACAGAAGGCAGAGCAGGAAAGTGGACAAAGCTTTGGCTACTGATACCGTTTTGGGGCTGCCAAACCAACCTGGCAAATACATAACTTTGTTCACTAACGCAACTGGCATTTTCACTTGATTTTGACCTCTTTTACTCAAAAGCGTGTCTACTTGAAGAAAATGTACTGTTTGATTTCGCTCCCATGCTTAGCATCCATAATATGCATTGCTTTCATTTCATTTCATTTCATCCCCAAAGATACAGACGTAGTGAAAAGAAGGGACATCTGTACCCCAATGTTCATAGCAGCAATGGCCATGGTCGCCAAACTGTGGAAAGAACCAAGATGCCCTTCAACGGACGAATGGATAAGGAAGATGTGGTCCATATACACTATGGAGTATTACGCCTCCATCAGAAAGGATGAAGACCCAACTTTTGTAGTAACATGGACGGGACTGGAAGAGATTATGCTGAGTGAAATAAGTCAAGCAGAGAGAGTCAATTATCATATGGTTTCACTTATTTGTGGAGCATAACAAATAGCATGGAGGACAAGGGGAGTTAGAGAGGAGAAGGGAGTTGAGGGAAATTGGAAGGGGAGATGAACCATGAGAGACTATGGACTCTGAAAACAATCTGAGGGGTTTGAAGCAGCGGGGGGTGGGAGGTTGGGGGAACCAGGTGGTGGGTATTGGAGAGGGCACGGATTGCAGGGAGCACTGGGTGTGGTGCAAAAACAAGAAATACTGTTATGCTGAAAAAAATAAAAATAAAAAAAATAAAAAATAAACCTTCCTACATCTCCCAGACATATTACAAGTTTGAAAACAACCAAATTAGTAGACAAAGAGCCACCCAAAAGCAAAACAAAATCAAAATAAAAAACCCAGTGGAAATCACTGAAAAAAGAAATTCTCTAAACGTAAAGTAGGGACGGTATACGGTGCAAGAAGCCTGCGGATTTCCAACTCGTGATCTGTATTCATTCGAAACGAACATGTAGTTGCTCCAGCCTTCAGTGTGTAAGACGTGGTGACTATCATGGAAGGGGGTCCTTCAGTCTGAATTCCTAGGAAATAGAACTTGACCTGGCTCAAGTCACCTTGATGGTGTTAGGGTTGTGGTTATAAACCGTCACCTGACCCTTGGCTTTGTGACTGGAGTACATATTGCCAAAATCACACCAGGCAAGGAACAGGGCGGCGTTGGGCAGTTTGGCTGCCGTGAGGGGAAAGAGACAGAAGCCACGTGGAAATCCCGCCACGTGGGTCAGCACACACATTCAGAAGTACTTGTCCCCCAAGATGACAATCGCAGCCCTCTGGCTGACATTGGAGTCATGCATCTCTCTAAGCAGGATCAGAGCTAAACCTTCCCCCCATAACATTTTCTTGCTTTTTAACAAACCTTAAAAAAAGAAAAAATGACATGAACTGTGCATGATGCGAGATACCAGCCCTTATCGCTCTGCTCTCGACTGGCCTTTGATGAGCCCGCCTCCCTCCCACAGCTCCTTGCAGACGGGCAGTCCGCAAACGCATACTGAAACAGGACATCTCAGCAGCTCACATCGAACGGCACTAGAAATATTGTGATCCCCTCCTCTGCGGTAAAAGCGACGAACCTCTGGTGACATTGGAGTTCATGAGCCAGGGTCACAGAGACCAATTCTAATTCCCTCCAAGTCCGTGGACGCTCCTACTGCGTGGAGGCTGAGAGGCATGGCAGCCAGGAGTGCAAACCTTCTTTTATCTCGAGCTTTTCTTTGAAATGTTCCAACGTACATGACCGATGCCATGCTGACCTTCATAAGGTCTCCTTCCCCTGCACCCTCTCCTGCCAGCGCAAGTAGAAAATACTGATGCAAGGATACATTCCTCATCGAAATTCAAAAGCTGAGGCATGCTTTTCCTGAATTCTCTTGCATTGCTACCCATTTGGTTCTCACTTGGTGCCTTCATGAATTCTGCTGCATAGAATTACAAGACAAGAACTTTTAAATCCAAATGGAAATCTAGAAGAAAGGGCTCAGAAAAATGGACCTTTCTTCCTACATCTGTTGAATCTGAAACCTCTTTTACTTAAACTCATCTTCTACCAAGTCTGGGCTTCTCAGTAGGTCCCCCAGTGGTCTTGTCCTACACACAACTCAACCATTCCCTCTGTGGCCATACCCTTTTATTCTGCAAATATGAATCATGCCTCTGCTTTCCAAATGTCAGCCAACCCACCCTAGACCACTTTCTCCTGTATTTCCTCAGTCTCCCTCTTATCCAAAGCTTACAATTATGTACCCAAACAGAAGCTTCCCTCCATCGATCCTACCAGCTTTCATAATTCCTCATAGCCTTCTTGAACTTATTTTTTCTCCTTTCCTATACTCTGATTTTTGTGGTCAAACATTATAATGTCCTTTACCTGTGCCCTGAATTCTCTCTCCTCCTCCTCCTCACTCTCTTGAGTTTTTCCGTCAAAACAGACACTTAAGTCCCACTCTTGACCTACGCCATGTTGGAACACACCCAGCTGAATGTGGCTTGGGAAAATGAATTCTGACCGTGCAGCATGTTTCATTTCAATGGTGATGGGAAATCCCAAGGAAATCTCCCCACGCAGGCACATAAGCAAATTACGGGTCTCGACAGGTTGGTTATGTACCGTTCTCCTCAATGACTCTGTCTTCCCGGCTGCTCAAATTTCCATCTCCCTCCCCAGCTGCGCTCTGAGTTCACAATATCGCTCCCTCCTTGGATGAGGCAAGTGGAAAGACCAAGAAGAGGACGTGCATGGGTTCCCAGCACTTGCCCTGGCCCCTGCTCCCGCAAAGTGTCCTCCGCCTCCTGCGGAATCCCATTCTCTCCACTGGACCCATACCCCATTCTCATCAGCAAACCAATGGGCTATCACTTCTCTCATCTTAAACAAAATCAACAGACCCACTCTGGACCTTCTTTCCACTTCAGGCTACCACCCCATTGTTCTGCATTCCTAATCACACAATTCCTTGAAAGAAAGGCCCATAATCATGTTTCCAGCTTCTTTTCTACTATTTTGCCCTGGATTCTTCTTAGTCACTCCACCACCACCATCCAAAATCACCAGTGATCTCCATGCTATGAAGCCAATGGTTATTTGTCACACTTTTTGTTAGAAGACAGACGATGGTCAGTAGACTTCGGCTCAGGTCATGATCTCAGGGTCCTGGGTTTGAGCCCTGCGTCAGGCTCTCTGCTCAGCAGGGAGTCTGCTTCCCCCTCTCTCTCGTTCTCAGTCTCTCAAACAAATAAATAAAAATCTTTTTCTAAAAATGGCAGCAATGTCCACAATAGCCAAACAATGGAAGGAGCCCAGATGTCCACTGATGGATGGAAAAAGAAGATGTGGTATATATACACACCAAGGAATATTACTCAGCCATCAAAAAGATGAAATCTTGCATTTGCAACAGTGTGGATGAAACTGGAGGGTGTCATGCTGTGTGAGATAAGCCAGTCAGAGAAAGACAATTATCATACGATCTCACTGATCTGTGGGATTTAAGAAACACAACAGAGGATCATAGGGGAAGAGAGGAAAAAAATGAAACAAGACAAAACCAGAGAGGGAGAGAAGCCATAAGAGATTGTGAATCATAGGAAACAAACTGAGAGTTCCTAGAAGGGAGGTGGGTAGGGGAGTGGAGTAACGGGGTGGTGGGCATTAAGGAGGGCTTGTGATGTAATGAGCACTGGGTATGATGTGAGACTAGTGGGTCACTGACCTCTACCTCTGAAACTGATAATATATGTTAATTGAATTTAAATAAAACTTTTAAAAAAGAACTGAGCCCCATTCTACTCTGAGTTTTCTATTTCCCTATTGCAATAGTCCTGAATAAAATCTGTTTTTACCACTTTAAAAAAAAATAAAAAATAATAAGGCGGCACCATCTGTGCACCAGTCACCTCTACCAGCGACCTAAAGTGGGGCCCTTCTGTGGGCTACTTTGGGGAAGATCAGAATAGGTCTTCCTGCACTCAGGTTGGGGATGTATTAACAGGCACGGGTGCCAGAGCATGAAGCCTCAAGGGGGGTCACTGCATGGGCATGAGTGAGATAAAGGGGCCCCAAGGTGGAGTCTTTGTGCTCAGCACCCCTACACTTCCTCTAACTTGACGCCTCAAGGGCATTTGATGCTGTTGACTGTACTTTAAAACTTCAAAGAGTGTTTTGTTCTCTCCCTATTTGCCTCCTGGTCCTTCTGTGTCTGCTTTCTTGGAACCGAACCCCCATCCTTCTGCCCTTCTTGGCGGGAATGCCCAGCACTCAATCCCTGTGCATCCTCTCTCTCTCTGTCTACACCTACACCTAAGTGATTCATTGAGCCTCGTGGTTTTAAATACCCACTATGCACTGGTGGCTCCCAAATCTGTAGACCCTTCCCCTGAATTCCAGGAATATATGATCATCCCTATATGACCTCTTCACTTAGATATCTGATAGCTAAGTCAATGCACGTCCAAAAGCAAGATCTTGTTGTCACCCCCCAATCAGCCATGCCCTCAGCATTCTGCTAACGTCCACACGGTTCATAACCTCTGGTTGCTCAGCTACAAACACGCCTGTTATGCTCAGTTGCTAGCTTTCTCCTTCAGCCCTCATCTGGCCTGACAAGGAATCCACCAAGATTCATCCGTAATCGTAGGACTTGTCACCCATGCCCTGGTACCGTCATCTTGTCACTCTGCTGCCTCCTTTGTGTGAACCGCCCCCACCATCCCATTGACCTACTAAGACATCAGGACACATCATCAACCATCTCGCAAACAGCTTGCACATCAACTACCTCCACCTCTACTCAAGCTCATAGGTTTTATGGTGACTCCCCACACCATGGACTCTCTTGTCCCTCATGGCTTCCTGGATATGCATTCTGCCATCCACACGCTCCCCCTTGTTGGCCCCTAAACTTGCTCTATCTATCCTGCTGCCCCCACCCCCACAACCTTATGACTTCTCTCATTTCCTTCACACACCTGCAAATTCCACATCTCAGGAATTCCACCCCAACGCCTTGGCCAACACGTCAACCGGAGCCTGGATGCTTACTATTCCCTCTTTATTTGCGATCTTGGAAATGGCGTCTCCATCCAACATGGTGCATGTCTTATGTGCTTATCAACGTATGGATGACGTTGTGTCATGTGTTTCCCACCTCAGCCCGTAAGTCTCACGATGGCATGGGTTTCTCTTTCGTGGATGAGTCAATCCCCGGGCCGGGGAATTGTGTGATAACCATTTGTTGGGTGAATGCTGACTACCCATGCAAAGGACTGAACGTTTTGAGGGCAAGAACAGAATTGGCATTCCCAGAGGGCACTGTCTGAATTACTGGCTTTTTGGAGCTACTTGCATTTTTCTTAGAAAAAAAAAATTGCATTATCAAAATAAACTATAGCTATTAAATGCTGCCTCATAAATGTGTTCCTTTTGTAAGCATTTGGGCATTCTAAGCATTTGCTGCTGGGATAGGGATTTGGTTATGTACTTCTTAGGGGGCAGAATGTTCCAAGGAAGGAGGAGTTGTGATAAGCCGGAGCTTGAGAACAACTGGTAAATATTATGATGCTCACGTAAAAAGAGAAAGCACAACATGTCTTGAAAAATCAAAATGAATAAACAAAGAAAAGGCTCTCTTCTACCTTCTGTTTTAAGTTTCTTTACGTTCTGCTTTTAAGGGACACACTTCTGCCTAGGACGACAAGGAAACGTCTAAAATTTCTGGGCAGACTCTGTCCTGGTACACCATGCTCTTTACCAAGGCAGTGTTATGTTTGATGATGGAGGAAATGCTCGTTGGAGAGCCTGGCCAGACGAATCCTTCAAACCGATGCTGCACCTGTGCCTGCCTCTCAGCCTCCTTCTAACAGACAGGAGTGCGCTATGGAATTAGTGTCTAAAAATATAACTGAATAAACACACAATAGAAAACAGGAAGGAAGCAAGAATTATGGCAACACTCAAATGGGAAAAGCAAAACTTAAATTGCAGGTCTGAAAAGCAAGATCTTTTCTTGGAAGACTCTGTTCTCCTTTATAGTTAAAAAAAAAAAAACCTCTAATTCCAAGAAAACAGAATGTAACACAAAGCCTTTGAAAGGGAACAAGGAGGCAGCTTAACACTAATTTAGTTTAATTAATGCCATCCTGTTCTTTAGGCTACAAACAATTATTGCAAATGCAAGATAGCTATATCTGCCCTTCCTTAACTGCTTTCTTTATTGTTACAAAACCGTATTATCGCCCATTTGTTGCTACCAAGAATGAAACTCTCAATTATTCTGACTGTATTTCTGTGCTTCGTAAGGGAATGACCTCGTTTTGCCACCGGTTCTTGAGGAAGGTAGGAAAGTCTGCCCATTGGCTTGGCTTGCCTGGGGCAGGTTGAATAAAATCTCACCAACATCCCTAAAAACCATTCCATTTCTTTTAGTAACTGGTACCACATTGGGTTTGTTCTTCCCCAACAAGGGTCTTCACAAGAATCGCCAATGACTATGAGGAAAATGGTTCTCTATAGTGCCTCTAACTCTGAAAGTAACTAAAAATTACTCTCCTGGGGTGCGTGGGATGGTACGACCAGCGAGGGCTACCCTATCTTTTTATGAGGTGCTGAGTAAATGCCAGTGACGATGCTGGCAAGTCATGTCCTCTCCTTTGAGAAAAAGAATGCTCCCATGTTCCTTCCCAAATAAAACTCCCATGGTGAGGGTTGACCCTTGTACCTGGGACTGTGAGTTTGTTCCAGTGCTTAGAATCCTATGGGACCACAGATTTAATTCAGGTCAACTCTGTTGGTCTCACTTTGTGGATCTCTCCAGGCTGGAACCGTCCTCCTCAACCTTTAAAATGAGGTGCCGTGTCCATACCACGCAGCAATTCTTGGAATGTGTAATGACGACGTGTAAATTCTTACATTTATTATTATTATTTTTTTACATTTTAGTGAATTTGCCACTCTGTCCCATAAGAATATCCCAATATTGGGTACAATATAAAATTAAAACTATAAATGACCAGAAAATGAGCACATCCCAAATGATGCATTAAAGATTACTTCCAACTTAGTCAATGAAATTGATGCCTCCCTAGATATGCACTATAAATTAATTGCTACTTTCCATATTTGACACCTCAAGGAACTGAACAAGAGTTATCCTGTAACTTCGTAAACTCCAGATCACTCTCTGATAGCCTAGAGATATGTGGATCCCTTATATATGTGAAAAGCATGGTCCCCGAGAAACATTACCATTACTTAAATATTTCTTCCTGTCTGCTGGTACCAATCATGCACTACACAGTCCAGATGTTGGAGGCCAATATATTGCACAGGAATTATGCAATAATTTTTTTAATAAAAAATTTTTGTTGTAATAAAGTTGCCATATTTAACAAAGAAGAACACGGGATACTCAGTTAAATTTGAACGTCAGAAAAGCAATAGATCATTTTTCTTCAGTGTACGTTCCATCCATATTGATGTGAAATTCAAATTTAAATGGGTGTCTTGTATTTTAGCAATGCTATACCAAAAAAAAAAAAAATATATATATATATATATATATATCACACTTTGCCAAAATGCCCACTCCTTGGGATCTTCTAGTCCTACGTCCTACACCAACCTTCCTTTCTAGGATGTCTCTATATGTCGTTTCATATGATGGAGTTGTGTGGTCCAGAACGCCTTGTTTCCTGATCATTTCCTTCTGCCCCAGGCCCTTGTTAGGAACAGAACTTGGCAATTTTTAGATTACCACGGAGTGAATGAAGGTGGTGTGAGAGGTATGGGGTGGAGAAAAGAAACTTCCAGGTCTACTGCAGGACAAAGATGACCACAGGATACTAAATGAGACAGAGGCAAGGAGGGTGGGTCCACTTCACCAGGAGAAGTGGAAACTGGGACACGGGGGGCTGTTCTCTCAAAGTTTCCTTTGAGGCAAGGTCTCAGGTCTATACCTTGCTTGACCTTGTTTTTCTCTCTGCCTGTTTTCTCCTACAACTTCAGTGTGACGGTCAGCTCTAGCACCATTTTGTGACCTGAAGGATGGGAACCGTGTGCTAAACTCAATGGCAGCTCCCCAGATGCTCCTGTAGAAAGTCACGACCTGTGGATTGGATCAGTCTCTCCTCCTGCCTGGGCTGGATGTTTTAATCCCTGTGGAATGATGACAGTGACTCTGAGGTTTTTCATGGATGGTGGTCCTGTCCAAGGCGTAGAGATTGCTTGACAAGGACCAAGGTTCCGACTTCATTTGTGTTGTTTCAGACTTGGTGAGCTTGAATCCACACAAGTTGGGTAAACAGATCTGGGGCTCAGGAGACAGTGTAATGAGTGCAATGTTTAAGAGCACAAAGAGATTGGATTACATGCTCTCTCTGCTACATCCTAGATAATGGCCTTGGGCAAGTTCCATAATCTCTGTATGCCTTGGTTTTCTCATCTGTTGAACGGGAGTAAGAGTATAAAGACCTACCTCGTAGGGATATTATGAGGATTTCAATGGTGTGAACACTTCATAAGTGTTCCCTCTTGTTACTCTCTCATATGAATCATGGACAGGTGCTTCTCCACGAAGCTGCTGGATTGAGTAAGGTAGCTTGGGGAGACACTTCCAGACGTAGAGCAAGACAGGGCTGAGGACAGAGACCTGCTCGCCTCTAACGCAACCGTCTGGCAGAGGAGGAAGAGTCTGGGAAAGGTTACAGGGAAAATAAGGAAGAATGAGGAAGGATAGTGACGCAGCATGGGGAAGTGGCCAAGGGGCCACGTTGGTAAGCAGTCCCATAAAAACAGAGCTTTAAAAAAAAAAAAACAAAACAGGTCTGTTGCAATCAACTATTGATAGGGAATTTTTGGAGTCCTTGTGACAACTGTCTGCAGGGCAGGGATGACAGGGCCAGAAGCCACACTAAAACCGGCCCAGGAGAGAATGGGAGTTAGCCCATGGAAGCAGGAAGCATGGACGGGTGTCGTGAGAAGCTTGCTCCTGAAAGGAGGAGAGAGAAAGAATGAGGACGTGAACGCTGGATCTCCTGTTCTATTTAAGAGCAAAAATGTCTAACGCGAAGGGAATAATTAGGTAGATCTGTGAGACACCGCAGCATGGACGTGTGTAACCATAAAGGGATGGCTTTGCTATTTCTGTTTCTGTTCCTAATGGCGACGGAGCGAGTCAGTGTTAATCAGGAAATTTAAGAGAGGGGGCTCTTCCGTGCGGGGACCTGGACATGGGAGGAAGCCCTGTGGGAGACAAAGGATTCCGTCCGTGGCCCTCTGGGGCAGTGGACAGGACCCATCCTGTCCCCCGAAAGCTCACCCCAAGATAAACAAGATAAATCATTTTCCTCCACAGTTGTCTCCTACCCTTCCCGGAGCCTCTGCTGTGGCGAGTAGGTAAACCATCGCTTGCTCGATCAAAACTGTCTTTCACGTTTAAAATGCTGGCTTCAAGATACTCAACGCTTACGCAGGTTCATGCCCCGAAGTTTTAAAATTAGTCAGAATTAGCTCATCACTTATCTCTGCGACTATCTTACACGAGCAGCCTCTTCTTTAATTAAATATATGTTTATCCATGAAGGGGGGGGGTGTGGTGTGTGTGTGTGTATGTGTGTGTGTGTGTGTGTGTCTGGGCACGTCACACACAAGAACTGGCTAGAGCAACCTTCCAAAACCATGCCGGTCTTTGTTCCTTGGCCTGGAAACTGGTTATTAGCTCAATTTTGTAGTCACCGAGTGGAGCTTTGCAAGCAGGAAGATGACTTCATCGTGGACAGGTCAAGGCCTGCTCACCTTGGCTCCCTCATCCCTTGCAATCTGGCGGCTGATGGACGGTAGATGGCACTTGCCACGAGGACCTTTCCCCCATGATTACACACGGGACGCATGTGTTTCTGCAGTTCCAAACCTCGCAGGGTGACAGGCACCGTTTTTTCTCTTTTCTGCCACCTTCCTGGAGATGTGTATCTCATCCGTTGTCCTTGGTAACCCTTCTGCTTTCATCCTGGCAGACTTAAGCATCGGTTCCCAGGGAGGGATCAGAGCACAGATCAAACCTTACAAAGCAGAGCAAAGCTACCATTTCAGGTCAAAGTTCACATGAATTATGTCAATTTAAGAACCACCTTCACAAAAGCCACTTTTTCTCTTTTTTTGCAATACCGATCTCGCCCAAACTAAGAAGTGCAAAGGTGAACATGAAACCTTTATGCAAATGTCATATTTTACTTTCAAATTCCTAAGTGCAATTATCCATTATGTCCCAGAAAATTGGTAATAACTAAAAAAATTTTAAAAATTAAAAAAAAAAGCTGATAATGGGTATGTACTGTGGCAGACCAATTGTAACGTATGCTTAAAATTACCTTTTTGCAAACTTGTTCTCAGCTCTTTGGCTCTTTTGATTTATGACAACCGTGACTTTTTACCTATAGGTTCCATCCTTCATTTTAAGAGATCTGGAGAAATTTTCTGCACTTAAGGAAAGGGAGAGAATCCAATTTCTTTTCTCCCAAGACAAGAGATTTTTTTAAAATTCATCATTAATTTATTATAGTGTTGAGCTTTAAGACAACTTCTATTTGCTTCTCTATGTCCAGATATACATAAAATATGGGTCGTTTCATGTCACTAACTGGTGCATGGCAAAATATAATTGAAGACAAAGGATTCCAATAGCCTGTTTTGTAGAAGGAACTTTGCACCTGGGGGTCATAAGTTGGGCAGATTTTTAAAAATCCTTCAGTACTTGGAAATGACTGAAAATAGACAGATAGAGCATTTATTTTGAGAAACTTTTTTTTTCTTTTAGCCTCCATAGAGTCAAGTCTATTAAAAAATTATCGTCCTCAAGTGTTCTTATGAATGTGTCCTTTTAAAGTTTCGTAGTGAGAACAAAAGGTGCCTGATTCGTGTTTAATCTTTATCCGATCTGGATTGAACGTGATTTGTCATGGATGTAGCCGCATCTGATTTTGTGGCCTTTCTCCCTTATGAAATTTCGAACTGGCAAGAATTCCCAAATGAGATTTTTTTTTCTCCCCCTCAAGACTCATGGCTTGTTTGTTGTGCTCTCTTCTCTTCCTTCCGTTGCAGAGTCTGTCCTGTCAGTCTTCAGATCGACTCCTGGGGTATTTAGCAGGATTTGATAGTTACTTGGTTGTGTTCACAGGACGAAAGGAGCCTATGGTCTTCCTACTTGGCCGCCATCTTGCTTCTGTGGCTGAGGCAAGATAGATTTTTATCCTTAGGACAGTCTTCCAAAGTGTGGGGCGGAAGTGTGTTATGGTGAGAGGTGACCATAGAGGCGTCCTGGAAGCCCCAGCATTACAGAGAATAACCTTATATTGTCCTCTGGATTTCCCCACACTCGATGATATATTTATTGTTCCAACTTAGAGACGCCATTCCATGAAAAGAATTCAAGAATTCTAGATAGCTGTTCGAGAAGCAGGCACATGAGGATCACTTCGAAACACAAAGATGTGTATACCATTATTTCTATATTCTGTATCATTGACATTGGATTGGATCTTCCTTCTATAAGGTTGTGTTCACCGAAATCAAGGGATTAAAAGCCATTCTGGGATAACGTAAGAACACAGAGTTGGAATCTTGGACCTCTAACCTTTAGCTTGTCCTTCCCTCTAAGATAAAAGGCTCAGGGTTGACTTATGGTTTACAGTTGGGGGGGGTGGCACATAATGGCCCATGGGCCAAATCTGACAAGGAGGAAGACCCTCCGCTCCTCTCGTCCCATGAACACAACTAAGTAACTATCAAATCTTTACCTTTTGTAAATAAAGTTTTATGGGCACACAGCCACACGCATTGGCATATATTGTCTATGGCTGTTTTCATGCTACCAGGACAGAGCTGTTATGGCAATTATACATGTTGCTGACAATTAGCTAGGTCAGGCCAAAGTGCCACATTTCTAATAACTGAATTACAGGCAACAAGGAAGAAATTGTTTTATCACCCAGAAGCTGGGGACAGCCATAGGCTCTAGTTTCCTAAACCCTGAAAATTGCAAACTCTCTTTTGTACAGTCTAACACCCATCAGAGAATTATTTTGTGGGTAAGTGGGGGTTGGAAGGAATGGTCTGCTAGTTTTAAGTGAGCAAACTTGAAGAAGTGTATTTGAAATGATCAATCATTGTTATTATTTTTTTCTCTAGTGTCTGACATTCAGTGTTATATCACAGGGGAACAATCTTTTCTTTGGTTGTTGGGAGTTT
This sequence comes from Lontra canadensis, assembly GCF_010015895.1. Lineage (NCBI taxonomy): Eukaryota > Metazoa > Chordata > Mammalia > Carnivora > Mustelidae > Lontra > Lontra canadensis. The sequence continues at coordinate 7,442,689 of NW_022631062.1, read as the reverse complement.
TCTTACAGCAAATGCATCCCTCCCTCAATTTCTCCTTCTACAAAGCTAGGGTGGCAAGAGATCTTACTCTTTTGGATTCTTTCTCTCTCACTTGACTGCCCTGGTAAAGAAAGCTTATTTGTCCCTGTCGCCTGTGCCCACTCCACCGTAAGCTGTCTGTACCAGCCCCCAGCAAAGAAGCTATGGGCCTTACTATCCTAGACTCTGAGGCCAGTTCTCCTCTCCGTGGAAGATCTTTCTTTTCCCATGAAGGGGAACTATCCAAGTCTAAGGGTGGCATTGAAGGGAAGAAAACCCTTGTCAGTTGCTTTAGTCCCTCTTCAAGGTCTTCTCTAAGCTGAGCAAAAGAGTGGCATGCATGACTTTGGTGTGGTCAGCTAGGGTTCCCTGTTGGGGTTTGGGGTGAATGGTAATACAAAACCCTCACATTCAAGACACTGTGTTCTGTCCTTACATTTTGTGGGGAGAAATTGAGGAGACAGGTCAGCCCCTTGGATATGCAGGGGAGGAAAAAGTTTCTTTCTACACTCTTAATTGATAGTCATGAGGCCTGTGAATTAAACTGGTAAAAGACAGATGAACAATAGAAAGGGTTTATTTGTGAATACGGAGTCTTTCATACTATAAAGAAGAGCCTAAATAAAGAGTTAGACTAAGGAGCTTATAGGACATTTTAGCAAAGGACAATGAATTGTATATAAGTGACAGGAAAAGGCAAAGAGGTTTGGGCTTCTAGGGATAGTAAATTGTGGGAAGGTACATATGGAGGGGGGGAAACTTATGGAAGATGAGGATTATTTTAGTAAGGTTTGTTTGTTGCTCTGTCTCCGTGATAAGCGGTTCTCTGGGTACTGGTGACGGGAAGGACAATACTTTCATGAAGGCAAAATTATGCCCTGCTTTGGGACAGACAGTGGGAGAGCACAGAGCTCTTTTTGCATTTGGTGCTTCTTAGTTAGCTTCAGCTCAACATAACCTTATGCCAAAGGGGCACATTTTGGGATGGTGTATTTTTATCACCAACCCCTCCAGATATCGTATGGATGATTAGTGCTCCCTAAAAACTGATGTCCACCCAGAATCTCAGAATGTGATCTTATTTGGAAGAAAGGTATTTGCAGTGTAATTAGTTAGAGATGTGGAGATGAAATCATCCTGAATTTAGGGTGGGCACCAAATCCTTATAAGAGAGGACACAGAGAAACATGCAGGGAAGAAGGCCATGTGGAGAGGGAGGCAGAGAAGGGAGTGATGCTGTCATGGCCAATGAGCCAAGGACGGTGCCTCTAGAAGCTAACGAGGATTTGTTAGGGTTTCCAGAGGGAACATGTCCCTGCTGACGCCTTGGCTCTGGCACTTCTGGCTTCCTGACTTAGGAGAGAACATATTTCTGTCATTATTACCCACCAGTTTGTAGCACTTTGTTCCACCAGCCAAAGAAAACTACGGCTGTCCTATGAACAACACACGTTTGAACGTCGTGGGTCCACTTACATGTAATTTTTTCAAAATAACACAGTACAGTCCCGTAAATCTATTTTGTCTTCCTTATGATTTTCCTTTTTCCCCTTCCTTAAGATTGTCTTCGTCACATTTTTTTCTCTAGTTTCCTTTATTGTGGGAATACAGTATATGATAAATATAAAAATATGTTAATTGATTGTGTATGTGGTCAGTGAGGCTTCTGGTCAATGGTAGGCTATCAGTAGTTAAGTTTTAGGGGAAACAAAGATGTAGATTTTCAACTCTGTGGGGGGGGTGCTTCCCTGAAACCCCTCACTGTTCAAAGTTTGACTATAATACACATAAACAAACACCTCATCAACATTGATCAGCTACTACAGGCTCAGATTTATCTCCACGTACCGAAAAGTCCCGACAAGGTGACTTACTATCTATAATGTACTTTTATTGAATAATGGAACTCTTAACATATGTTGGATGCGATGCATGCCTTTTTATTGCATGTACATTTCAAGGCTTTCATATATATATATTTCCAAACTGTGCTACCACCTACACATCTCCAGAGTCTTAAATGCCAGCATTTCCAAAATATTTAATAGAATAAAAGAACATTTTTTTCTTTTGCCAATTATCATTTCTGCAATTACTTGAATATCTAAAATATTTTAAAGGTAGCTTTCATCTCAACAGAAAGGCTTTCCACCCAGGGAGCTGTGACTCAAAGATGTACTTCAGCCTTAGGCGAAACTGTTCCATTTATTATCTCAGATTTCTGTTATTTGGGTTTTCCTTGCTATGGTTCACAGACTTGGGATTGAGTGTAAATTTTAGGTGAAGACTTCTTCTAGCGTAAGAAGCTGAGAAAGCAGGCAACATTCACCCTAAATATTATGCATTCAGAAAGATGCATGGGGAATAAAACCTTGGCATTCTGGAAAACCATGTTTTTATTAGTGCCAGAAATATTCAATGTGAACTTGTTATCTCTACTCACAAGATCTAAGACTCCAATGTAGGATGTTGGCATTTCACCAGTGAAGATAAAGTGCCTTTCCACAGGGGTCTTAAACTCTCTTAAATGGTACCACATTTTCAACACTTCACAAAGCATCAAACACACTGACACTTGAGGCAAACATGAATATTTTATTCTCCCTCAATAAAACTGTTAAACACATCCATTCTCTGCCATTCAGGGTTTTATGACCTAAGGCCATGGTTGCACAATTCAAAAGGAACACAGGTGAGAAAAAAGAAGAAGAAAGAAAGAAGTCCAGAGCTGCCGGTGCTATCCAGAAAGTTTTACTTCTCTCGGTTGATTTTGTTGATTTAACAGAGTTGTAGAACCTACCTACCACATCTTGGGCAAAGAGTGGTCACAGAGAATTCTGGATTTGGATTCTCTAACAGGTGTGACCCTTCTGCAAGTGTTCTGAAACATATCTGCATTGGGTTTTTGGGGTTTCTCTCTTTTTTTTTTTTTTTTACCACCATTGACTACTGCCCCATGCCAGCTCTGCTGGTGCCCCCTTCTTGCCGTCCCAGGTATGTGGTATTGGGCGCTCAGAAGAGTCTTAGGAAAGTAGCCACCACCTCTAGAATTAAGAAGAGATGATTAATTAAGAAGAATTAAGAACGTGCCCACTCAAACGTGAGACAAGCTCTGTTGAAAGAGGAAAGCAGACAGCAGTGCTCACCTTCTGGGTCTAGGTCGGAAAGAGGGCTTCCATTGTTCAGAGGAGAAATATGGCCCAGGGGCCCACATCTCTTCTTGTATTCAGCTGGTCCTCTCCTCTGTGCACACAAAGTGATGGATCATTGGGCGACTTCCAGTACTTCCCAAGAGCTGTTTGGGTGCGTCCAAGACTGAGATGCATAGAGGTGTACATGTGTGTCCGGGGGCATGTAAGTGTGATTACCATAGAGTAACACCATCTGAGTGCACTGAAAAGAAGGATATCTAAGATGTACACACAGCAGAATGTTTGGGGGCGATTCCTTATTATTTGAAAAATACACTGTATGTGTTGACACTATATTGTGCTTACTAAAAAGTCTGGTAGAACAGAGACCCAAGGGGTCATTACTCCAGCAAAGTAGAAATTTGGAAGAGCTTGCAAAACAGCTGGGAATAAGGAGAAAGGATTTTCCAATTTACATTTACACTTCTGTATGTTTCCTTTTTTTTTGGCCTATATAAACGAATATTTTGTGTTTTTCTTTACGGGCTTTAAAATGGAATGTACCTGCATCTTACTATTTTCAAGCTATAATAACAATGAAACTTTAATTTTGAAAGTAGGAAAAAAGATGGAGGGAGGTAATCTGAATGATAAAAAAAAAAAAAAACAAGAAAACCATATTAACAAAGATGACAATTAAAAAAATTAAAATCTATGAAGATTCCTTGACAAGTTAAGTGCCCAATAATGTCAGACAGATGGGACAAAAGGTGTAATATTCACAAATAAAATCATGTCTGGCTGGTAATAATGATATAAAAGGATAGTATGAATTTATACAGAAAAATATGAATATACAAACTTTTTATTAATTCGCAAAGATGTTTTAGCTAAGGATCCTATATTGTGGAAGAACATGTTCCTGGTCTTGCTACAATGAAGGCAGTCTGGAAGGTTGTACTATAAAATGGAAACATCAATCATTCCACTGGTAGAACCCCTGTAGACTGTTGTTGCATTCTTCATGTTTATAGACACTTTCTAGGTTTAGAGTGAATAGGTATGAATCTGATATTTGACAAAGAAGAGATATATTGAGTTGCAGGTAGAGTCTTGATCGAAAGTCAGCAAGCACAGATGGTACCTGTAAGAGTTTGTGGCTCCAGATGGGGACTGATATGTACATGGATTGCTTTATCTTTTTTTTTTTTAAGTTTGTTTGTTTGTTTGTTTGTTTATTTATTTATTTGAGAGATAGAGACAGAGATCGTGACAGAGATAGCAAGAGAGAGCAGGAGCAGGAAGCAGAGGGAGAAGCAGACCCTGGCTGATCAGGGAGCCCAACTTGAGGCTCAATCCCAGGACCCTGGGATCATGACCTGAGCTGAAGGGAGACACTTAACCAAACTGAGCCACCTAGGTGCCCCTGTTAGCCTATCTTACCACTGAGGCTATCAGTTCAAGCAGTAACCACATATAATGGGCTTTTAAAAAAATATTAGGTCATTTAAATTGAATGTGAAGATCGTGGGCCATATATCATTCTTACTATGACTATGGTTGAAAGTTACAGAGAAATGCTGAGAGGTGGACAATTCTATTTGTCCTTTACGAAGATCAGGCCTCTTCGCACAGCATTCTCCTCTGGGTTTTCCAATGATACTAGCTTTCACATCCAGCCTTTTAAAAGGAAAAGGAACAGGAGGAAAATTGAGTACCAAATACTATTTGTAGCCCTCCATGCCTCTATGACTGGAGACTGCAGATAGAACAAATGAAGAGGTCCCAGATAAAGCAAAGCCCTTTCTCTTAGCATACAAATGGAGTGTTTTTATATTCAGGAGAGAACTCAACTGCAAAAAAAAGAAAATGATCCTTCGGTTCTGACAGCTCTTTGCAGGCTTTAGAAAAGGGGAGGAAAGGAGCACTCTTCTTACTCAGGGTTTGAATAAGGGTCCTTGTGTTAAACTGACATCTTGGTCTTAGGGTGAAACGTCTCTGAGGCTCTCAGAGAACAAAGAAGCCAGGAGTTAGAAATCTGCTTTTTCAACCCCAGGGTCAGAATCTCAACGACCAACTGTGGTCTCCTGTGCTTCCTTCTCCTTGCATTGTGGGGACGGCTCAGCTTTCACATTTCGTGTGGTGGAGCAGAGCTTCTCAAACATTCATGTGCACACAAATCCACTAGGGGTCTTGTTAAAATTAGAGATCCTCATTCCACAGGTCTTGGTGGGGAAGGGACCTGAGATTCTACATTTCCTACAAGCTCTCAGGTGAACCAATACTGCCTGAACCACACCTGAATTTGAAAGTTTCAACAGCGCAAGAGGAAAGAATATTTTCTTGCCTATGAGAATTTTCCATAGTTTGCAAACCATATGGTCAGCTTGTGTAATGTTTCTGGGTTATACTAATTTTTTATCCCAGAATGTAGATTGGGTAATTACAATAGAATGAGATGTCCCTGAAATGGGTCAAACAGTAAAGAAAGAGATGTTTCAGGGTGTTCGAATCTAGTAGGTCTGGAACCTGAGGGCACTGTCTACTTTCACAGAAACTGAACCAACTACGTGTCATCATGCCCCGCTAGGAGGCAGGACAAAAACACATTTTAAGAAGAGAGGCACACTAGCCAACTTTGTGGTAGTGATGGAAGCAGGTAAAATTGGTGTTTCCTAGGTCAGCCCTCTCCCTTGCACAGAAGTAAAAAACTGTGACCCGTTCAGTCCACCCATCATGCCATGAAATAACAGGTAGGTATAAACCAAGGAGCATTCATTCTAGACAGTCGCACTATATCAACAACCGAGAACACACCCCCTTATCTGAGTCATCCGACATGCAATATGGATGGCATGCACAATTTTTCTCCCTCATGAACCTCCATGGGATATCCAGCCACCCAAAGTATTCTTTGTGAATTTGTTTTGTAGACTTTATTAAAGATACCATAAGTGAGATTAAGGGGGACAACCTTCACACATTAAACAGCCTTTAATCCTCCAGAATATCTGTTACCTTGAATGCTTTTTAAAAATTTCCATTTCTTATTCTCCCTGTCTTTTTTCTCCTTTGAAGATCTTCATCCCCTCAACAAAGCAAGGCCATATGGCGTTAAACCCATATGCCCTATCAAACTCCATGCTCCAGAAAACCAAAGGGTGCTTCTCCCTTAAGGTGGCTATTTAGAAACAATGTATTGTTTCCTTTTGATGTTCACATAATGGTTAATTCTATGTGTCAACTTGACCAGTTGAAAGGATGCCCAGATAGCTGGGTGTGTGTCTGTGAGGGTGTTTCTGCAAGATGGTAACATCTGAATCAGCAGCCTGAGGAAAGAAGATTCAACTTCACCAATGTGGGTGGGTCTCATTCAATCCATTGGGGGCTTGAATGGAACAAAAAGGCAGAAGGAGGGCAAATTCTGTTTCTTTCTCTTTGAGCTGGGATGTCCATCTTCTCCTGCCCTCAGATACTGGAACTCTTGATTAGAGTGGTCAACCTGGCAGTAAATTTATTTGTACAGACTGTGTAGTACATCAGGGGTAATTTTTCTTTACTTGGCACTTTTTGTTTTGTTTGGCATTCTTAGTAAAGTTTTTTATTTTGGGATAATTTTAGATTTACAGAAAAGATGTAAAGATAGTATGGAGATTTCTGATACAAACTTTACCCAGTTTCTCTTAATGTTAACACCTTACATGACCCTGGTCTGCTTGTCCAAACTATGCAATCAACTTTGGGACATTATTATTAACTGTATTTATAGACTTTATGAGGATTTTCCCAGTTTTTCCAATAATGAGATTTTTTTCTGTTCCAAGATCCCATTCAGGATACTACATTGCATTTAGTTGTTATGCCTCCTAGTCTCCCCAGCACCATGACAATTTCTCAGAATTTCTTTGCTTTTTCTGATCTTGACAGTTAGATATTTTTTAGAATGTCCCTCAACCTGGATTTGTCTGATGCTTTCTAATGATTAAACTGCAGAGATGGGTTCTGAGGAAGAAGTCCTCAGAGGTGAGGTGCCCTTCTCATCATGTCCTATTAGGAGTCCACGATTTCCATATGACTCATCACTAATGATGCTATCCAGGGTCACTTGGTAAAGGCACCATCTGTTGAGTTTCTCCACTGTTAATCATTTCTTGTGTTGTGTGACAAGGGGATTCTTAAAAAAAAAAAAAATGGATCAATTTTCAAAATACCTAAAGTTGTATTTATTTCTTTTTTAATTGAGTTCTTCTCTCTGTTTTCAATTTATTTCTAATTTGATTTCATCTTTGTTGCTTTCTTCCAGAAAAAAATTCTTAAATACCATATTGCTCATAGAACTCTCCTATTTAAACCTTCAGGCTATCCTTAGTTGGGATAAAAGGAAACCCATATTTTGAGCATCTCCAAGGTGTGAGGGAAAGTAATAAATATTTTGTATACATTTCTTACTTACATTTTACAAGAGCTCTCTAAATTAAATGTTAACAGTTTTTTTTTTTTTCAAAGAAACGAATTTTCCCAAGGCTGTAGTTAGACAGTGAGTAATAAAAGAGGTATGAGAAAACCCAGATTCTTTACCCAGAGGTTCAAGATCACCCACAAACTTTTCAAATTTGACTCTGTCATTCTACTACATGAGTCAAATCCCACCCACTCCCCCCAAAAGGAAAGGTCTATGCCCTGGCCTACAAGAATTCCCTGAACATCAGTGCCTTGAACATTCACTCCTGTAGCCCCTATTCTTCAAGTGGTATCCCCAAATATCACTCATCCTCAAGCTGAAGCCTACCTCCTCCAGGAAGCTCCCCCTGACTATGATGTCTACAACCATAACTTCTCCCTTGTACCGAGTGTGCTGTTTCTAGCATTCGCCAGCACTAGATGATGGTCTTCACTCCCCTGCACCCAGCTTGTTCAACAGGGTTGGTCCATCCATGCACGATGCCATGGAGCACACACAGTTCCAGCCCTGATTAACAGTGCTTATGCTAGGAAACCCCCGGGAATGGTCTCTGGCTTCTTGGCTGGAGCCACACATGATGTCCTTCTTACCACATCCCACTTCCCGAATCTGACGCCCTCCTGTGGCATCACCTTGCTTATGACTACATGCCCATGCAAAAGTTAGCCAACTACCAAGTCTACCTTGGGAACAGTCCTCAAGATTGTCATCACTTTTTTTTTTTTTTTAGATTTTATTTATTAATTTTAGAGAAAGAGAGAGAGAGCAAGCATGAGCAGGGGGAGGGGCAGAGGAAGAAGCAAGCCCCCTGCTGAGCAGGGAGCCTGGGATGTGGGCTCCATCCCAGGACCCTGAGATCATGACCTGAGCTGAAGGCAGACGCTCAACTAAATGAGCCAACCCGGTGCTCCAGACTGTTACCCTTTTGATGCTAATTGCAAGATCTGGTGGATTTTTCCAGACCACCCTCAGGTTTAATAATTCTATACAAGGATTCACAGATCTTACAGAAAGCTGTTTTCCTTATGTTTATGGTTTATGGTTTATGTTTTCGTTATGTTTATGGTTTATGGTTTACAGTTATGGTTTACTACAGCAAAAGGGTACACGTGGAAATCAGCAAAGGGAAAGGGCGTATAGAGATGCACGTGGGAAACCTGCAAATGCAGAGCTTCCAGGTGTCCTCTCTCTGTGGAGACATAGGCAGTATTCCACTCCCAGCACTGATGTGTGACAGTACACAGGGAGTACTGCCACGGAGCAACACTCAGCTGAGACTTGGTATCCAGAGTCTGTACGCAGGTTCCATCATGGAAGAAAGACTGACCAGTGGATGACCTCAGTCTCCAGCCACTCAGGAACACACCGCATGACCCAAAGCACCTACCTTCTGTCACTCAATTCAATTTTCTAGCATGGCCAGCACCCCACCCTAAATCATAGTGTCACACAACCCCGTGACCCAAAGCCTCTGGGGCAAACAAAGATACCCCTCTCGGGCAGGACATTCCAAAGGCTTAGAGGTCACTTCTAGAAACTAAGGGGTGAAGGCCAGACCCCTTTTTGAACAAGATTAAATTCTAGACTACACCACTGGGTATCTCTTACTGTCTAGGCGACCTCTGTCCTCTTTTCTGACACTTAGCTCTGAGAATGTTTCTTACCACAACCAGAACATGTGTGTGTATACAGATATTTGGACATTTACAATGATGTTTCCCCAGTGCTAGGATCATGCTTGACTGTTTTGTTTCTCAGATATCCTACAAAAATGGTTGCTGCGATCATTAGGATGGGAAAACAGATCTTAATGAGGCTTTTTTTTTTTTAACATATTCCCTATCCAGTTTGGTTTACTCTGAACTACAAGATTTGTCCACTCAATAAGTCACTGATATAAAATAATCTTTGGAGGTATGCGATTTTTCCTCCCATGACGTATGGGAGGAATGAAAATCACTAAAAAAATCATTAAGAATCACTAAAAAGGATATGTTAAGAAGAATGTCAACTCTACTTGCTAATGAGAACTAGATATGTTCTTTTGTTTTTTTTATCATTTTTTTTAAATTTATTTTCAGCATAACAGTATTTATTGTTTTTGTACCACACCCAGTGCTCCATGCAGTCCGTGCCCTCTCTAATACCCACCACCTGCTTCCCCCAACCTCCCACCCCCCCACCTCTTCAAACCCTTCAGATTGTTTTTCAGAGTCCATAGTCTCTCATTGTTCACCTCCCCTTCCAATTTCCCTCAACTCCCTTCTCCTAACTCCCCATGTCCTCCATGCTATTTGTTATGCTCCACAAATCAGTGAAACCTTATGATAATCGACTCTCTCTGCTTGACTTATAGTAGCCTCAGTACACACCTAAACAGCATTAGCACACACAACAGACACGTATATGTGATCACAATTCTATGCAGACGTCGACATGGAGACGTGTGGATTGTGTCACTCAGGGATACGTAATGTGCTTCAGCCAGTATGACCATGGGAGTGCCCTCTTATTTGTCTTATCCAAATTTCTTCTCGGCCTGTTCAATGGTGCTCTTTCCCACTACAGCATACCCGGTCAATGGAGACAACAGAGCCCCCTAAGAGACCAAGCTTGAATCTCAGGAGTGAATGAAATCTTAGTGTTTTTATGTATAAAGGACAAATATGCCTGCGATATACAATGGAACCATGGTATTCAACTCACATGGGAGGAAACGGTACAATTAGAAAAGAAAGTATCCAAAAATAAAAAAATTTTTAAAAAAAGCAAGTCCTCTGTTGAAGCCTTGTCTTTCTCAGCCTCAACTGAGCACTCCTTACTTTCACACTAGCATGTCTCAAATTTACTTCAGTCATAAGCATGACAACATCGAATGGAGGTCATGGTGTCTCCCCCTCACTTGTGAAGCTCACCAAACCTTCCTGGTAATTATCTCTCTGTTTCTAAGAAACCAGCACTGTTTCCAGCACCTGGGAAGCATTCAATCATCACTTCATGAATAAATAAACCAGATAAGAACTAAAGGTCAACAATAAAAATAACTCACAAGTATTGAACATTGACAAGGGGCCAACAACGGTTCTGATAATCTCCTAAACCCTCAGAGCACCCCTATGAAAGAGACACTGTGGTTACCATCCTCATTTTATAAACAAGAAAAGTGACACACAGAGAATTTAAGCCAAGTTTCCAAGCCGACCCCATTAGTATGTGGAAGACCCAAGGACAGATCCAGGAGCCTAAACATCACTCCACTTCTCTGTATCAACACATCATCATTATTCCTGAGAGCAAACCAGTGTTTGGAAGAAGTATTTTTTTATGCTAAGAAAGAATAAACATACCCTTCATAAATAATAGAAAAACAAGCAACAGCTTCTACAGAGTGGAAAGCTACTGCCAAGGAGCCTGGAGTATGGTGGCAATTAATAAAACATTTTCAAATGTACTCTAATTCGAATACAATAAGGAAAATCAATTAATGATTTTGAATCAGAGAGCAAGTAGAAACAATTATTATAATTTTGCATGTATTGAGGACCCGTAACACTCCCACTGTCGGGCTCACAAAATGCATTCCCCGTGCTATAAGGTGTAGTTTTAACCAGTGGTAGGGACGTCAGCCTACATTTTATTGGTCCACTGTTTTCATCTGGTAGGGTGTGCCTGTGAGAGATTTTTTTTATAAGTCCAGTAAAATAACACACACTCTCCCTAATTCCATTTAATATGGTTGATGGCAATGCCATACCCCTACGTATGACTTGACCAGAGCATTCACATACAATAAATTCCAGGCACGTATAATATGCAAGTATTAATGTCCCACACTTCTGTCTAGTTTTCAATCAAATCTTTGCTATAAAATAGAAGACAATTCCAGAAAGTCCTGTGTTTAGATTAGACGGTATTACTTCTGCCACGTGAGCTCCCCTTCAACAGAACACAGTCACTTTGAAAAGTTCTTATTTTGTTAAACTCGTCCCTGAGCAAATGTCGAACTAATTACAGCCCCTCGAAAATGGAAACTTTCATGCCATGAAATTCAACTAGTGGGTAAATTTCTTTCAACTGTCCCATGTCTGTTGCCAAGAATTGTTCTGGTTTGGCATTTAATGTTTCTCAGTTTTGTACCAAGCCAGTATTTAGAGTTTTGAAAATTAGCTTTATGTGGTGATCATGGGTCTCCTTCCACATTTTCTAACAACTACATCTCTAGCTCTACTCTGTGTGGATAAACCTAGAGCTTCAGCTATGAGCAATAAACCATGACTTCTCACGTCAATGGTAATTCTAACAATAGATGTTTGTGGTACAATTTATCGCTATGGAGCTTTTTACATGGGTTGCTTAATTTATTCTCAGAAGAACAGAAGATATTGGCAGTGCTGTCATCTGTCAGACAAGGTTCCAGGGAGAAATATCACTTACCAGGGGTAGAGGAAGCTGCAGCTACAAACAGACAGGGTCACTCTCGTGCACAGTGTAGAGCTTGTGCCGAGGGGAAGCCTCTGCTCCACACCGTCATTCAGGAACCCAAGTTGTCACGTGTCTGTGTCTTCAACCCCCACCTCCCAGCATTCCTCTGGACATGAGCACTGTAGTAAGCTGGAAGGAAGCACAGAGGGGGTACCTCTTGTGACCGAGTTCCATTGTTATGCCTGGCACATTCACTTCTGTTCACTTCGGGGAGGACCTGGCCAGCTGGGCATGTGAATGAGGAAGACTGGGAATGGACATGGCTGGGTATGTGGAAGAAGGTGTGGGCAAACAGTCTCTCCCACAGCAAAGAAAGAGCCCAAGAAGGACTGAACCAAGGTCTTCTAACCCAAATCCTGTATCTTTTCTCTCTCCATCACTGCCTGAATGCCTGGACTTAATTAACGTGTCCTTGGATGAAATGGACTGCTTCCTAACTGCAAACATTTTTTGACATAGATATAGAAATCACTGTGTTCAGGCCAACACTCTAGTCACCAACACTTTCCTCTAAGAGGAAACTGGATTCTTATTTCTTGAGAACATGACTGATCCCCAAGGGCTAAGACATACAGTGCAAATCTAAGCTATAGGACATGTAGATTGAGCGAACCATGTCAAGAGTGTAAGGTTTGGGGATAGGTACTGCTTATGTGGTTCTGCCCAGGGTTTGCAGCACCAGGATCCTGGATTCTGTAGGTACTTGTAAGTAGGTACCTCCTGGGACCTACCCTCTAAGATAGGTGGCCTCTGTAGGTCACGAGATCTTGTAGAAATGAAGGCATCTGTTCAAGAGAAATAAAAATGCCTGTCCCCACAAAAACTCATATATGAATGTTCATAGCAGCATTCTTCATAATAGCCAATATGTGGAAAAACCGTAAATGTCCACCGACTGATGAATGGATAAGAAAAATGTGTTCCATCCATATAACGGAATATTATTTGGCCATAAAAAACAATGAAATCCTGACACATGTTACAATGTGGATGAACCTCAAAGACATTATACACAAAGAAGCCAGACACAATAGGTCACATACTGTAGACTCCATCTATAGGATCTATAGGAAATGTCCAGAGAAGCCAAGTCTATAGGGACAGAAAGCAGACTGGTGGTTGCCAGGGGCTGGTGGAATGGAGACCGACTGCTAATGGGTAAGGGGTTTCTTTTGGGGGGAATGAGATATTCTAAAATTGTGGGAATGGATGCACAACTCTACTTAAAGTCTACTAAATCTACTAAAATCTACTAAATCTAGCAAAAAACACTAAGAAGTACCAAAAACTACCAAAAAACACCTACATTGGAGAATGTAGGTGTGTGAATTGAATGGCATGAATTCCACCTCAATGAAGATGTTATAAAGAAAAGAAGTGAAGTCCTTTCAAAGGGGAATGCAGTGATCTTGTTCCAAAGAGTCAAGGAAGAGGCCTCCAGGGCCTCCAGGCTCTTCCTGGAGACTCCAGAGTGTCTCAGGATGCCCATAGCAACATGGCAGAGAAAAGCTGTAGCCACACAGCCAAGGCACCAGTGACATCCCATAAGACGGGAATCCACAACACATTCCTTCTGCACATTCTCAGTGTTCTTCTTTATATTCTGAGTGCATGGAGCCTCAGCAGCCAGGAGGCTGAGCATTGGTACTGATGTTCCCATCAAGATTCGTCCAAAGGGTTCACCCAGGACTGTGTTAAACTACCCGAACCTTGAGATCCTGGAAACTGGGGAAGGTTAAGAAGCTACCCCACCCTCTCTGTTCTGGAAAGCCTCTGACTGCAGAGAACCACCCTTCTTCCTGTGAGTTAGATAATGCTCAGGGATGCCCGATAGTTTACCTAGAAGACCAGACACCCACCCTCCAGATTCCCATTCTTGGTCCTGTGAATGATTCACTGGACAGCTTGTCCCCACTGATCCGCTGGAAGAAAATGCTTGCTAGCCAAACTTTGTTTCAGCTGCTCTCCTTCCCCCAAGGTCCTGAACTTTTTGCTGAGCTAGTTTCTCTTTGGCAGCCTCAACAAGAGTAAGGTCAACCGCTCCTGAGGACAAGGTGGTTCAGGGGAAAGGAAGCTCTGGTTTACCATCTCATTGTGCCACCTTTCATCCCCCTTCTCCATGCCTGGTTCCTTCCAGACTTGTGGGTCATGACAGTCATGGTTGCTCCTCTCTGTAAAAGAAAATCCCCTTTTGCCCAAGTGTTCTTCCTGACCTTATAGACAGAGCATCCTCCCAAACTCCATAGACCTCAAGCCCCTCGTGGCTTTCTCCCCTTGCAAAAATCTTTTGGAATAAAACCCTCTCTTAAGTCTGGATTTGGTTTCTGTTTGTTTTGTTTTGTGTTTTGACACCCAAACGCACATGGCGGGGGGTCTCAGAATTAAATTGACAAGTGGTGCCTCCCAGCACCATCACTTGGCCTACTTTCCTCAATGCTTATGGAATTGATTTGTCAATACATCTCCTTGCTTCATTGGTGGGGCTCCCTCCATCCTCTGTTTTCTTGTAACACGTTGAATTACCACTGATAATCAGATTCTCGAAACACAACAATCCTTGAAGGAACTGTTTGATTTGGAACTTTTGGAAGAAAGTAAAAGGGCTTTTTTGGTGATGATGCCACCAATGGTCTACATTGGTAACTGGGGCTTTCTGCAACACGGTGGGTTACTAAGGATATGCCTCATGTTCTCACATGCCCACTGAGCAATGCTTGAGCAAGGGGTAGAGGGAACCATGTCCCATCTGAGGTGGCTGGGATTTTCTCTTGGTTCTTTCTTCTCCTTCCCCAGCAGATCTGTGCCCAGAATGTTTCCTTTTTACTGAGTTAGTTTCTATCTGGCATTTTCTTGAAGTGCTGAGTGTTTATCCATGCATTTCTAGCCTGGTCTTCCCGTCACTCAGGGACAGGGATGACGACCATTAGACCTCTGTACTACAGACGCGAATGCTCCTCTAGGGTAGTCTTTGGGTTGTTGGTTTTAATCCCTTCCTGTTCTATATTCTGAGGGCTGGTCTGAGGAAAGAAACAGGTTTGACAGCCATCACGTCAGTCTCCCAAAAATTTGACACTATGTGAAAGGAACTGAATGATTGGGAACTCTGCCAGGTTCCTCATCTGCCCCGTTTTCCTAAAACCACAACTGTTCTAACCACACAGAAATAAGTGGCTCACATTAGTGGGTCTACTCTGGTACTTTATCAAGATTCGTATTCTAGGAAGTGGTAGTGGACCTACATCTATATTATAGGCAGTTTCTGGGCTTTATTTACAAACAGAGTGCTTTAGATGAAGTTTTTTCATAATACAAATAGCAAGTGATTATTCTCAGATGGCCATAATACTCCTGGTCAAAAGCTCTTTCCATTGAAATGGCATTAGCATACATCTTATTTTCTGGAAAACGTACTGGAAACGGCAGAAGAAAAGCCCTTTCTCTGTGCGTTTCAGGGAACTAAGCTATTGAATAAAGAGGAAAACTGAGTTGTTATTGAAAGATATGACTCTCTACATTGGAAAGGTTTGATAACTCAGTTCCAGAACTGGGTCTTGGGCTCCTTTGTGTTTGGAATGAGGCACTGATCCAGCAGGCAGGGATAAAACATTGAATAAGATATGGTCCCTTCCTCAAGACATTTATAATCTAGTTTTATGAATATTCCAGTCAAGAATTCCCGACGACCATATGAGAGGATGACACATTTCTAAGTTTGGGTTTGTTTCCATCCCCCTCCCACCCCAAGACACTCCAAATTTAGCACCTTCACCAACACTGTGATATCCACTGGGGCCCAGACAACAATCCAAAGAATTGAAAGCTGAATAACTTTGTCCTCTGTGTGATATCTGCTTGATTATTAAAAAAAAAAAAAAAAAAAAAAAAAACAGAAGTCGATGACTATTTTTGCACTAGATAGTCACAATCCAAGACTCTCTGCTTTGATTTAAGGCTCTTTGGGGTCACTGAAGTGTCATTTGGAAAATTGCTTCCTGACGCATAATATTATGGTAATGATCCCCTAAAGCCTGGCATAAAGGCTTTGCCATGAGAGCTAACAATTTATTTCCTTCCAAGCATTGTCTTAAAACGAGATGCAGCGGAGGGTCAAGAGAGAGGCTCTGGGTTATAACAGGCTTAATGCGACCCTTGGAATTTTTTTACACACTTGAGAGGAGAAAGATTATTCATAAATACTCATTTACAGAAACAGTTCAAGAGACACAGAAAAGACACATTTCTCCTACATCTGAGCACACCATTATAACCTAATAATGATATAAATAGGGAAAAGAGAGGAAGGTGCTAGAATTTGAGGGGTAAGGTTAGAAGCCCGGAGACCTCTATTCAAATCCCAGCCTTGTGTCTCATTGATTATATCCCTTTGGTTTACAAATTAAGCTTTTTTTGAGCTCAGCCACCTCTGATAAATCAGAACGACCTGCCTCAAAAACAGGGGTGAAGTTTAAATACAATATTGTGACCAAAAGCTAAGAAACAAACACACAGAAGGGGGAAGCAAGATGGCGGAGGAGTACGAGACTGAAATATCATCATGTCCCGGGACTCCAGCAACATAGTTTTCAAACCGTTCTGAACACCTACAGACAAAACAGGGGATCGAAGAGAAGAGGAGCAGCAATTCTAGGAACAGAAAAGCGACCACTTTCCAGAAGGCAGGACCGATGGAGAAGTGAATCCAAAGCGACGGGAAGGTAGACCGCGGGGGGAGGGGCCAGCTCCCGGCAAGCGGCGGAGCACAAAGTCGGAACTTCTAGAAGTCTGCTCACTGAGGGGCGTCGCTCTAGAGGCTAAGTGGGGGTACAGCCCTTGTGGGGACAGCGTGGTCTCAGGTCCTGCAGGGTCACAGAAGGATTGGAGGTGTCTGAGTGTCACAGAGCTCACAGGTATCAGAGCGGGGAAGCCGGCAGATCCGGGGACACTCACCTTCCTTCTCTGAGGCAGGGATCTGCGGGGTTCAGAGACTCCAGGCGGGGCTGTGCGTGAGAGACAGAAACACTCCGTCGCGGGCTGGGTGAGCTCGGAGCGCGGCCGGACACCAGGGACACGGGAGTGATTAAGCGCTTTCCCCCGAGGGCGCACTGAGGAGCGGGGCCCTGAGCTCTCAGCTCCTCCGGGCGGAGACTGGGCAGCCGCCATCTTCTTTCCCGGCCTCCCCAGCTCTACGGAGACGCTCAGGGGACAAAAGCTCCGAGCGCGAACCCGAGTAGATGCCTTAGCCCGGCCCCCGGCAAGGGCGGTGCAGTTCCGCCGGGGGCAAAGACGCTTGAGAATCACGGCGACAGGCCCCTCCCCCAGAAGATCAGCAAGAACATCCGGCCACGACCAAGCTCATGGATCAAGAACAGCAGAATTCCAGAGAACTGGAAAGCAAAGCACAGAATTCATGGTTTTCTCCCCCATAATCCTTTAGTCTTGCAAACTTAATTAAATTTTTTTAATTTTATTTTTTTTCTTATTCTAAATTTCTTAACTTTTTCTCTTTCCTCTTTTAACATTTTTAAACTAGTTTATCTTAACAATACATTTCTAAAAAAAAAAACTTTTTAAGCCTTCATTATTATAGTCATGTTTTATCCTTCATTGTATCTAACTTTATTTTTTGTATACATATAGGGTTTTTTCCTTGTAAAAAATTTTGGGATACAATTTCTTCTAATAGATCAAAATGTATCCTATATCTAGCACAGGGCTTTGTTCTAGTTTCCAGCCTGAGAAAATCCTCTCCACTTTCTTTTTCCAACCAACTTATCTTATAAATTCCTTTTTTAGAATTTTTTAAAATTTTCATCTTTACAGTCATATTCCATCCCTTCACCATGATTATGCTCATTTTTGTATATTCTTTCTTTCTTTAAGATTTTCTTTCTTTCTTTAAAGTTTTGGAAGGTAGTTTCTTCTAAGAGACCAAAATACACCCAAAATCAAGTGGGTAGCTCTGTTCTATTCACCAATCTAATATAAATATATATTTTTTTAATTTTTAAAAATTTCTTCTTACCCCCTTTTTTCTCCCCCCAATTTGGGTCACTTCTGACTTGGTTAGCATGCATTTTTCTGGGGTCATTGCCACCCTTTTAGTATTTTATTCTCTCATTCACATATTCTTATCTGGATACAATGACAAGGTGGAAAAACTCATCACAAAAAAAAAAAAAAAAAAAAGAACAAGAGGCAGTACCAAAGGCTAGGGACCTAATCAAAACAGACATTGGTAATATGCCAGATCTAGAGTTCAGAATGATGATTCTCAAGGCACTAGCTGGGCTCGAAAAAGGCATAGAAGATATTAGAGAAACCCTATCTGGAAAAATAAAAGCCCTTTCTGGAGAAATAAAAGAACTAAAATCTAAACAAGCTGAAATAAAAAAAGCTACTAATGAGGTGCAATAAAAAATGGAGGCTCTTACTGCTAGGATAAATGAGGCAGAAGAGAGAATTAGTGATATAAAAGACCAATTGATGGAGAATAAAGAAACTGAGCAAAAGAGAGATAGAGAGATAGAAAAAAAAAAAAGAAGAAGAAGAAGAAGAAGTAGAACTACTGGACCACGAGGGGAGAATTCAAGAGATAAGTGACACCATAAGATGAAGCAATATTAGAATAATTGGGATTCCAGAAGAAGAAGGGGAGGGGCAGAAGATATATTGGAGCAAATTATAGAGAATTTCCCTAATATGGCAAAGGGAACAAGCATCAAAATCCAGGAGGCACAGAGATCCCCCCTCAAAATCAATAAGAATAGGTCCACACCCTGTCACCTAACAGTCAAATTTACAAGTCTTAGTGACAAAGAGAAAATCCTGAAAGCAGCCCGGGATAAGAACTCTGTTACATATAATGGTAAAAATATTAGATTGGAAGCAGACTTATCCACAGAGACTTGGCAGTCCAGAAAGGACTGGAAATGATATATTCAGAGCAATAAATGAGAAAAACATGCAGCCAAGAATACTATATCCAGCTAGGCTATCATTGAAAATAGAAGGAGAGATAAAAAGCTTCCAGGACAAACAAAAACTAAAAGAATTTGTAAACACCAAACCAGCCCTACAGGAAATATTGGAACAGGTCCTCCAAGCAAAGAGAGAGCCTAAAACTGGCAAACCATAAAGGAACAGAGACAATATACAGTAACAGTCACCTTACAGACAATGAAATGCACGAAATTCATATCTTTCAGTAGTTACCCTGAATGTAAATGGGGTAAATGCCCCCAATCAAAAGACACAGGGTATCCAGATGTATAAAGAAACAAAACCCATCAATATGCTGTCGACAAGAAACTCATTTTAGACACAAAGACACCTCCAGATTTAAAGTGAGGGGGTGGAAAACAATTTACCATGCTAATGGACATCAGAAGAAAGCTGGGGTGGCAATCCTTATATCAGATCAATTCGATTTTAAGCCAAAGACTATAATAAGAGATGAAGAAGAACACTATATCATACTCAAAGGGTCTGGACAACAAGAAGATCTAACAATTTTAAATATCTGTGCCCCTAACAAGGGAGCAGCCAACTATATAAACCAATTAATAACAAAATCAAAGAAACACATCAACAATAATACAATAATAGTAGGGGACTTTAACACCCCCCTCACTGAAATGGACAGATCATCCAAGCAAAAGATCAACAAGGAAATAAAGACCTTTAATGACACACTGGACCAGATGGGCATCACAGATATACTTAGAACATTCCATCCCAAAGCAACAGAATACACATTCTTCTCTAGTGCACGTGGAACATTCTCCAGAATAGATCCCATCCTGGGTCACAGATCAGGTCTCAACCAGTACAAAAAGACTGGGATCATTCCCTGCATATTTTCAGAACACAATGCTCTGAAGCTAGAAGTCAATCACAAGAGGAAAGTTGGAAAGAACTCAAATACATGGAGGCTAAAGAGCATCCTTCTAAAGAATGAATGGGTCAACCAGGAAATTAAAGAAGAACTGAAAAAATTCATGGAAATAAATGAAAATGAAAATACAACCATTCAAAATCTGTGGGACACAGCAAAGGTGTTTCTCAGAGGAAAGTACATAGCAATACAAGCCTTTCTCAAGAAACAAGAAAGGTCTCAAGTACACAACCTAACCCTACACCTAAAGGGGCTGGGGGGGGAAAACAGCAAAGAAAGCCTAAACCCAGCAGGAGCAGAGAAGTAATAAAGATCAGAGCAGAAACCAATGAAATAGAAGCCAAAGGAAAAGTAGAACAGATCAACGAAACTAGGAGCTGGTTCTTTGAAAGAATTAGTAAGATTGATAAACCCCTGGCCAGACTTACAAAAAGAAAACACAAATGACCCAAATAAATAAAATCATGAATGATAGAGGACAGATCACAACCAACACCAAAGAAATACAAACAATTTTAAGAACATATTGTGATCAACTATACACCAGCAAATTTGACAATCTGGAAGAAATGGATGCATTCCTAGGGACGTATGCTACCAAAACTGAACCGGAAAGAAATAGAAAACCTGGACAGACCCATAACTAGTCAGGAGATTGAAGCAGTCATCAAAAATCTCCCAACAAACAAGAGCACCAGGCCAGACAGCTTCCCAGGGGAATTCTACCAAACATTTAAAGAAGAATTAATTCCTATTCTCCTGAAACTGTTTCAAAAAATAGAAATGGAAGGAAAACTTCCAAACTCATTTTATGAGGCCAGCATTACCTTGATCCCAAAACCAGACAAAGACCCCATCAAAAAAGAGAATTACAGACCAATATCCTTGATGAACACAGATGTGAAAATTCTCACCAAAATACTAACTAATAGGATCCAACAGTACATTAAAAAGATTATTCATCACGACCCAGTGGGATTTATTCCAGGGCTGCAAGGTTGGTTCAACATCTGCAAATCAATCAATGTGATACAACACATTAATAAAAGAAAGAACAAGAACCATATGATACTCTCAATAGATGCTGAAAAAGCATTTGACAAAGTACAGCATCCCTTCCTGATCAAAACTCTTCAAAGTGTAGGGATAGAGGGCACATACCTCATTATTATCAAAGCCATCTTTGAAAAACCCACAGTGAATATCATTCCCAATGGGGAAAAACTGAGAGCTTTTCCCCTAAGATCAGGAACACAGTAGGGATGTCCACTATCACCACTGCTATTCAACATAGTACTAGAAGTCCTAGCCTCAGCAATCAGACAACAAAAACAAATTAAAGGCATCCAAATCAGCAAAGAGGAAGTCAAACTATCACTCTTTGCAGATGATATGATACTCTATGTGGAAAACCCAAAGACTCCACTCCAAATCTGCTAGAACTTCCACAGGACTTCAGTAAAGTGTCAGGATATAAAATCAATGCACAGAAATCAGTTGCATTTCTCTACACCAACAAGAGAGAAGAAAGAGAAATTAAAGAGTTGATCCCATTTACAATTGCACCCCAAACCATAAGATACCTAGGAATAAACCTAACTAAAGAGGCAAAGAATCTGTACTCAAAAAAGTATAAAAAAAGTATACTCAAAAAAGTATAAAGTACTCATGAAAGAAATTGAGGAAGGCACAAAGAAATGGGAAAATGTGCCATGCTCATGGACTGGAAGAACAAATATTGTGAAAATGTCTATGCTATCTAAATCAATCTACAAGTTTAATGCAATCACTATCAAAATGTCATCAATTTTTTTCAAAGAAATGGAACAAATAATCCTAAAATTTATGTGGAACCAGAAAAGACACCAAATAGCCAGAGGCATGTTGAAAAAGAAAGCCAAAGTTGGTGGCATCACAATTCCAGACTTCAAGCTCTATTACAAAGCTGTCATCATCAAGACAGTATGGTACTCGCATTAAAACAGACACATAGATCAATGGAACAGAATAGAGAGCCCAGAAATGGACCCTCAACTCTATGGTCAACTAATCTTCAACAAAGCAGGAAAGAATGTCCAATGGAAAAAAGACATTCATACAGGTAATTATCCAACAAATGGTATTGGGAAAATTGGACAATAACGTGCAGAAAAATGAAACAGGACCATTTCCTTACACCACACACGAAAATAGACTCAAAATGGATGAAGGACCTCAATGTGAGACAGGAATCCATCAAAATCCTTGAGGAGAACACAGGCAGCAACCTCTTCGACCTCAGCCGCAGCAACTTCTTCCTAGGAACATCGCCAAAGGCAAGGGAAGCAAGGGCAACAATGAACTACTGGGACTTCATCAAGATCAAAAGCTTTTGCACAGCAAAGGAAACAGTCAACAAAACCAAAAGACAACTGACAGAATGGGAGAAGATATTTGCAAACAACATAACAGAAAAAGGGCTGGTATCCAAAATCTATAAAGAACTTAACAAACTCAACAACCAAAGAACAAATAATCCATCAAGAAATGGGCAGAGGACGTGAACAGACATTTCTGCAAAGAAGACATCCAGATGGCCAACAGACACATGAAAAAGTGCTCCACATCACTCAGCATGAGGAAAATACAAATCAAAACCACAGTGAAATACCACTTCACGCCAGTCAGAATGGTTAAAATTAACAAGTCAGGAAATGACAGATGCTGGCAAGGATGCAGAGAAAGGGGAACCCTCCTACACTGTTGGTGGGAATGCAAGCTGGTGCAGCCACTCTGGAAAACAGCATGGAGGTTTCTCAAAAAATTGAAAATAGAGCTACCCTACGACCCATCAATCACACTACTGGGTATTTACCCTAAAGATACAAATGCAGTGATCTGAAGGGACACATACACCTGAATGTTTATAGCAGAAATTCCACAATAGCCAAACTATGGAAAGAACCTAGATGTCCATCAACAGATGAATGGATAAAGAAGATGTGGTATATATATCCAATGGAATACTATGCAGCCATCAAAATAAATGAAATCTTGCCATTTACCACAACGTGGATGGAACTAGAGGGTATTATGCTGAGCGAAATAAGTCCATCAGAGAAAGACAATTATCATATGATCTCCCTGATATAAGGAATTTGAGAGGCAAAATGGGGGTTGGGGGGTTAGGGATGGAAAAAATGAAACAAGATTGGATCAGGAGGGAGACAAACCACAAGAGACTCTCAGTCTCACAAAACAAACTGAGGGTTGCCAGGGGGAGAGGATATGGAGAGGGTGGTTGGGTTATGAACATTGGGGAGGGTATGTGCTATGGTGATTGTTGTGTAGTGTGTAAGCCTGATGATTCACAGACCTGTACCCCTGGGGCAAATGATACATTATATGTTAATTTTAAAAATTTTTTTAAGTTTTCTTCTATCAATAGCTCTTTCATTGTAGCTCTTATCAATAGATTTTTGACTTCACACTACATAAAAAGGGAGCTGCTTTTCATGAATCAAGTAGCTGTTTTGTAAAATCAGGTTTTGGAAGGTGTGCCATTATTTAAAACTAAAAGTCTACACAATAATTACTGTGTTATGTAACATTGTAGAATCCTTAAAGGTATGTGCAAGAGGCCTCTTGAAGTACATATTTCTTTTTGTCAGGAAAATTAATTTTGGGCACTCCTCTGGGTAGGAAGTAGGCCAGTAGACAGATGGACCCTGGGCTCCAGCAAAGTTCAGAGTAAAGAGAATATAACTGGGGTTTGGCTGGTTTGGCTGGAACCTAGGCTGCCTCTCTTGTAAGAGGTGGAAACTTTCATATTAAGCCTTTCAGCTGTAGATAAGGTATAACTTGCCATTATCTAACAGGAGAGCTTTGTGCAAAACGTCCTTGTTCCACAAATAGGAAACTGGTGTCAGTGACTGAGAAGCAACAGTACGCACAGTCTTGGCATTGGTTTCCCATAATAAAGTCCATTTCTATGTTGACACATCTTTTCTGGTTTGAAGAATCATGAATGGAATAAATTTGAGACATCAGACTGTGTTTATTGTAGTTGTTGGATAAAATATTATTTTCTTCCATTGCACTTTGAAGTTATGATTTTGGACCCTTTGATTATTAAGGCAAGGGATATAAACCTAATGGCAAACTCTGAGGAACACCAAAGCTAGAACATCCCAGAGACTGCCACCTGAGACCTTTGCTTGGCGTTCTCCATGTGATGCTGCTCGTTGGTTACTGATTTGAGAACTGAAAGCAAGGAGGGAGAGTCTCTACTAATTGATGCTGAAATCCCGAGGCCCTTATCGTCCCAGACCATGCAAAGCTCCGCCATGGCAAAGGAAGTCAGCACAATGAAAAAAGTGCAGGATCCCCTAGTGAGAATATGAATGTGAACACCATCATTTTGCAATATGGTGACCATGGATTTGGTATGGAGAAATCAAAGTACTTCTGGGAATCTGTTTGGATTCTAGGCCCTGTCAACGTCATGTTCTAGCAAAATGCATTGTCTATGTGGTCCAGTCCCATGAGCCTGGACACTGAAGCTTGGGGGCCAGAGTCTCAGGCTGTCATGAAGGGGTATTTCCCTGAGGAGTCCTCATGCAGCAAGTGGTAGACCAATGGTGCTTCAAAGACATGCAGCATTCAGTGAGTGGGCTGATGGCCATGGGTTCAAGAAACTTTCAGTAGAATAAATATGTACTCTAACCACCATCCACCTTCTTCACTATTCAAACCAATTCTGTAGAATATGCTGTAGTCCCCTCTATATCATGAGATGCTCACGCTGGAGGCCTTTGGTGCTTCAGTGATCTCTTTGATGGAGCCCAAGATAGTTTCTATGTTGAATTCCATCTTTGGCTGGCAATATCATGTAGAGTTCTTTATAAAAGAAAAGAGAGAAGAATCATGAATCAACAATGGAAACATGGATTTTTTTTTCTCTGTGTCATTACCAGTTGGGAACAAAAAAGGGAGCCAGTGGTTTAATTTTAGTCTTCATTAATTTTTAATAAATCTGTAGCACTGTCCAGATTTAAGTCACCACTCAGGAACGAGAAGGTAGCAATAATTGGTTCAATTTAGGTCAGATGTTCGTAATGATGTCTAAACAAAGATTATGTAACCAAAAAATGAATGGCAAGGATCTTCTTGGATTAAAAGCGACAGCAACAATAAAAGGAAAGCAAAGAAGATATAACAAAACAAAAGAAAGTCAAAAAATCTTTCAAGACTCAGTTCTGGGCCATCTTAGCCAAGGAATATTTTTACAGGTTGGAATGATCAGTCATGACAGAGCTAAGAAGTCACCATGAGCAAAAATCTAGGACTTCTGATATAGCCAAAACTGTGAATTGTATTCCCCAACTTAGCTTTCCTGTATCTTGATAAAGCTACGTGCACTTTCCCTTACCAAGTCCATTCACCGACCTCATGACCTCTGAACTTCAGGTGTCCAAGCTTGGACCTCAGAAAAAATGCTAAATAGAACTGCTTGCTAAAGATCGGGAGAAGCTCAAAGCAGATACCTCCATGATCACATATCAAGGGACAGGTGGGGGGCAAGCATCAGGAGACAAGAAATAAAGCCTCAAGACTCGTGGCTGTGATTTACTTCTAGATTCACATTATATCATTGAAAATTTAGTGTCCTTTAATTTTATAATGTTATAAGGTGCAAAATATAATGTTACAATAAATTTATGTCATGTACCCTGACAGCATACGATGTGTATGTTATCTTCTAAATTATGTCTCCTGGCAGCTAAGTCAGCAGACATTTGAACAGGAAGAATTAACACAGCATGATTAAAATATTTCAGAAGAAATATAATGCAGGATCTTTAGGAAGTAACTTCTTTTATTTTGCTTCATTCTTTAATCAAAGTTGGTTACCACCCCTCCCATACAGACATCTAGAGAACAGTTGGCAAAAAAGATGCTCTCTTCAGCCTTTCCTAGACATATTAGTGAGGGGAATGGAATGCAATCACAAATTATAAGGGTGCTAGATCCTTGGTAAGTTTGGTCCCCCAAATCCCTGGAGATAAAAAAATAAAAAGGAAAATCAAGCTACTACGATTTTGGACAAAAAGTGGCATACACTTTTAATGGTGTCACTTTATAGGCACAAAAGGCATATGTAAGGAATGGAATACAAGGGGGAAATAGTAATAAAAAGAAATAGGGTCACCATAGTAATCATGGGTAAGATACTCTTTTGCTTAAAAAACTGATTGGGTAACTATGATCCTACATGTGGTGCCTACATATAATTGTTTAGCATGTGTGTGTGTGTGTGTGTGTGTGGTGTGTGTGTGTGTGTGTGTGTGTTTAAGATTATTTATTTATTTGAGAGAGAGAGAGAGAGCATGAGATAGGGGAGGACCAGTGGGAGAAGCAGACTCCCCGCTGAGCAGGGAGCCCGATGTGGGACTCGATCTTGGGACTCCAGTATCACGACCTGAACTGAAGGCAGTCGCCCAACCGACTGAGCCACCCAGGTGCCCTTAACAGGTGTTTCAAAATGTGTATGTTCCAACAACTACTTTATTGAAAGATGAAACACAGTATCAGGTCTGCTGCTTTGGTAGCCCTTCTCAGAGACAGATTAGGGCATTTCCTGGTCCCTGCTGCAAACCAGGAGTTACAGACAGACTGGGACCACGTAAAGGGCCCAGGAGTTTTGACTAGTCCTGACCAGTGGTTTCAAGGTAAAAGGCACACTCTAACATAGGTATCACTGCCATGTTAAATGCTCCATGTATTTTTATCTTCTTTATTATTTTTCAATATTTCAATATTTTCCTCATGATAATTTCCTCATAAAGTCTTTTCACCAATTCTATTTTATTCATTACTAATTCATTATATTTGTGTGCCTTTGTGAATGGTCTTTTCTAAACAGGCGTGTTCTAACTGTTGCCAACATTCCAATACACAAGTGACTGTGAATATTTATGTTGTATCCAGAAACTGTGATAAAACCTCATGGGTTTGCAGAGTTCATCTAAGTATACTTTGAGGTCTGAGGTTTTCTACATAGACAATGAATAAACTCAAAAGGGTAACAGCTCCTTCCTTTATAATCTTTATAGATTGTAATTTCTTTTTCTTCTTTAATATCTCCAATAAAAAACTGAATGGAGGTGATAATGAAAAGCATTTTTTAAAAAGATTTTATTTACTTATTTGAGAGAGATAGTGAGAGAGAGAAAGCACAGCCAGGGAGGAGAGGGAGAAGAAGGCTTCCCACTGAGCAGGGAGCTGGATGCGGGACTTGATCCCAGGACTCTGGGATCATGACCTGAGCTGAAGGCAGATGCTTCAACAACTGAACCACCCAGGTGCCCCAATAAAAAGCATTCCTATTTCTGATCTTAAAATGTTTTTAACATTGTATCATGAAATGTATTTTAACTCAATTTTATTTTTTGTAAGATTTGATTGACTGATTGATTGATTGATGTGAGAGAGAGAGAGAGAGAGCAGGGGGAGGAGCAGAGGGAGAGAGACAAGGAGACTCCCCACGGAGCATGAAGCTGAATGTAGGGTTCGATCCCAGGACTCCAAGATCATGACTGGAGTCAAAGTCAAGACTCTTATACTCAACTGACTGAGCCCCTCAGGCACCCTTCAACTCAGTTTTTTTTTAAATAGATATTTACCAGAGTAGAAAAGGTGTTCTCTATCCCTAATTGGTAAGGAGCTCTTTGAAAAAAAAAAAAAAGAAAGTCAGGAATTAATATTGACTTGATCAAATGCTTTTTTATTAATCTATTAAAATGATCACATAAGTTTGTCTCTGGTGATTAATAGACTGGGCTTCCTGATGTCAATCGAGCTTTGTATTTCGAAGATAAACCAAATTTCCCCCACGATGTGATTATGATTCTTTACATATTGCTAGATGGTTTTGTTGCTATTTTAAGATGTTCATTCCTAGATTTAACAAAATGTATTTTGCTAGTCTTATAAAATGACTTAAGTTTCTTATTTTTTCTGGTCTCTGGAAGAGTTGTATTGGCTTGGGATGATTTGTTGGTTGTTAGAATCAACACATAAAAACCACGTGGGCATTGGCCCTTGAGTTTTTAAAATTTTTGTTTTCTCTTAAGTCAGTTATGTCTTTCTAGGATTTTTGAAAATCTACATTTTTTATTTAATGGTGTGAAGTTGTTAATGCTATCATTTTAGTATCTTCTTGATCTTGGCACTATCTATACTTTTTTCTTTTTTTTATTCTGGTAGTGTATTTCTCTCTCTCATAGTCTCTGTCTCCCCTAATCAATCTTGCCAGAGGTTTTTCAGTCTTACTATTTTATTCTACCCACATTGGAGAAATTTAATTAGTTGTTTTCTCCCTTATGCCCTGTGCTACATATTCAACTCATTGATGTCCATCTTACATTCTCTTCTAATGTCAACACTTGAGATTTTAAATTTCCCTTTAGATCCTGTTCTATAGTATTTCCCATTTTTAAAGCATTATTGTTGTTTATAAATATCTTCTGTCCCATTATGATCTCTTTTATGACCCATGAATTTAAAAAAATGTGTTTTTTAAAATTCAAAATATGGAGGTTTTCTATTTATCTCTTTGTTCTTTTTTTTTAAAACAATAATCATTTATTTATTCATTTATTTATTTATTTATTTATTTATTCCCCACCCACCCCCACCCCCCACTGGTCTTGAGATCTTTTTTTTTTTAAATTTTCAGCATAACAGTATTCATTGTTTTTGCACCACACCCAGTGCTCCATGCAGTCCGTGCCCTCTCCAATACCCACCACCTGGTTCCCCCAACCTCCCACCCCCCGACCCTTCAAAACCCTCAGATTGTTTTTCAGAGTCCATAGTCTCTCATGGTTCATCTCCCCCTCCAATTTCCCTCAACTCCCTTCTCCTCTCCATCTCCCCTTGTCTGTCCTCCATGTTATTTTCTATGCTCCACAAATAAGTGAAACCATATGATAGTTGACTCTCTCTGCTTGACTTATTTCACTCAGCATAATCTCCTCCAGTCCCGTCCATGTTGCTACAAAAGTTGGGTATTCATCCTTTCTGATGGAGGCATCATACTCTGAAGTGTATATGGAACACATCTTCCTTATCCATTCATCTTAATTTCTACCTTAATACATTACAAAGAGAGAATGTGACTTAAATGATACCAGCCTGATGAGATTTATTGAGATTTATTGATAATCTTATGAAGTTTACTTCATAAAGGTAGTACTCAGAAGCCTGGGTACGGAATATAAAAAAATATAAAAAATATTTAAAAATCACCCAAGTATATGAATCATCAAGAAAGGTTCAAGTACAAGGTTCAAGTCTGTCCCTTGATCCATTTCTTCTTTCATCCTTGTCTTCCAATCTCCACCAGTACCTCATGTCCTTCTTTCTTTGCTCTTTCTTCCACTCACCCATGTGTCTACCTTTTGGCTTCTCACCACCATGGCTGTGTTTCTCTGGAAACATATTATTGGGTGCTTGGGACAAAATTGGACAATTCTGTGGGTGTGATCTGTTCAGTAGAGTTCCTAATGACACTCACACCTCATAAATGAATTTTTCCAGTCCAAAAGTTCCATGGTTTATCAAATTTTGTTGTTGGTTGGGAATGTGCACTTACAAATGTTGGAGAATATTTTGAAGGAGTTACCATGCTCTGTATTATACTAACAAGGGCAATCACCTAAACTAGGCTTGTTTTCATCATGTTCAACATTTCTTTCTTTTCTTTCTTTCTCTTTCTCCCTTACTTTCTTGCTCCCTTTCTTTCTCTTGCTCCTTCCTTCCTCCCTCCCTCCCTCCCTCCCTTCCTCCCTTCATTTTAGAGACAGGCAGGGTAGGGCAGAGAGGGTTAAGAGAGGGGAAAGATGGAGAGGGAGAGAAAGACTCCCAAACACACCCCACACCCAACACAGAACCCAGGGTGGGGCTCAAACTCACGACCCTGAGATCAGGACCTGAATCAAAATCAAGAGATGGACATTGACTGACCCACTCAGGCGCCCCCAACATTTCATTTATATTGCAATTGTGTGATGTTGGACAAGTATTTATTATTGTTACATGGATTAACTGAAGTCTAATATTGCCCTGACAGTCCATTAAAATCTCTGGGTTTTTTTGATCATGTGGTTGTTGAGCCCTGTCTCCCCAAGTTGGTACTTGAGAGGCTGATGGATTTGACCAAGTACTTTGCTGGTATCAGTCTCCGTCTTGTTAGATCCATTCCATTGATCCAGCCCAGCAATAGCCCTGGTTTATTTTGGTCTCAAGTGTGTCACTCAATCCATTAGCTAATCATCCTAGCTTCCACTACATTGTAATCCTGGTCAGCAGGCTACCCTTTTCTTCATCCAAGTCATTAACTAGAATGGTCCACAGGAGAGAATCAGCAAGCAAGCGAGAGAGAGAGACCATGAGACAACCCTCCACGTGGACGTCCATCCCTTCATCATTAATTTCAATAATTTTTTTAAGTTCTTTTCAGCTTAACAGTATTCATTGTTTTTGCACCACACCCAGTGCTCCATGCAATACGTGCCCTCCCTAATACCACATAATTTTAACCTAATCTTAATTGTATCATTCCCCCAGTCCTCAAAGCTATGGTTAAAAAACTGTCAAAATTTTCCTCACATGAAGATACTATCCTTCAGGTCTACTACATTTCTCATATTTATCAGTCCAGTGAAATGATTTTAGTCAGGCATGATTTGTTCATAATGAGCCCACCCTGACTCATAGTGACCTCCACTTTCTAATTAAGTGTTCACCAACCAGCCTTTAAAATAATCCATTTCTAAATTACCCTCAGGGATAACATTAAGCTCCTGTTCTCTCAGAGCTAAACTGCTTTCTTGGTGATCTTGAGTGAGTTCTAATCACCAAACCCAGGGTCCTCTTCTCAGCTATCCCTGCTTGATCTCTTCATGGCATTTGACATTGTCAAACATCCCATCTTTCTTGCTCACACATGTGTGCAATTCATCTTCTTGGTCTTGAAAAAATCGGAACATTTGCTCACTTTCAGTTTTCTGGATGGAAATCTCTGCTGTCTTATAAATGACTTCTCAACATTGCCAATGATCATTAGTCTAGACAACTTGTAAGCTCTTTCACGTATTTGAGAAGCAGCTTATCGAGCTAGAAAATCTTTCTTCCACGACTGGTTTCCCCTTCTAACCTCTTCATGGTCTTGGGATTTTAATGTTCTTCTAAACAATTACCCATCCACAGGTTATCCCTTCCATGAAAGAGCAGAGGAAGCAAAATAAAAGTCCAAGAGAATTCTGTCTTGCTATGAAAGATCTAGTTAATGGTTTTTATAATTACTTTGGTGATGAAACACCTAGAATTTAAAGTTCTTTCTGTGGAACCCCTTCGTATTGTGAGAGACCATAATTACTGGTAGTTCTTTTCATCTTCTGGCTGATTTCACCAGCCAAAATCATCCCATTTTGGGGTTTTCTGCTAATAACTGCTTGCTTGATTTTGTTTGTTTTGAGGAGACGAGTAGCCAAAAATCAGAGAACAGAGAGGATGTGAAGCGATTATGAAAAAGAATTACAGAAAATAGGACAAAAGAAAAATGAAAAAGAATTATGGGAGGAAATCTTTAAAGTTAAGAGTATATTGTTATTCCAGTTAATTGTGGTGAGTTGTGGAAAGACCACAGCCATTACATAATTTTAGAAGCAAGGATCCAAGGAAAATATGGTATTGCACAGGGTAAGTACCAAGCTTGTTGTCAGGAAGCTGTGAGGGTTCCCCCAAAATGTCCATTACTTGAGTCCAAGCAGTTACTTGAGCAGAGATAAATGTCACCTATATTGTTCTCCTTTTGGGAATTAGTGGCCTTGTTGAGGGAAGAAATCAGTGAGAAAGGGTATTTGTTTCTCAAACCCTTCCATCTGTATGTCATAAAGGATTAAAGACAGTGTGAACTTTGCCTAAAGAGACAAAGGTCTGCAGAAAGTGGACAGATGTGACATGCTCCAAAATAAAGGAGGTGTAGTTAGATGCTGCAGGATAGAGACCTTTTTTTTTCTAATTCCCCAAGTTTGCTATAGCCTATATATTTCCCCTTACCAATGATAAGTAAAACCCTTAAACAACAAAAGAATATGTATCCTTCTCTCCAGGACTATCATAAATTGGCAAACAGAAATGACTATTTAAACCACAGTGTGGCTTTAGGGAAAAGATAGTGAGAGGAACATCAGCAGATGGAAAGCACAGTGGCGGCCATCAAGAATTAATGAGAGGGGCACCTGGGTGGCTGAGGTGGTTAAGAGGTCAGACTCTTGATCTCAGCTCAGGTCTTGATCTTGGGGTCATGAGTTTGAGCCCTGCACTGGGCTCCATGCTGGGCGTGTAGCCTACTTAAAAAAAAGAGAGATAAAATTTTAACTACCTGGGCCCTGTGAGAGAAAGATTTAGAGGATAATTTTCAGTCAATCCAGAGGAGTACCTGTGAAGGCTGCACATGTTTTGTCTCGCTAACTGACCCTACAGAACACAAAGAGAGATCTTCTCTCTATGTTCTAGTTACAGTGTGAACTCAAAAGCTCCTGTGATATTTCAGTTTTAGATGCTTTACCTCATTCTGGACAAGACTTCTTCTTCTTCTTCTTCTTCTTTTGAAAGTAAACTCTATAGCCAACATGGGGCTGGAAATCATGACCCCAAGATCAAGAGTCCCATGCTTTACTAAGCCAGCTAGGTGTCCCTGGGCTTAAGACTTTTTAATACCTTTCTTATAAATTTCTGCAAAGATTTTATAGTGCTTTATTGGTTCTGTGCCCATCCTCTCATATTTGGCCCATGTTCTTGTAATTTCTGAGTTCATTTAGAGGGCTTCTTTGTGAGCATCACAATTTCTGTTAAAACGTCAGCCTTCTTGTACCCATTAGGATTATTTGCCATTGCACTGTCATGCTTTTGTTTTTGAAAATTGCCTGTCCATCCTCTGTTCTTGTGCCACATGTAAATGAACAACTTCTTTTTGATGATCATCTTAAGCATTTTTTTTTTTTAAAGAAAGCACACCTCTCTCTGAGAACTTCCCATGGTACTCTTACAAGCCCATGGAAAGGTTTTAGATTCCTTCCTGGTTATAGGACCCTCCTTGCTGTTTCTTGTCACATCATCCCTTCCGTATTTCAATTTTTTCCTGTTGTCTTTTCTCCTTCTGTCTATGAAAGTAGCAATTACATGTGCCTTTGACACTCTATGCCTGTTTTTGTTGTCTCCAAGAGTGGTTCTTCACATCATCAAAGATGAAATTTAACATTTTCCTTCTCTTTGTTGTTTTCCATTGCTTTGGTCAGCAAAGCAGAGAGATCTATGACTAACATTATCAGTGAGAAAATTTGTTATTTCTAAAATTGGGAACTATAAAACCGATAAAATGCGCTAATTATCTCCACTGTAATTGCCATACAATTACATATGGGTCCTTTATACATTTTTAATATTTTACTTTTTGGTCCATATTTCGTGCAAGACTGCCAATTCCAGGAGTATCGACTCATCTAACACATGTTGGTTGGCTGTTGAGTCAAACTGGCCCAACTAGAGAAATGATCTTATGCTCTGCTCATTTCATACAAAGATATAATTATTGTCCTTGGGGGCAGAGGGAACAATACAAATTTGATCACGTTTATTTGCATGTATAAGACTGAGAATTTTCAGATGGTTGACATCATGCAATATGGCTGTTAAATCCATGTATCCAATCTACTTCAGACTAACTATGAATGTCAAAAAAAAAAGGGTGCATATGTCATAATGAAGCAGCTTTCCCACGTTCTTGAAAGGACTCTGGATTTCCTTTGTTTCAATTCTTCTAGAACAATTTCTTTTGTTTTCACATCGGTGTCCTTCCGTTATGTTTATTTACCACAGTCTCAAATTCCTCTCTTCCCAGAAAACAGTATCAACAGAATATTTTTGTCACACACTTTTTCCATTTCAAGTAATTTTTTTAAATGTATCAAATACGTGATGAAAATAATGGGTCATGGTAGCTCATCTAAGCAGCTGATTTTGGCAGTCACGGATACGATACTTGCCTGCAACATAGGCAAGAAGAAATTCTTAAAGACAGACCAAAACTTGAGTTTAACTGTTGGGTTTTGTGTGGTCAACTAGATAGTTAAGGGCCAAAATGTAACCGGCACCATGTGTGGGAGTCATAGAGAAGAAGACTTTCCTCGGGGAGAATAGTATACTGAGCTAAAGAAGTATCATCTCAAAAAGGAGAGGGACATGAAATTTTAGGCAATGCCACAAACCCAAGGCTGACAGCCATGGCCACAAAGCAGAATAGGGAAAAGCCAAATGCAGGAAATGGAGGCTTGATCCAACATGGATAAGGAACCATCAGCACAGCCATGGGAAGTCAAGGCTTTCCATCTGAAGTCTCCCTAAACCAGGATTTACTAATGAGCAAAGATTTCTACTTTTGTGTCTACTCTTATATTCTATATCATTGGTGCTCAAGAGCCTGAGACACGCCATTTCTCCCACATGACTGTCCTCCCTTTTTTGGAGGGAGACCAATTCTGATTTTTCTAAGCTCACGACTTCAGTAGGGCGAACTCTCCCTGCAATCCCTTGCCCCAGAAGCAGTGGTATTTCCCACGAGGTGGGCTCTCGTTCTGCCTCCTCCACACAAGGCACTCAGCCACTAAGAGGACCCCACACACCCCTCTGGATCTTGGAAAGTTGTCCTTTTGTTCTGATGCAGATGTGAGTGACGGTTGACAGAAGACTGGGCAGGGGGCAGAGTCAAACAAAAAAGAGTGCACTTAGGATGGGCCAGATACATTGGCAATTGCAACTTAACCTTCTATTGATGCCTCTTTTCTGTTCTTTGATGCGACACTTGCAAAGGTTGGTCCCAATAAGTAATTTTTTGCTTAACTAGAGACTGAGCTGGGCACTGCATGCTCAGAAAAGACATGGTCCTCATGCTCAAAGTGCCCCCAGAGCACTGGGATAGATGGGCCAATAGACAGATGTGTTCAACATAGGGAAACCAGAAAGAAAGCACTGAAAGCCTGGAGGGGAGTGTTGGGTTCAGTCTGGGGCTGGAGAGCGGCTCCTGAAGAAGTGACTC
This sequence comes from Lontra canadensis, assembly GCF_010015895.1. Taxonomy (NCBI): domain Eukaryota; kingdom Metazoa; phylum Chordata; class Mammalia; order Carnivora; family Mustelidae; genus Lontra; species Lontra canadensis. Next base: position 7,407,560 of record NW_022631062.1, on the reverse strand, counting down.
CTTGAAGGGTTCAGGACGTAGACCTCTGCCTATGCCCTTCTCAGGAGGAGGAAAGCACACACCACGTGTGTCTATGTGTGAGTTTAGGGTGTGAGTTGGGAGGAGAGCTCCCTTTCATTGGGACTTAGCAAATTTTAAGGTGGAAGGTTGGGTAAGATAGGAAGTGCAGTTGAAAAGATGAGCAGAGACAAACACATCAAAGCCCTCCTTTGCCTGCCTACTCTGAATCCTGGAGGAAATTGGGAGACTTGACAGGGATTTCTGCGACTCTGAATGAAACCACCACCAAAGGCTCTATGCTTGTCTTCACTGGTATGTCATCTTCCTTCAAATGCCTGAACAATCTCTATTTAATTGATGACTTTTATTTTTCTCCTCCTGCATTGTATCTTTATTATTATTATTATTTTAATAAAAATGCCACTGTGGTTCCTGGGTGGGTCAGTCAGTTAAGCCTCCAACTCTTGATGTCAGCTCAGGTTATGATCTCGGGTCATGGGATTGAGTCCCATGTCGGGCTCTGTGCTGAGCACAGGGCCTGCTTAAGATGGTCTCTCTCTCCTCTCCCTTTCTTCCCCTCCCCCCCAACCTGCTTGCACACGCTCTCTCTCTAAGGAAAAAAGAATAAAATAAAATAAAAATGCCACTGAGAAACGACATACACTTGGCTCTGAGACCAGAATTTTGGCTCTGCTGGTTTTCATTAGGTGACGTTGGGGAAATGACACCCAAGGGCGTTGCTTTTCCCATCCATGGAGTGGAGACAAGAACAGCTAGCCTTATCACATATTTCTATTCCCAAGTGAATGATAAACTGATGTTCTAGACCAGGGGTCAGCAGGCTTTTGCTGTAAGGGGTCAGACACACAATATATTCAGGTTGGGAGGCCATATGGTCGTCATTTCAGCTAATTGATTCTGTAGCTATAGCAGGAACACGCCAGTGCATATGGAACGGGCATAACAGTGGGCCAGTGGAACTTTCTTTACGGATATACACGGTGCACGACATTTGGCCGGTGAGGGGCATAGTGTGCTGCGCCCCATCTAGAACATTTCCCATGGGTCGTGATACCCAGTTTATGTCATTAAGTGCTTTCTCTTCCTTTCTGTCACATACATAACTTGTCAACCCGACAGCAACCCCGAAGCAGATGTTAACCGTCCTTTCTTTTGCAAGGAGAGCGCAGGGATGTTGAGAAATGCACTTGATCAACACTAGTTAGAAAATGAGACCTGGTATCTTTTATTTCCATCACCTGTAGCTGGTCTCCTTATGGCGATCTCCTTCCTAATTTGATGGTTAATGCTCCTTGATGATGCCACTGTTCTTTAGGAAGACAGGCGTCCATTCTTCTTGTGGCTGTGATATTTCCAGTCTACTCTCCTTCCTCTGCTGCCTCCAAGCATGCTGGATTGTGGCAGACTCTTTCAGTGCATGCCTCCTGGGCCTTCTCTCTTCTGTTCTGTCTGAATCCATCACATTTTACCCACAAGACAGTCACACGTTTTATGTTCTTTGTTGGTAATTTCCAGTTTTCTAAGTTTCCCACATACATCCTGACTGCCCCAGAGCAGGCTTCCCAGGTTTTTTTTTCTTTTTGGTGGGGGAGGGGGGGGGGGGGGGGGGGGGGGGGGGGGGGGGTATTTGCATTGGAGGAGAAGGCTGTGTGCAAAGTTTTATGATTCACAGGGGCTCAACAGGCCATCGCTGCCTCGGGTCTGAGACTGGAAATGAAATTCTGCTTTCGGGACATTCAGATTCAGAAGAAAGTATGATGTGAACCCAATTTATTTTCTTCAGACACCTGTAAATCTGTATTTTGTATTTGCTCGTCTTTATCACCCGCTAGGGCTGGTGGCTGTCCAGGATGCACGTTTCCTTGGAAGCCCAAGAGAGGACTCTAAATTCAGAGCCAAGTGTAACCACAGAAATAGCAAAAAGTGCAAGGAAAGGTCAGACTAGAGCCCTGGGCAACTCCCTGACTTTTAGACTTCGTGGTCAAGTTATGCCTTTAAAATGCTTTCAAGGGCGTCCCTTCTTCAGGGTACAATTTATTAGATCTTACAGAGGTACAGGGCCAAGTCTGTCTGTCCTGTAGGGACTCAAGAGGCTGTTGGAATCCCCTAGGGGTTTTTGCTGTCATGGATCTGGGGCTGGTGGGAGCGGGCGCTGGGCTGCCCAAGGCGGAAAGCAGCAGGTGCACTCTGCAGTCAAGACCCCGGTGCAAATGGGCAGAAAAGCCGAGGCCAGCTTGTCGAGGGGGGCTGCCTCGTGCCTTAAGGAAGGTGGACACTCTGAGCGTCTTTATGGGGCAAGAGGCTGCCTCCGGACCGGCCATCCTGGGGAAAACTTGCTGAAGGCTTTGGACCAACCTAATGGCACTCTGTAGTAATTGAACTCGGAAAATACCGAGTGCAGTCATTTTTAAGAACTCTGGCTCTATTGTGGCCAGAAGTGATGGTACAGAGATGACAGAATGGCCAGAAAGGCACTGATTTCTTGAGTCAGTGGATTCAGTGGGCCTGTTGCTATGAAAGCACCCAACTTTTGTTCAAGATTAGGCCTGCAAAGCAGAGCCCCTGGGTGAGCACATTCTGTGAAACCCAATTAGTGTTCAGATAGAATTCTCATCCCCGAGGCAGGATCCTCCCGTGGGTTTAGAGCTGTGTTCTCTTGGTCCAACCCTGAGTTTCCCGGGGCCAAAAATCATTTGGATGTTTTTTAAGCCCATGGTGATACAATTTAATTAATGTGGCAGGAGGGCAGTGGGTACCTCTGGGCATGTCATTAGTTGACTCTGATTCAAAAAATCTTTTAAGATTTACTTATTTATAGGAATTCAGAGAATGTTGGGTAGGCCCTGTACTAAAATTTAACCCCACTGGCACTCCTTCAACACCCTTCCCATTAAATTTCCTGCGTGGCGCACTCACGGCCCGTATTTTTTTTTTCTTTTTCTTTTCTTTTTTTTTAATTAAAAGCTTTGTTGAGATGTAATTCACACAGCACACAATTTAATGGCTTTTCGTGTGTTCATTGAGTTGTGCAAGCATCACCACAATTTCCGAACGTTTCCATCATCGCCCAAAGGAAGCGTGCATGCGGTGGTCATCACCCCCCACCCCCTAATCCGTCTATACCTGCAGCCCTACAAAGCCATGGATGTAATTTTTCTCTCTGTGAACCTGTCCCCTATGGACATTTGAAATAAATACATGCATGCAGTCTGTGTTCCTCGGTGACTGGCTTCGTGTCCTCAGTAGGATGTTTTCAAAGTTCATCCACGTTGTAGCAAGTGTCAGTATTTCCGTTCTTTTACGGCTGAATAACATTCCGTTCTATGGACAGACCGTGGTCTGCTTATCCATTCACAGACTGACAGACTTCTGGGTGGTTTCCGCCTTTCCGCCATTGCGAATCTTGCTGCCCTGAGCACCACGCACACGTTTCTTTTAGGTACGTGGCTCATTTCTCTTCGGCGTACAATTGGGAGTGGGACTGCTGACTCGTGTGGTTGGCCACCATGCCGCCCCTTGTCTGTTTCCCCCCATGTCAGTGGACAGTACCCCATGATGGCCTGGACTTCAATCTGTATCATTTACTCCTCCTGGCACACTCAACACATCCTTGGGGGATGAATAAATGAATGGAAAAATATAGCCTGAAGACTTGGGTCTTACCCTTGGCTTTTTTCCCCCCTTTTATTAACTCTATAATTGGAGAAAAGGCCAAAATGTTTCTTCACCACGGTCTTCGCGTCTATAAAATGTTGGGCTGGCACAGATGCTTCCTAAGGCTCAAGGAAATAAGATACATGAAGGGATGGGTTTTTGAGATCATTTTTCCTTAGAATTACAGGGAACAATGAACTCTCTACAGAGTAGAGTTTGGCATTCACGAGTTAATGGAGAGGCTGTATAATGATCTCTCATTCTCCGAACAGGAGGTATTTTCAGGGAAGGCTCTGTGGTGAAAGTGTGTCTAATTTTCTATAGGAACAATTGCACTCAAAATGCTATTTCTGCTGGTCATGTAGGCATATGGGAATAACCACAGTAATGAGCAGATACTAGCAGGTAAGCCATGATAATAAGTGTATAAAGTTTGATTACACACATGCCCCTTTTGTTATTTTATTTTATTAATTTTGAGAGAGAGGGAGAGAGAGAGAATCTCAAGCAGGCTCCATGCCCAGGGCTGAGCCTGAATGGGGCTCGGTCTCACAACCCTGAGATCATGACCTGAGCTGAAAGCAAGAGTTGGGACACGTAGGCACCTCACATGCCAATTTTAAAAACGAGGGTTTTTATTTTTATTTTTTCTTAAATAGAGTGTAGGGAAATAATAGCAATGATGACCTAGTACTAGTGGTCCCTGAGTTCAACCGTTCTCAACGGCTGGCCCATCTCGCTTCACCCGCACCTCTCTGCATCCTTCTCTCCCTCACTCTTGGGTTACGTTGAAGCAATTCCCACACATCCTTTCACTCTACCCACCAATATTTGAGCAGCACGTGGGATTCAGGTGAAGATTAGAATTGAGTTTAGGTGGACCTCAACTTTAATCCCATTCAACAAAAGTCGTGGGAGGTTACTTCATTTTTTTAATATGATGAGTGTCTCTGAGTGTTTAAAGAGGGTATTTGGAGACCCAACTGTAGGTATGATATGTGTTCAACATTTCAGCACTATATCCTTCCCATAGTTGGTAAAATTGTAAAGAAAGGCCAGGGAATGAATTAAAAAACAAAATTTGGGTAGACTGTTAATAGTAGGTAGTAGAGAGAGCAGGGTGGAATTCAGGAGAGGTTACATCAAGGCGATGGAGCTGCTGGCAACCTTCTGTAGTCTGAGGTGGTGGGTGCAGCTGGCCGATATGTTGTTTTTCCCCATTCCCTAATCATCTGTTATATGTGCTTTTGCAAGGATTGAGTATTTAATATAAAAAAATTTAAAGGGAGGGGCACCTGGGTGGCTCTGTGGGTTAAAGCCTCTGCCTTTGGCTCAGGTCACGATCTCAGGGTCCTGGGATGGAGCCCTGCATCGGGCTCTCTGCTCAGCAGGGACCCCGCTTCCCCCTCTGTCTCTGCCTGCCTCTACCTACTTGTGATCTCTTGCTTTCTGTCAAATAAATAAATAAAATCTTTTTAAAGAATTTAAAAAAAAACCTAGAAGACAACATTAAGTGGCTCTTTATTTAACCAAGAAATTCTCTTATTGTTATTTTCTCTATTTTCACGTCCCCTGATCTGAAATAGTTTTTATGCTTTTAGTGGACCAGGTCCCCGATGCTTTCAGGATTCTGAAAAGCAAAGGAAGGATTTTTTTTTTTCTCCCTACATGCCATTCTTTTATATTCCTCTGCCCCAGGCAACAGGTATGGGTCTATAGGATTTTTTGAAAGGGGGAGAAGGGATGTAGGCAGGGATGAGAGGATTTACCAGGAGGTTGAGACTTCAGGAAGATTTCAGACATATCCACACTGTTAACAGTGATTATGTCCAGATGGTCCAGGTTTGGGTGGTTTTCTGTCTTGCATGACGTCCTTGCTCTTATAATGAGTGAGTGACTGGAGTAATGGAAAATAAATGAATAGACATTATTTCCTTTGCATGTGTCTCTTCTCACATAGATTGGGACTCTGCAGACTACAGGAACTCAGGTCCTCATCTGTGTCTCAGGCCGGTGTGCCGTGCACTGAAGACGCCCTAAAAACAGTGGTGTCTACGGGACGAGCCCATATTCTGACCTGCACTTTCACCCATTCAAGAGTGGAAAGCCATACTGATGGTCTGTAATCCCGCTCTGTGGCTGTGCTGTGGGGCACGGCCTCTTAACGACAATTCCAAGAGCAAAGATGACTGAACGATCGTTTCTTGTATTTTCCGTGCATACGTGGTTATCGCCTTTGTTCAGCCTAAGTAATAAGGAACTAGGACTTGTTTGTAGATGCGTATGTGCCCAACAAAGCTTGGGATGCAGATATAATGAGGGGGGGATTGTCCCCCTTTCCTGATGAGGAAAATGTGAAGAGAGCAAAATACATGATGGGGTTTATTACTAGATTGTCTGCTATTTTAACTCTATCTGAGTATGATATATGTATGCGTGTATGTGTGTATATATAGATCTCAGATTTCTAGAGGCTCCTTGAAAGCATAACTCGTCACAATTATTTATGTATCCTGGGGGAGTTCACCCACAGGGAAGCCGTTGTGTTGCTGCAAATGGTTTTTGAATCCTGTGCTGTCTATCCTCGTCGCTTAGGAAAGGCTTCATGGAAGGCTGCAGGTTTCTGACTCTGGTTGTCTGAGGGCCACCTGCTTGCTTTGCCATCGCAGTCTCTGTGTTCTCCACTCTGTTTGGGAAGACGCACCTGCTGGGTCCTCCTGGAGCTCCTGCCTGTTTTTATCTGTGTTCAGCAAAGCACAGATCTCCTGGGAAGATTTTGCCAAGCCTGTATCAGCGTCCTAGTGCTGCTGTAAAAAATTCCCACAGACATGGGCATAGAGCAAGGTGCAGCCCACTGGGCGTACCCCCACCATGAATCCCGTCACAGCATGCTGTGACTGCTGGCTGATCTTGCCGGCCATCTGGACTGGGAACTCGTGGAAGGTAAGGATGGGGTACCATGTTTGCACAAGGAGGAATGAACACGTGGATGGATGGTGTCCGCATTCTTGGGTTGATTCTTGCATTTTTCTGCTGGTTGAAATGGGATTCAACTAACGTTTTAGGATGGGGAGAGCAAATCAAACATTTTATTTGCAAGCAGACTTTTGGCGTGCCCACAGAGATATCATCGTTACAGTCAAGATTCATGGCTTCTTTTCTCCATATAACATGTTATGACTTTTTGCACTCCTTCAGTCAGACTAGCTAGAAATTGGTTCCCAGGGAGCTGAGTTAGGGCATTCACAGCTAGGGCGACTCTCTGGACGGGTTTGCCAGGAAGCATCCTGGCTGATCCCTGCTGTCCTGCTAATTATGAAGGACGCCTTTCACTCTTGTCCTGATTTTGATGATAAATTAGAGTCACTCTATACATATTAATATGTTCAACACCAAGTACATCCACTTTTGGCGGGGGGCAAAGGCAAGGCACGTCATCCAATCGAGTATCTGAAATGACCTTCACACATGTGTATTACCTTGCGCTGAGAACAAGCACCATGATGCCAGAGAAATTGATGAACAAGAAGAAAATTACCTCCAATTTTAAGTGACCGGTGTTCCAGTCAGCCTGAAATACTGGTATTTCCACTGAGGTATTTTGTGTTGAAGGACTGAGTTTCTCATACTCCCCCGTTGTTGGCTAAAGATGGTCATGAAGGAACTCTGTTTCACTGACAAATGTTGGCAAGACTCTTTCCTGTCCCCGAGAAGTCTAGAGAATGTTCGCCTTGGACAGGGTCTAATTGCACCAGCAACCAAGATGCAACAGGGTTGAGCTGAAGGCAAACTCACCACATGCTCCAAGGGAGAGGCAAGCCTGGAGGACAGACAGTCGTGGCGTTCACAAAGAGAACATGTCTGCACACGAGCCAGATCTGCAACTCACATCTGGCCTGGAAGGCAGGACGACACAACACAAAGCTAGGGAATGAATGGAGAGAAACGGAATCGAACCACGGCGTTTGGAGATGAGCTTGGGTATGGCGGGTGTGCGTGCAAGGATCCTCCTTGGATCCACTTGAAAACGAGGAAGTGCGGCTTAAAACGTCAGGAGACAGCAGGAGGGCGATGAGGGAGATTCATGGTCATCTACTGAAGAAATGAGCCAATCTGCTTTAAAAAAAAATCATACTGCGGTGGGGAAAAAAAAGTAGAAGAAGAGGAGATTGTTTGATAATCCTGAAAACCACTTTTTCCAATAGCAGAACAATAGCACAATAAACATTTACTCTGAGCCGATGCCTTAAGTTGGACCCAGGCAGCATGACTGAGAAGACTGCTTTTGAGAAGAACAATTGATAAACAATTATTGTTTATTAATAATAATCAATATGAAATTCTTTGTCCATCCCTAACATTTAACTCGTTTTTCACCACTGCCTGTAAAACTTGGACGACGTAGCATCACGGAAAGACCCTAAGTAAAGATTTATCATTTATTTCCTTTAATAGACCATACATTTGTATCCGTCCCCCTGACAGAGCCATTACTGCACATTCAACAGAGACCTAATACTGTTTGAAAGGCAGTGATTTTATATTTGGGTGATATGCAGATCTTCTGCTATGTATGTGGAAAACAGAATTATTGCTAGCAATGGTATCTAAAGATTAGGGCACGGAAGGAGTATTAAGAGGTCATTAAGTTCCTTCTGCAGAAAGGAACTTATCTCGATTCATTCAAAGAGCTTCGTGCCACTCTGAGGTCCTTCTGCAAAATTTAAATTGCCCCACGGAAGACTGTACGCGTGGCCAAGCGCCGAAGGAATGCAAAATCGCGTAAGCGGTGCAGACAATTCCACTATCTTCCCTGAAGTTCTGGTAAAAAGAGAAAAAAAAAAGGCAGAAGAGCTGTCAAAGGACTCAGCGTGAGTGCTTATTATGGATGTCACTGTGCGAGCTGCAAAGTGGGGAACGTCGAGACTGTAATTCCCGTGAACTTTTACAGTCTTGCTGGGGACGGCAGGGGGGAGTCGGGGCGACCCGCACGGAAACCAGCGCTAAGTCATCATACACAAGCTCTCGCATCGCGTGATCAAAAGCTAAGGAAAGTATGGTGGTCACTGAGAGGAAGCAATGTTCAATTCCACTGTTTGCAAAAAAAGGGAGATTTCACAGGGACGGCAACATCTGAACTAGACCTTTAGGCATTGGTAGGATTTTTAAAGGAAAAGCACCAAAGGAAGAAAGTGGGTCAGAATGGGTAGAGGCACAGAAGGGAGGTCGTCTTCTTTTCTTTTTTAATTGTAGTAAAAGAGCAGAAGTATTAACGGTGTTCACAGTGTTGTGCAACCCTCTCCACCATCCATTTCCAGAACTTTTATCATCCTACAAAACTAAAACCCCGTACCCATTAAACAACAACTCCCTGTTCCCCTGTGCCAAGCCGCTGAAACCACCCTTCTGCTTTCTGAGGCTGAAAGGATTCTACGGTGTATATACGTCTCCTTTTCCTGGCCCATTCAGCCACTGACAGGACCCTTGGGTTGCTTCCCTTTTTGGGTTATCGGGAATAACTCTGCTAGGAACAGGACCATGGGACGTTCTCTTTGAAACTTTGCTTTCAATTCTTCGGGGACAAAGCCAGAACTAGAATTGCTATATCATATGGTAGTTCTATCTCCGCGAGTTGAGGAACGCCCGGATTATTTTCCATGGCCGAGGCAGCACTGGACATGCCCTCCAATAGTGCACAAGGGTTCGTTTTTCCCCATCCTCTCCAAAACTCTTTACTTTTTGGTTTTGTTTGTTTGTTGTTTCATTTGATTTTCATAACAGCCCTCCTAACTCGTGTGACGTGGTATGGCACTGGTGACTTTGATTTGCATTTCCCTAAAAGACACGGAGCCCATTTTCATGGGTTTCCTACCCATCTGTACATTTTCTGCAGATAGACATCTACTCAAGGACTTTGCCTTTTGTTTTTTTCTTAATTGAATTGTTCCCCTTTTTTGTTGTTAAGTTAGGCAACCTTGGAATACTAGTGATGCTTCTGGAGGGCTGGGTCATGGATCTCACAAAGCCATATCGGGCATTAAATCTGAGAATGGGAATCAAATTCTGATCATGGGAAGGAGGGGTCTGGATGCCTTGTCCAAGAGGCAGGATGGGTTTCATCCGAAGCCAGGGAGGGTCTGAGGGCAAGGGTATGTCCTGAGGGCTCTCTGACTCGGGAACTTCTATCTCATGCCCGTGAGAAGGCTCTACAGGTGTGAGACACAGGAGCGGGCTACGAGGAGAGAGGAAGCCTTCAACTGGGGCAAGGTGATGGTAACCATGCCACAGGCCACTTTGAAGGAATAGGCCGGCAGAAAAGTAGAGAAAGCATCAAGACAGAAGACTCCAGAACCCAAGGCTCAGATCCTAGCTCTGCTATGTAACAGCGTGCCTCCGTTTCCCCACAGTCTCCCTCGGTTTCCGGGTTAAATGAGCTAGTGCCTAGAAAACGCAACAGTGCAGACGCACATGACTAAGGTGGCTCAGCATTTATGACTCAAGCCAGGCACTGGGGTCAACACCCAGGGCTGGGAAGGTCCACACCGACTCGGTCACCATTTCCCTCCTTCCTTATCTTTGCCACGATGAGGCATCTCTGGAGATCCTAGATTCCTGCCCCACCCCCAGGACTTGCAGCAGATGCAGCCATGGGACCGCGGCAAGTGGTGGCTTCGCTGACATTGTGCCCCCCGCTTCCCTCACAGGCAAATCTCTTGGCATGGAAGCAGACACGGAGGTCCCACGTCTGATGCCAGCTCTGCGACTGACTTTGACACAGGCTTCAGGATTAGTCCGTTAATCTCCCTCCTGGATCAAGTGAAGGTCATTACGGAGCTATCCGACGTAAAAGGATTTGGGGGGATTTTTCTCATTAATGAATGATGATCTTTGAAGCCCCAAGAAGACCATTCAAATGTCAAAGCGTAATAGGGACAAAGAGCTGTATGACATATGACGGAGTTTCCATGCTAACCCAGGAGAGAAGGAAGAATAAAATCACACTGTTTTGAATATAACATGGAGTAACCACGTCTAGACCAGGTACACGCTGTCTTATCTGAGGCCGGAATGAGATACATTCAGTGCAGGTGCCACTCCCACACTCGCACCATCCTTGCAAGACTGGAAACCGTCAGGATTCGGCGGTCACTCGCCTCTGATCATTACCAGGTGGCTACCTGAGAGGCTCAGAACATCCTTTGTCTACACCTCAGGCTGCTGGCATGCAAAGCAATTGTCAGGCTCTGATTTTTCACTGGAGGTAGAAAAATGCTTACTTCACTGCTTAATGTGTCATGCCGTTCTTGCAAATTCTGTGCTCAAGGTAAGTAAAAGGGACATAAACATGAGCATCATTGAGGTGTGGTTCTGTCTTCACCATAAGCCATGCTTTGAAATGAAATAAAATAAACCCATGCCTCGAAATGAATTTTTAAAATGAGATGTAAGGCAAAGTCCCACCTTCAAAGCTTTTTGGCCAAAAAATGTGGCATTGCAGTCAGGAAATGGTGAGGGTAACACGTAGGGCAGTTAGCATGAACCATTAAGAAAGAATACGAGTATTTGAAATTTGTTGGGGGGTTTGCAAGGTAGACCAACACCAGCCAGGTCAAGAAAAAAAAAATCACTAAGTATTTACAATTTTTAAAAAATTTTGGGACCATGACGTTGTTGAGAGGTAGAAGAAGAAATAGTTTTTGAAAACAAGGATACAGATTTTTATTAAATCATATCTGCTCTAATAAAGAAAACTAGGAGCCTGTATCACCTGTGAAATAAATTCAGAAAAACTCAAAGCCAAGGATAACACTTAGACTATCCTATTCAAGCAATATCTGACACAGGCAGAAATGAAAATATTATATTATGTAAATGTGGGGCATCAGGTGTCTGTGGAGTTGGCAGAGGAAGGGCTTTTGTTAGTGGGAGGGCATCTGACATTCTTGCTACAACTCAGAAGGATACAGAGTCATGATCCTAAGTCACGTAGGACAAGAGATAATTTTGAGAATTTGAGGAAAGCAGGGAGGGACCGTAATCCAGGATGGGAAGGTACTTAGGAGGCAGAAGGAATGTTTTTATCGTCTCTGTAAAAAAACAAAGCAAAGTGAGTTTGAAGAAAACGTGCCAGTTAAAGGGAAGTCCAGTATGGACAGTATTATTTTCCGTGTGTAGAATGGACCCGTTAATTCTGTGGCCATACAGACAGATGGAAGGACCGTCCCTGGGGGACAAAAAAAGATGAATTATTCTAGCAAGTGACTGTGTGGTAAAGAACTAACGTGAGCATATAATTACCCTTGTGGTTGGGAATGTCAGTGGTATGGTGACATTACCCACTTTGGAGGGGACTTACACATGAGCAAGATCTATCAGTTTTGACGTTGATTTGGGGTGGGTAAGAACAGTATCCAAGGCTGTTTTTCTCTTAAGAAAAGAAGACATTCTAGATGTATAGAACTCAAGCTAAAAGAAGTTTGACCCCTGCATGTCCCAAGGTCCAATTTTAACATGGCTTCATATGGAGGCTCAAGTATTTGGGATAATGGAAACAATCGTATTGACTTTTGTCCTTCCTGTCCCCACCCAACCCTTGAGTCCACAAGCACAGGGGAGGTAAAAGGCAATTAGGAGTTGTTTCCAGCCACCTGTCCGCTGGAACCATCACTGAAGGCAATTTGGTGAGGACCCATTGGCATTTTTAGAGCAATCAGCAAACTAGTCAAGATGCCCATACAGGTATGTATGAATCATACATACAAGAATGGGAGAAGACGTGTCCACCTCTGGTTCATGTGGCAGCCTCCCCATGTCCAGGACAGTCATCCCACCCAAATCTCCCATTCCCAGAGACCAACATTCTCCATTTCTTCAACCACTCTTCCTAGGATTTGATCGCCAAGCCTCTCCAACGTCTTGTGTTCATGCCACGCTGTGGATGCTGTCAACAAGGCACCGACCTCCAGGGTACCCCAAGGTTTGAGTTCAAGGGCCAGTCATTATGTCCACTCAAATGAAACCTCTTCAGTGTGACCCGCTGCTCTATCAACAATGTGTAGAGTCTCATACCCTCTGAGAAAAAATCGCTGTTATCTCATGCAATTTGATGTGGATGGCCGTCGGTCTTCATCCATAAACTGATAGAAACTAAAAGCAGAGACTTTGCATGAGTATCTCAATCCTAGAAACCCTACACTGAAAACCACCTTCCTTCTTTAATGCTATGGAGGCTGGATCCCATAAATCAAGAGTTTGACCTAATGCTCTATGCTGGGACCTGGACATGAGGGGTGTTCTGAGTTTCTGCATGGTGGAGGGGTATGCAGCCCAACAGGAAGCCTGCCGACGTCCAGCCACATGACCACACTCTTCTCTGGCACCCTTTCATGGTCACAGGATGATGGACTGCCAGCCAACCATCTGTTTCATTCGATAAAGCAAGCTTCAGTCCAAGAGGGTGAGTGCTCTCATGACCAAGGATCCAGAATCAAATCTGACTGCTTGTATTCCACAAAGGCAGAGACAAACCTTAGCAACTGAACCATTATCTGTTCTTCCAAGCCTGTCTTGGAAGACATCATTAGAAACTTCTCACTAGGTTGATCATGGCCTCATCAGAAAAAGCCCTTTGGGTTTGGTAGTTAATATGGTTATTAATGAACATGGTTGTACAGGCACCGAGAGCATTTCTCTGTCTTGTTTGCAAGCAGCCCACTGGAGACCATGCCAAGTGTAGGTAGACGGTGGGGACAGCCTCACAGTAGTGGGACATACTGCCTGGTTTTCTTCCCAAATCTATACTTCCCTCCAGTTTCACTGTGTGTGGAATGACAGAATCTTCTCTTGATGAAAGCATCAGTGAGGGAGTCGACTGGCTGGTTTTGGGAGTTTGTTTTGGGGATTCACAATGTTGGTGGCCAGCGGTCACTTCTGAGAAAGAGCTTTTTGACCATTGCGTCTGGCACGGGGAATACTCAAAAGGTATTCTATTGTGACTCTGTTACTACCTTTGGGTGAAAAGTGCCTAGCAACTTTGTTGTCTGGCCCCCTCCCTCTCCCCCCCACCCACCCCCGGGCTCTGTCTGTTCCTTCTCTCCTTCCCCCCGTCCCTTCCTCTCTTCTTCCTTCCTTCCTTCCTTTAAGTATCACAACGGAGAGCACAGCGTCTCACCATTGTCTCCTCCAGGAACGAGTGCTCTCACTCACGGACATCATTGCCCTCCCTCCGTCAGCGCGGGACTTTCTGTCACATCAAGACTTGGGAATGCGTGCGGGAGGAGAGCTGTGGGGGGCACAGGGCAGGGGGCAGGCCAGTCCCCCTAACTGTCCGCTGCATTTGCTCATTGACTTTCCCCCCTCGCTGTTGGTGGCTTCCCTCCAGAGCAGGCTCTCTCTAATCCTGTCTAAAGTGGTGTTTGGGATCCTCCAAGGGCTCGGAAACTCAAGGCTTTAAAGGAAAGGACGTAGGGACCTACCTTCTGGGAATGATATCCCCAGGAGAGACCCGACGGCTATGGTCAGCAGCGCGAATCTGGGGCTTATCGGGACGTTAACGCTGGGACTAGAGTACAGGCGTTTTCTTTCAGGTAATTTGGGGTTTGCAGAGGAAGACTGAAATATCAAGCGTGCTCTCTACGAACTGGAGAAGAGAAGTGTATGTGTGTGATTTATGCAATAAAATCCCCTATCAAAGCATTTATTTATTTCACAACGTTGTACGATACGACACAGTCTAGAGTATAAATTGAGCGATTCTCCTCTAATTCTTCTCTGTCCCTCTGGGCAAAACCACTTAAACCTTTTATCTTGGTTTCCTTTGTGGGAAAACTGGATAATAGACACCCCTTGGCCATTTCAGAGTAATGTTTTGATGCCAGCCGTTATGTGATTATATGAGGAAAAAGCTTTGAGCTCCTGGCAGTTCGCGGCTCCATAAATATTATTAGTGAGCTCTGGAGATTTTATCTTTGGAAACTGACAAGCATTTCTCTTCTAAAACCTCGTATCTGTAGCCTCTGGACACATGTTCCTGATAGCTCTGTTGGTACAGAGACCCACTCTGCGCCACGAGAACCGCCAGGGCTCTTGGCGCAGACGGGCTTCCGCGCGTCACGGGACAGCCATGCCGCCTTGTGGAGCCTGAGCCAGATGGGCTGCTGAGCCCAGCGGGAGGACCTCAGTGGTGGGAAGGAGTTCGAAAGCAAGGAGAGCCTCCTTGGGAGGTGACCATCAACGTGGAGAGGCAGACTGAGGGCTGAGTATAGAGGATGTGTGCAAAGTTGTTGCAGCAAAGGCTCCTTGTTGAAGGAGACAGATGGCAGCCGCTCAGCCCTGAGCACACAAGGGAGCTTTCTTGCAATTTCTTGCATGTGGCCATTCAGCAACATGGGGAAAGATCATGTGTGCAGACAGAAATGCCTCACAGAGAAGGAAAAGACAGAAAAGAAGACAGAGGAGGAGGAGGGGGAGAAGAGAGAGAGAAAGACATCCTTGCCGCCCTGTGAACAGTGTTCACTCTTAATTTCTCTCCTCATTTTTGTAAATCGGGACTGAATTCTCAAGAAGGCATAAATTAAATGATTCATGCCAGGAAGTCCTTCAAGATTAAAAGAAAAGCTGAATTCATAAGACACATTCTTGATTAGTTTTCAAGGTGTTTGCAGGCACAGGGAAGGAAAAGTGCAACGAGAAAGGATCTGAGCCCGTGATATCAAACCCTTGCTCCGTTTCCTGAGAACTGGCTTAGCGAGTTACACGGGTAATCCCTCAGCGGTCCTGTAGAGGGATGGCGGAGATGAGGGGTGATTCTCCAATCTGTAGAATGGACTGATTATTTAAAAAAAAAAATTCTACTCCTGGGGTGCCTGGATGGCTCCGTCGTTAAGTGTCTGCCTTCGGCTCAGGTCATGGGATCTGACCCGAGGGTCTTGGGATCGAGCCCCGCATCGGGCTCTCTGCTGGGCAGGAGGCCTGCTTGTCCTCCTCCCACTCCCCACCACTTGTGTTCCCTTTCTCGCTGTCTCTCGCTCTCTCTCTCTCTCTCTGTCAAATAAATGAACAAATAAATCTAAAAAAGAAAAAATTCTACTCCTGGAGGGGCACCTGCGTGGCTCAGTCTGTTGGGCATCTGTCTTCCACTCAGGTCATGATCCCGGGATCCTGGGATGGAGACTTGGATCGGGCTCTCTGCTCGGTGGTTGGGGGAGGGGTCTGCTTCTCCCTCTACCTCTCTGTTCACTCATGCACTCTCTCAAATAAATAAAAAATAAAAAATCTTAAAATTTAAAAAAAGGAAAACATTAAAATTCTAGTCTCGGCATGTGGGATCCAGTCCATCCAATATAAATTTGAAGAGACTCGGACAAGAACCAGAAACGAAATCAGAGGAAAATAATTAGGGTAACAAGCCTGTGTTGGTTTTATCACAAGGTGGTAATTTGGTCATAAGGATGTGGGGATTTTTTTTTTTTTTTTCCCATGGGAATGACTCGTTTCCTGAGTTTTGTGACACGTTGCCAGCAAGCTAAGTGGCTTAGAACGGCGTGCTGGCTGCAGTCTCTTCCAGGATGTTTAAGCTCTATTCTGGACCCACAACTAACCATTTCATGAATGTCTGGCCACAACATGAACCTTTGGAAACTGGAAAGCGGGACTGATTCCATTCAAATCTGCTGGGTGTTAGCGCAAACCATCTCATTTGGTAATGATGGGTTTGCATTACGATCTTTGGTGGGGAGCAGACTCCCACAGTCTTCGAATTTAGAAGGATTTTTAAATTCATCCAATGCTACCTCTCAACCATCATAAGTACCTCTGAAAGGTGCAGCTCCTGTTTAAAGTTAAGGGATTTTTTTTTTCTAAATTTTCAGTAACTCTGGTGTACCCAAAACGTATGTTCCATGCTAGAAATACAAAATGAAGACACCTGCCCTTAAAAATCTGACAAGGTAGTATGGAAAACAGCCGCAATACAGATATGTGATCTAGAACACTCCCATTCCAGAGATAACTGATATCAATTTTTAAATGTGTTTTCTAATTACATTAGACTCTGCCTCCATATGGCCTTTGTGAACTGCTCTCACTTCTGTCCTCTGGGTCAGCCCGGGATACATCTAACGCATGTCTTCCCCTCCTTCATACTCAGAAGGGGAAAATTCAGTGAAGCGTTCCATATTAGGAATTAGAATCCACATCAAGCTTATAGCTCTGCCGTAATGAATGTCAAGGGACATTCTGCAACCCAGAATCTAGAACGTCCTGCCTTGAGGATGACCAACATAACTGCCCAGACTGCCGCCACTCGGCGTTCTCACTCGTAAGCCTGTCATAGACTTTTGGGGGGTGGGGACAGGAAAAGAGACGGGATTCCAAGGACACACACGCGGCCAGCAGGCCCATGAGAAGATACTCCGTGTCACTGCCCAGCAGGGAAATGCAAATCAAAACCACAAGGAGGTATCAACTCACACCTGTTAGAACAGCCATCACCCAAACCAAGACCTAAGTGTTGGAGAGGATGTGGAGACAAAGGAACCCTCTTGCAGGGTTGGTGAGAAGGCAGACTGATGCGGCCGCTCTGGGAAACCCTAAGGGGATTTCTCCAAAAATTAAAGAACTACCGTATGACCCAGGATTTCCACTCCTGGGTATATTCCTGCAGGAAACGAAAACAGGCTATTGGAGAGAGCGGTGCCATCTGATGTCCATTGCAGCATTATTCACAGTCAACACAGGGAAATGATCCAAATGCACACACATGAATGGATAAAGACGTGATATGCACAAGAACATGTGTGGCTATTACTCAGCCACAAGAAAGAAGGAAAACCTGCCTTTTGGGACAACATGGGTGGACCTAAGGGCATTATGCTAAGTGAAATAAGTCAGACAGAAGAAGACAGATCCTGTAAGAACTCAGTCATACATGGAATCTAAAAAAAGCCAAACTCGCAGAAAAAGAGAATAGAACGGGGGTTGCCAGGGGCTGGGCGGGCAGGAGGGGGAAATGGGGAGATGTTGGGCAAAGGGTACAAACTTTCAATGATAAGACGAACGGTTCCAGGGACGTCACGTACAGTATGGTGACTCCGGCTAACAACACTGCGGTGTTCGTGAACATTGCTAGGAGAGTAGATCTTAAATACTCGCATCACGTACCCACACAAGGTAGTGATTGGGACTGGATGACGTGGTCACCGTTTGGTAATATATGGCAAATCATCACCTCGTACACCTTTAATTCACATTTTAGCGAACGACGATTGTATCTCAATAAAAGATCAACAAAACAGCACAACTTACAAGTTCTCTCCCTGCGTCCCTCCTCCATTTCAGTAATCAGATTCATATGGGATGGATCCTAACACAGGAGCTTTCCCAAAGCCCACAGTCAGTACAGTATTTCAGACACTGGTTCCACAGCCTTCCCCCATGCCCTGACCCCACACTGGATCCCACACCTGGTCTGCTAACCCACTGCTTCTGGTACAAGGTGTCCGTGCGTAGGATGGAACAGTTCTCGGGGGTCTTCCCAACACCTGACGCGTGCAGCTCTGGTTCCCGGTGCTCCTCTCTCTTTCAACTGGCAAATCCCGTCCTTGGTAAGCTAGCTTCCGTGTTGGTGCTACGGACACCCTGTTCTTGAATGCAAGTCACGTGGCTTTGCTCTCAGGCCCCAAAGCTTCCGTCATCTCCCACTTGGAAGACGGCGGTATCAGATGTTTTCATTTTCTACTATTTGGGATGCACTGTTGTTTTTTGACGATCCAGGAAAGCACTGTACCTAGGCTGCAGAGTAGCAGAACCCACCAAGCCCTTGAGATGCATTAAACAGCCCTGTCCACTCAGCTTCAGGAAGGGCCAAGGGACAATCAGTAACCCAAGGTGCCTGTTTTGAAGGCTATTTCAAGAACAATGCTGGCGCATTATGCAACCCACTGCTCAGGCTTCCTGATATTCTGGCCAAACCCTTTTCTCAGACCTGCACACCCCAGTGCAGTGCAGACAAGGGCTGGTCAGACTGCCTGGCAGGTCTGTGCTGATTGCCATTAAAACAGAGGCGCCTGGGGGGCTCAGTCAGGTAAGGGTCTGGGCTTCGGCTCGGGTCATGATCCTGGGGTCCTGGGATTGAGCCCCAAGTGGGACTCCCTGCTTAGCGGGGAGCCTGCTTCTCCCCCTCCCTCTGCTTGTCCCCTCCATGCTTTCTTTCTCTTTCTCTCTCTCTCAAATACATAAATAAAATCTTTTAAAACAAAAAAGAGCCTTGGGTGATGGGACTGTAGAATGTAAAAACAGGCTTCATTTTATCGACAGTGCAAATGCACGAAGAGCAAGGCTTTCTTTTGTCGGACATTTCTTGGCGTTCTTCCTAAAATTTGATGTTCAGGGATGTTCTGTTTGATCCCAGCCCTGCCTCGCACACACACCGAGGCCCGATGAACCGTCAGGGTATGAACCCAACCAGTTTTTCCCTCAAAGGAAAAGTCCCAGGAGTCCATGTGCAACATTCATGTCTACCTTCTGATCATCACTTTGCACGTGTCGATCGTGACCGATAAGAAGAACTGTATCGTGGTGCTTTTGGTCATAATCCCAAATGTGTCAGGAAGAGGTCACGTTTGGTGGATCCAGCCTAAAGCTCTTCTTAGGTATTACGAATCAAAGATAATGTTGAGACACAGAATGGACGCATTTTCGGTATCCGAGGACTTCAGAGTAGACCAAACACTGCAGAATAACAGAAGAAAACAAACAAAACCGCATCGTTCACAGACGAGGCTGCGTGTCTCTGTTTCTGCCTTGGCGATGGGGTCGATTAACAGCAGAGAACACAACAGGAGTGTGGTCATTTCCCACCTTGAGATGCTATTTATTGGAAAGAGACAAAGACATAGCACCTGGGTGGCCCAGTTGGTTAAGTGTCCAACTCGATTTCGGGTTAGGGTCGTGATCTCAGGGCGGCGAGACAGAGCCCTGCTTTGGGGTCCACACTCGGCCTCGAGTCTGCCTGTCCCTCTCCCGTTCATCCGCCACTCCCCACTCAAAGAAATAAACGCTCTCCCTCTCAAAGAAATAAATAAATAAATAAAGTGTTTTTTAAAAAAGACAAAAAAGAAGATTAAGGCTAATGTACAAGAGACCACCTCTCTTGTCCCTCCCGCCCTTTAGAAGAAGAATGACGGGTCCATCTGGTCACTGTCCTGGGGGAGGGCTGTTACGCTTGCCAGGATTAGAACATCAGACGTAATATGAAAAGCTCTTTAATGATGAGGTAGATTTAAATATTTAGAGACACGGGAATATTCTTAGGGGGACAAAGGTATAGCCAAAAGTGGGTTGGCAAGAGGAGAGCCAGAGACAGAAAAAGAGAGAGAGGGACGGACAGAGGGATAGAGACCACTATGGTTTGGGAAAGAGATAGATGGGTGTGAGCTCATTTGATCATTTGATGTGCTGGAGAGATACCCAAGAGACATATTGGAGGAACATGACCTTCACCAGTTATGATGTGCGCCCACTTGATAAACTCTGGAGAAAAAGAAAACAATTTCTGAGACTTCTCTGGGCGTCACAGATGGTCTCCATTGCCACGGGATGCCTAGTGGAGGTAGAAAAGAAGCTTGTCCGGGTTACACCAGAGTGGCCTGATGGCTTATCTGCCTTTTCACACCAAGTGCCCATGAGCTGATGCCCACAGAGTGTGCATTCAGCGAAAGGCTTTGGGTGTTTTCCCCGGAGATGCACTGACTTGTGAGTCCTAATGCTCTGACCTCCCCTTCTCCCTTGTCTCCCACTTGAGACGCTCCCCATTGTCATGGATCCTGGAAGGAGAAGAATGTCTCCTACAGCTTCAGCCTCAAGGTAGTGGCCTGCAAGGCCCGTTTAAATGTTAACAGTGACCGTCTGAGGCATACACAGGTAGCACTACCTTTAGAAAGACCTACGGTGCCGTCTTCGTTCTCCCTCCCATGTCCCATACTAGACTGGTCTATGTCAGCAGCAGCGATGTTAAGGCCATGCTCTGAGGAAGGGTAAAAAGGAGACGTGCTGTTGCTCCTCTGGTCCCTTGCGCTGATGAGAACGTGTTGTATCACCTTCATCTGTCCCCAGGTGCCAGCCAATGCAGCCACGCCAGTGGGTAACCCCAAGTGCCTAAAACCCAGCCCAGGGCTGCAGAGCTCACACATCCCTGTGTGGTAGCAGCTGATCATGCAATCACAACACCAGCTAGGACCGGCCAGCGCAAAGTGGCCCAGAGCCATTTGGAGCAGGAGCCTGATGGGTCTTGGGAAACCACACACCATCCTACATGATGTGTGTGGTGAGGTGTCCAAGTTGGGCCTTCCTGGCTCCTCTCCTGACCTGCCACACATCGAGAAAATTCTCAAGTACACAGCGGGGCTCGACGAGGGTCTGAGGGCCTCCTGCTTCTGCCGCTGCCAGTAGTGTCTCTTCTAGGTGCAAATGGTATTCTGCGCCGATAAGTGCTCTTGTATTATAAAAGTAATGCCCTGCCTTGTATTTCAATGGCAGCTGTATGAAAACGTGAGTTTTGCTGTTACTGGTGCAAACTCATGAGGCAGAACAGTGAGCACGACGGGCCACCTGCACTGGGATCTTACTGTTTAGAAAACTAGAAATATAATTAGGTAGAAGGGTTTGTGTTATGGACTAGAAACCACCAAGGATGGGGCGGGCACCTGGGTGGCTCTGTCGGTTAAACATCTGAGTTCGGCTCAGGTCATGATCCGAGGGTCCTGGGATCGAGCCCCATGTCAGGCTCCCTCCTCAGTGGGGAGCCTGCTTCTCCCTCTCCCACTGCTATTTCCCCCATTTGTGGTCTCTGGGTCTCTGTGTGTGTCTGTGTTCAATAAATAAATCTGAAAAGAGAAAAGGGAAAAAAAGAAAAGAGGGAAGGGAAGGGAAGGTAACAGAAAGGAAGGGAAGAAAAGAAAAGGAAAGGAAAGGAATCCTCAAGAACCAAAGACAAATTTAGTGTTTCCCCTCCATTGCCAAATACCTTTAAGCCCCTGTACTTCCTTATTTCTTATCATACTCCCATCCCACTGACTTAACAGTGCCAGGAAAGGCGTATTCTGTGTCATGAACCACTGGTGAACCCTTTGTGCCGGGAACGCCTAAGGTAAACATGGGTTGCAAATTTGCTTAAAATTATACACACCCAATCTCTCATGGGTGGGGCTCTCAGCTACATGTTCAACAATGTCTTTGTGATTTATTATTATGGACGTCGGTTTTATGCTCAGATTGCCAGAAATCTAGCTATAGAGGAAGACGTGCATACCAGTGTTGAGGGCAGAAGTAGTAACAGCTGGGTAGAGACATTCACCACCATGCTACATGCACAAAAATGCCTGTAACGCTTCCTTTTGGATCCTTGCAAAGTCCCGAGAGGCAGTGAACAATAGGCTGCGCCCTCATTTTCAGGGCACTATAATGTGGCTAATCCTATGCAAACGTAATTGCAGAATTAAGGATTACAGGATTCTCTGCCCAAGGGTTTTGTCATGCACCTGTAAAATCAGGTTCTCCCCTGCGTTTCCAGCATTCTTGGGTGTATCCTCATCACTCAAAATCCACGTCATCCACATCATGAACTAATTAAACTGGGGAGCACAGTCTCATCAACTCTGGTACGTTCTTCTACCTTCCTTCTGTTGGTCCTAGAAGTTCCCCCTACTGTGTTATGAACGTGGACTGAATTTTATCTACAAGGTAGAACCTTTGAGACACCGCAAAGTCTACAGAGGTTTTATCCATACCCAGGGAAGTCCTGAGTGCAAAGGTGACACAGGGTATGATTATTTTACAAGTCTCCCTAACGTTGCTGAGACACTGGCGATGTCGGTTGTCTGATTTCTCCCTCTTTTAAGTGAGGGTATTCAGTGGGTACTACTGTTTCTGGGGAATTAACAGGAGCAATGGAAGAACTTCCACTTCCACCCAAGAAACAATAACAAGCACTGGATTAACTGTCCCACCTAAAACCTCCAGAAAAACAAACAAAGGATATGAAACAGTGACTTTCCTGACCGTGGGTATCAGATAGGGATGGATAGTGACTCCTGAGGGACAGAAACAAACAAGATGTGTGCTATGACTGCTGAAGCTCACTGCCTTGATCTTGGAAGGGTTTCCAAGATGCAGAGCAGAGAGGGACACTGAGGCAAGGGGCTTGAGCAAATCTCTGGGTGGAAGACAGGGACCTGAAAGTCCAGGGAGACCAAGGTGGTCACAGGCTGTGCAGAGAGGAAGGAGCTGTATGCAAAGGGAACACCCCAGAAATTTTCAGACGGTCCCCTTGAGGATTCAGAAGTTCTGATGCATGCATACATGGTAGAACAGTACGTGAAGCCAAGGGAAGAATCATCGGAAATGATTAAAGGAAGAGTTTGGTGCTCACTCACGGCTGGGAAGACCGCTTGTTTCCACCAGCCACAAAAAGACTTACAATTTGTAAGGCATTGCGTGCAGAAAGCTCCTACCTAGCCACACGGAATCATTAAACCTAGACTGAACATTGATCTGGAGCTTCTTACCAAACCTAAAAGCAAGACCCTAAACTTGCAAATTGTTTCTACGGAACTTAATGGGAAATAATAGAACTCAAGAATATTTACAGGACTATAAAAATGTCTAGTATCTAAAAGGTTAAAATGATAATGTCTAGCATCCAATCATGAATTTCTAGGCATGTAAAGATGAAGGAAAAACGACACATGATTTAAAAAATAATAATTTCAAACAGACAATGACCAAAGTGCTTTGATATTATGTTTCACAAATGGGTCTATGATCCATTTCGAGTTAATACTAGCATGCATTTGGTCTGTATGTGTTGTTTGCAGGCATGAATCAAAGCTCATTTTTAAAAAATTATGTCGTGTTAGTCCCCATACAGTACGTCATTACTTTTGATGTAGTGTTCCGTGATTCACTGTTTGTGTACAACACCCAGGGCTCCATGCAATCCGTGACCTCCTTAATACCCATCACCAGGTTCACCCATCACCCCTAACACCCCTTCCCTCCATTTTTTAATAGGGGTATGTATTTTTTAATAGGGATATTTTTCAATAGAGATTTTTAATAGGGATATTTTAATAGGGATATCTATTTTTTAATAAGGATATTTTTTAAATAAGGTGTCATCTGTTGAAAAGACCATTTTTTTTCTCTGAATTGGTTTTGTATCTTTGCCAAAAGCAGTTGTCCATATATATAAGTGGGTCTTTTCTGTTCTGCTCTACTCATCTTTCTTAACGCCAGTATGACCCTCACTTGACTATTACAACTTTTTAATACATCTTGAAGTCTGGTAGTGTCACTTTTCCAACGTTGTTTTTTTGTTTTTCCAAGTGGTTTGGCTATTCTGGGTCTTTTGAATTTCCCTATGAGTTTAGGATCAGCTGGATAGTTTTTAGGGAAAAAAAGCCAAAATTCTCTGGTTCTTAATAATTTTGACTGGGATAGTGTTGAATCTATAGATTCATTTGGGAGGATTGGCATTCTAACAATATCGAGTCTTCTAATTTAAGAACAATGTAATCTCTTTATTTATTTAGTTCTTTTATTTCTCTCAAGAATGTTTTATGGTTTCAGTGTATAGCTTTTTGCATCTTTTCTCTGAATATTTCATATTTTTGATGCTACTGTAAAATGCATTGATTTTTAATTTAAATTTTTAATTGTTCATTACTAATATATGTAGTTGATTTTTTACATACAGACCTCCGCTAATATCATTTAGCAGTTCCAGTAACTATTTGCATATTCCATTGGGTTTTTGCTCATGTCTTTATGCATAGAGACAGTTTTACTTCTTCCTTTCTGACGAGGTGCCTTTTATTTCTTTTTATTTTTTATTGCACTGGTTCAAATCTATAGCATGACACTGAATAGAAGAGGTAAAAAAGCAGACGCTCCTATTTTGTCCCAAAACCTAAGGGAGAAGTGTTCAGTTCTGCCATTTACCATGATGTTAACTTTAGGTTTTTTAGAAGATGCCCTTTATCAGACTAAGAAAGTTCCTTTCAATTTCTAGTTTGCTGCAGGGTTTTAATCTGTACTGCATGTAGGGTTTTAAAAAATTCAAATTCATTTCTACATCTACTGAGAAGGTCTTTTTTTTTTTTTTGGTCGTTTGATAATATTGTGGATTATACTGATTGCTTTCTCAATGTTTCCAAACAATATTATATTGTAGCCTGCTTCTGCGACATAAACTAGCGTGCTCCAGCTGTGTGTGAATTATTAAACAATGACAACATTCTGTTCTGTTCTACTGTGACTCTCATGATTGTATTATAGTCCCTCAGTACTGGGTAGCACTGAAATCTAAGCCGTGCCCTCAGAAGCAGTTGAATAGAACGGAATGAATTTGCCCACGTATAACGGGTTCCTTCCATGCCTGTGTGCTTGCAGTTGGTACGCTGGGGTGTTACTCACTAGGATGACTTCTTCAGATCCTGCTCCAAAGAGGAAGGCACTGGTCAGTGCCTTATTATAAGTGTCCCTCTTGGTTTTCTTTTTCTTTTTTTACCCCTTATCAGCCATAATTAGCCCACGGGAGCTTGTCCTTGTCTTTGGGGTGTACTCGGGGTTCACTTACACACTGGTCCATGCACTCTGCTAGCTGCTAGGTTTCCCTTCATCTGCTCTATACATTAATGCCATTCACTGGAAATTCCTTTTTCCAAAATTCCATTTACAGCTGAAGTCATTTCTAAGTAAGGCTTCTCTCTGCATTTTTCATGCACTGTTCAGTGACCATGCCAAGAACCATGCCAAGGTTCTGCCAGACTCTGAGTTTGATGTATGAAATTCAGAGGTATGAAAAGTGATTGTGGGAGGCGGCCAAGGGGTACCATCCCAGGGATGGAGTGACAACTCCCTGGACACATCACTTTATCCATCTGGGTCTGACTCTCCTGATCCTTAACTCCTTGGTGAATGGGTGTCCTGCAGTTGGGATAAACCCCGAGCTTTCAGAGGTCTTCCAACCTTAAAATGTCCTCTTCTAAGAGAGAACTGCTTCTTTAAACCCCAGGGGACACAAGCTTGTCATTTCAGCCTTCCCCTTATTTAAAAAGGTAATTTGTGCTAATTCTCCAGCGCACAGCACTTACGCCAATTCATCATAGAAAGACCATTAGGCATCAAGTGATAAATATACTATGTCAACTTCCAGAATTGATTTAGCATTTTTTTGTTGTTTTAATCATTATTTCATAGTTTTTTTTAATTTTTTTATTTCTTTTCAGCGTAACAGTATTCATTGTTTTTGCACCACACCCAGTGCTCCATGCAATCCATGCCCTCTCTAATACCCACCACCTGGTTCCCCCAAACTCCCACCCCCCGCCCCTTCAAAACCCTCAGGTTGTTTTTCAGAGTCCATAGTCTCTCATGGTTCACCTCCACTTCCAATTTCCCTCAACTCCCTTCTCTGACTTAGCATTTTTGACCATAAAAACTTTAGATCTTTTAGGTAAGCCGATAGATGCTTTTGCTTAATTGTTTTTACATCATCAGATATCAGTGTACATGATTGGGGGTGGTGCATATCATTTAGTCAAACGTGAAAGGCAGAGCAGACCAGGCACAACTCACTGAGCAGATGTTTCTGGGACGTTCTAAACTAGTGTGTGTCAGTGTCCCCCTTAAGTCTTTAGGGTCTTAGAGAACAGACTTTTTTTTTTTTTTTTTTTTTTTTTTGGGTACTGAATTGGGGATCTATACTACATAACCTCCCTGGACCATAAGTCTGTATTTTTTCTGTCCAGCTAGACCTTCCAATGGCCCCAGCCTGCCCTGGCCACACTAGCCCCTGCATTGATCATGACAGCACAAGGAAAGGGAAACATCCGTAGGCTCAGTGTGTCCTATTTACAGGAAAAGGTGGTAAGTCCTATCGGAAAGTGGACCCATGACCCGGGACCCAGAGAGTCACAGCATGCCCTCCCTGAGCTGCCAGGGTCCTGGAGTGACAAACAGAGGGCAGAAATACTACCATCTCTTACCCTTTGTTTCACTGGCACATCATTAATTGGTCATTCAGTTCTTTCCCACAAAGCCTGGCCCCAAACCCTTGTAATACAGGGTTTCAGAAACCAGCTTCATCATGACATTTTGGGACTTGGAGACAGTACAGATTCACGTTCCTTAGTCTCGCCCACGGTCCTGAGATTCTGTACGGCACCCATTCCTTCCATGATATCTCAGTGTTTCTTCACTGTGGATGATGGAGTCCTCCACGCCCACTTTGGGGGAATGTCTGGAGACACTTTTGGTCTCCACACCTGGGGATGAGTGCAACTGGCATGTTGGTAGTGGGTAGTGGGTAGAGGCCAAGGATATTGCCCAACATCCTAGCATGCACAAGACAGCCCCCGACCCCTACTGTGCAACAACGAATGATCTTGTCCAAGTGTCGCTAATGCCCAGGTTGGGAACTCCTCGTGTGCCTGACATGGGAACCTGAGAATCTCTCTCCTCTAGGATTGAGCTGTGATCTAGAACTCTACGTACACAATGGGGATTTTGATACCTAAACCTTTCCAGCCTTTCCTTAGAAAACCTGATTAACTTGCCAGTGTCTACCAGCTGGAGCTGACTTCGTGTTTTCATTGGTTTTCTGGAAACCCCTTCCTGCATTCCCTCAGGTATCCATGTTGCCCCAACCACGCATCAGAGTGACATGCTGTGTTTAGCTTGCAAAGATTCTCAGTCCAGAACCATCCCATCAGACTCGCTTCAGCTCACCCTCCCATGCCAGCCCTGCACCCGCATCCTTGGTTCCCAGCAGGTCCCCTCGCTTCACTGGGACGCAGCTGTGGCCATGAGCCAACATCTAACAATGCCCGTTTCTAAAGTTCTCTCAAATGCTGCCTCCCATCGATTGAGTAGACCACGGCTGTAGAAACAACCATGTATGCAGGTGTCGTCATCTAATATTTTTGCTGATTTCTCTGAGACTACCTATCCCAAGAGAACTTCTTCACACCTCATTTGCAAAGTGGGAAGACTATATACATCTTTTGAAGGAGGAGGATCTATAGCTCACTCTTTATCCAAGACGAAATCCATAAACATGTGTTACTGAGGAATGACACCTCAACAGGCACAAGAAGATTCAAATTATTGGCAAGGTACTACACGTAATTTTTTTTTTTAAGCTGGCTTTTTTACCCTCTTGTAAAATTGCTCTAACTAGTCACAACAACGAGAGGTTTCCAACTACCTAGGAGCAAGGCAATGAATTCAGGACGGAGGACACTGGAATAGCTAGTCTATGCAGAGATGCGAGGAGAAAGGTATGGGTCAGGACAGGAGGACAGGAAGAATGGTAGTACAGAAATACAGTTTGCTGGACGAAACTGGCAGCAAGGGAGTTAACGGTGTTTATCTCTGTGGTTACAGGACTGAATGGCACTCAGCTTCTGCCAGCCACCACATGGAATGGGCAAGAATAGACCCTTCAACTTACAGATTGGCCATGCCTGAAACAACTCCGTAAGTATCTGTAAGAGGCTGCTCAAGCTGTCGTAACAAAGTATCCCATGCTGGGGGGCTTCAACAACAGAGATTTATTTGTCATAGTCCTGGAGGCTGAAGTCCAAGAGCCAGGCGTGGGCAGGGTTCACTTCTCCCGAGGCCTCTTTCCTCTGAGTGTAGATGCTGTGCTCTCCCCGTGTCCTCATGGGGTCACCCCTCTGGATGTGTGTCTGAATCCTAATCTTCTCTTCTTACAGGGATTGGATTAGAGCCCACACTAATGAACTGACTTGAATATAGTCACCAGTTTAAAGACCCTGTCTCCAAATACAGTCCCATTCTGATGTCTTAGCACATAGAACTTCAACATAGGAACTTTGTAGGGGGGCACAATTTGGCCCATTTCAATGTATTTTTAGCGGCAGTTCCATAATGTTGTTTTGAGGTAAGGGGACACCTGAATAACGATGAATGGAAAAGACATGATATGAAGTAACGGGAAGCTCCCAGGATAGTGGGTGCCTCCCAGGCACA
Organism: Lontra canadensis; assembly: GCF_010015895.1. Taxonomy (NCBI): domain Eukaryota; kingdom Metazoa; phylum Chordata; class Mammalia; order Carnivora; family Mustelidae; genus Lontra; species Lontra canadensis. Next base: position 7,378,832 of record NW_022631062.1, on the reverse strand, counting down.
AAATAATGGTGTGGGGAACAGAATCTATTAGTGCCTGTGAATGTATGGCAGCTAGAGCTCAGATCTCAATCTTTTTTTGCCCATTACTAAGGAGAGGAGTTACCCAAAATACATGAAGCTGTCAACCACCCTTCCATCTGTCTTCTCCTCACTCTTAGAAAATTAACGATGTGACCCCACTGAGATATTCCCTGCTCTACGGCAAGCATGAAACATGGTGCTGCCCATGCAAGGCTTGTGAGTAAGGATGGGAGCAAACAAAGGTCAGGTTTGTGGGAGTGGGACTAGAAGAGGGAGACTGGATGGGAGCATGGGCTACGGGGGTGGTAGGGAGAAGCACGAGGGCATTCAGCGAAGGCTGAACACATGCCATTTTTACACAGCAGAAAATGTTTCCAGTTCTTTTTTATTTGCAGTTTGGATCTAGACAAACCATGTTGGAATTTCCCAGGGAAATTTGTTCTTTTCTCTATCAGTGTTAGAGAGAGAACAAGAGCTTTTTATCTAGTTGTTACTGTCAATTGAGTATGTTTGAGTCAGGTGGGGAGTTACCAGCCTCCCAAATGGCAAGCAACAAAACATCTTACATGACGTTAAATGAAGTAATTGTTCTTCTTCTAAATGAGCTTGGGGCGCCTGGGTGGCTCAGTCAGTGAGGCATCTGCCTTTGGCTCGGGTCATGATCTCAAGGTCCTGGGATCGAGCCCTGCATCGGGCTCCCTGCTCAGCAGAGTCTCCTTCTCCCTCTCCCTGCCTCCTGCTCATTCTCTCTCTCAAAGAAATAAAATCTTTAAAAAAAAAGATTTTAATAAAATGAGATTGAAAGGATCAAAGTCTGCATGTGTTCAAGCTGGTGGGCTGCAATGGCTTCCAGATAGCAGAACTGGGAAGGCTGTGCACTTACATGTAACCTTTATACCTCTTTTGGGGGTGCTGAGAAGTTGGCATTATGTGAGTAAGAGATGGGGGACTAGGAAAAGAAGCCATGGGTTGTGAGTTGTGAGCAGGATGGAAACCGCATGGATTCTTTCCAACGTAGCATATGGGAAGACAGGAGGAGCTGTTCATCTGTAAAGTGATCTGACTTGTGGAGTTGGAGGCTGCAGAGGAGCATGGACAAATGTTGGAACTCACGTCTCTCATTTATCCTGTGACTTCTGAACTCTTTCTTCTGTTGTCATTAGTCTCCCTGTTGCTTCCTGGGGTCACAATAAGGTAAGTTCCTACAGGTGATTGTCTCCTAAATCCCCTACAGGGAAGCACAGACCAGCTGCAGTTAGCAGCACCAGGGGAGGGGAGCATCTGGCCATCTTTGGGTTCTGATCTGTACCACTACTGCTATAACCTCACCAGCTGCACTTGTCACCATTCACGAAGGGTATGGTGGTCAAGCCAATGCAATCACGTACCCATCTCATGTTTCATACACCACTCTAAACAGGCAAGATGGCACTGGGCTGCCCACTGAGGACAAGGACTAGAGTTACCATGACATCAGATCAGTCTGCTACGCATCCTTGTAGGGGAGAGCCTTGGCTGTCAATATCCACTGTCCCATCTCCCCTTCCTGCCTCTGATCAGAACCCCAGTTGTTCAAACCACCCTCGTTCCCACAAGTAGCCCTTGAGACGCAACAGTGACTGCACACATCTTGAACTCCTGACGAGGATTCTAGTGACTGAAGGCTAATCTGTGCATATCCCTGGACCCAGCTAATCTGTGCATATCGCTGGACCCACAGCTGTACTCCTGACACAGAGGGCCACGTGTCTTCACGTGAGTCAATCAGACTGACGAAAAGACCCGAAGTTTCCCTTTTCTCCTCCTGGAGGGAACAAGGAAACAGTGTGTTCTGCGGCTGCCTCAGCCATCCTAACCTTTAGGGGAACCCAAAAATGTGAGGGCACCGTGGGAAAAGGAAGATCCTGTATCCCTTGGACAGTACTGAGCTACTAAACAATCAAGTAGGAAGCCATCCCCACTTATGATCTCTCTCTTCCTCCCATAGTGCATGTGAGCAGTGTTTTACCCACGTAGCCAAGTACCATGTTATGTGAAATTGAACCTTCCCCACCAATAATGAGTGGTGTTATTAAGCCAATTAGCAGCATGAAACATTTTCCAGATTCACCTGTGTCACATTTTTTTGCATGAGAAGTTTGAATTTCTACTTGGAGATTTTTCAGTAGTACCCTAAAGAGATCATTGTCATGCAACTGTTTCTAGAAAATATATTCGGAAGAGAAAAGAATGTCATTTCTAGCCCAGACTATGTAGACATACATTTCTTAGAGATCTGGGACCATTACTGTTGTACAGTTAGGTGGCTATTTTCTCTAGTTTCAGTTTATGCAAATCAAATGTAGATACACATACACACTCCTATGCAAAACTGTAAAAATTGATGATCTCCATGATGATCTCCATGCCCTTATTTTTGATATTCAAAATCAAGTTTCTGGATGCAGGGCTCCAGAACAGCTCAAACAAAAGGAAACAACTCATGTCCAATGGGCTGACACTCTGCAGCTTAAGAAACCTGCGATGTCCAGCTGGGTTTTTGTTTCTTCCTCCCTCCTTCCCTCCCTCCCTCCCTCCCTCCCTCCCTTCCTTCCTTTCTTTCTTTCTAGCACCAGCTCTAATTCTCTTGCCATCAGAGAGGGTATTTCAATTTCATTATGAAATATTGTTTCCTGATTAGCAAGCAGTTAGATATCAAAATTTAATGATTTCTTGATGGATTTGAATAGGTGATGTTTATGGGCACAAGTATTTTCAACTCAAGGAAGGTAATTTTTTGTTCCTTGTGCATTTGATAGTTTCAAATAAGGGATGCAAACTTCCTTAAGATAATGTAAACTCACAATTGAAAGCCATTCAGATAAATGTCCCAATTAAATATATTGAAAATAAAAGACTGAATATTAATGCACATAAAATATAGAGTATGAAACCTTTCAAACACCACCATCATGTTTCGATTGCCATCAAAAATCTTTGGCATATATAGTTTCCCTCTTCTTCAAATAAAAACTTATGCATACATGACCTACTATTTGTAATAAAAATTGAAAAAAAAAAGTGGTAAGTTCCTTTCAGGCAAGGGCTGTATGAGCACATAACTCTTTCATGAGTGCATGAAAAATACATCTGAACGTACATATAATGCATGTTTCCAATGAGGCTGGCGTTAAGTGTAAATGAATTGACATTCATCGATATTGCTTAAAAGCAAGCGCTTTAGTGTTAAATGTTAGGAAGAATCAAGTGACCCCAATTTAAGGTAACATATAATTCCTGATTGTTCTGTCTTTAACCCTAATGTTTATTTTGTTCTTAAAATCCTCAAAACCTTAAAAGCATACTGCTAAGTGAAAGAAGCCAATCTGAAAAGGCTACAAGCTGTACATCCCAACTCGATGACATTTTGAAAAAGGCAAAACTATCAAGACAGTAAAAAATAAAACTAAACAACCAACCAACCAACCAACCAAGAACTACACTTACCAGGGGTTAAGTTGGAGGGCTGGATGAAGAGACAGGACACTGGACACTGGGTTTTTAGGACAGTGGAACTATTCTATCTGATACTACAATGGTAGACACATTCACTATCCATTTGTCAAAACCCATCAAAGGTACAACACCAACAGTGAGCTCTAATAAAGACTACGGGCTTGGTTAATAATAACATGAAAATATTACCACATCATATGCGCCAAAGTAACACAAGATGTTAATAAGAGGGGAAACTGTGAGGGCGGACATATATGAGGCTATCAGTACTTTCAGCAGTTTTTCTATAAACCTGAAACTTCTAAAAATGTTATAAAGTCTATTAGCACTACATAATCCTAAAGGAAACAATCCAACAGTAAGATAGAACAATTGTAAAGATCTGTGTGCCCACCATGGGAGCACCCAAACACATAAAACAGCTATTAACAAACATAAAGGAAGAAATCGATAGTAATATAATAATAGGAGGGGACTTTACCACCCCACTGCATCAATGAATAGATCATCCAAGCAGAAAATGAACAAGGAAAGGATGGTTTGAATGACACACTGGATCAGATGGACCTCACAGATATATTCAGAACATTCCATCCCAAAACTGTGCAAGTGTACATGGAACATTCTCTGAAACAGATCACATAATAAGCCATGAAGCAAGTCTCAAAAAATTCAAAAAGGTTGAAGTCTTATCCTGTATCTTTTTGAAACAAAGCTAGGAAACTAGAAGTCAACCACAAGAAAAATCCGTAAAGAACGCAAGTACATGGGCGATAAATAACATGTTACTAAACAATGAATCAGTCAGTCAATAATAAAAGAGGAAACAAAAAATACACGTATATAAATGAAAATGAAAAAGCAATGGCCCAAAATCTTTGGGGTGCAGCAAAAGCTATTCTAAGAGGAAAGATTATAGCAATACAGGCCTACTGCAAGAAGCAAAAGGAAAACAAAAAGCCCCAACTCCCCCCAAAGCTCAACTAAACAACCTAACAACCTGACCTTACACTCAAAGGACCTAGAAAAAGAAGAATAAACAAAACCCCACAACATTAGAAGGCAGGAGATAATAAAGATTAGAGCAGACGTAAATGAAATAGAAATGAGAAAAGCAACAGAACAGATAAATGAAACCAGGAACCAGTTCTTTCGGAAAATATGCAAGAATGATAAGGCTTCCATCAGACTCATTGCAAGAGAGATGGAGAGAGGGAAGGAAAGTGGGAGAGAGAGGGAGAGGGAGAGAGAGGGAGAACTCAAACAAAATCAGAAATGAAAGAGGAGAAAAAACAACCAACACCACAAAACCACAAAGGATTATAAAAGCATATTATGAAAAACAATATGCCAACAAATTGGACTGCCTAGAAGAAATTCCTAGAAACATATAACTTCCTAAAGCTGAATCAAGAAGAAACAAAGTTTGAGCAGACTGATTATCAGCAATAAGATTGAATCAGTCGCCAAAAAATCCCAACAAAAATAAGCCCAGGACCAGATGGCTTCACAAGTGAATTCTACCAACTATTTAAGAAGAGTTAATACTTATTCTTCTCAAACTATTCCAAAAAATAAAAGAGGATGAAAGACTTCTGCATTTAGTCTGAGGCCGGCATTACTCTAATACCCAAACCAGATAAAGACACTACAGAAAAAAGAGAACTACCGGCCAGTATCTTGGATGAACGTAGATGCAAAAATCGTGAACAAAACATAAAGAAACTGAACCTAACAATACATTAAAAAAATCATTCACCACGATCAAGTGGGATTTATTCCCAGGATGCAAGTGTGATTCAGCACTCATGAACTAATCAATGTGATGCATCATGTCAAGAAGAGAAATGATAAAAATCATATGATCATTCCATAGATGCAGAAAAAGCATTTGACAAAATGCAACATGCATTCATGATAAAAACCTTCAACAAACCAAGTTTAGAGAGAATGTGCCTCAACATAAAAAACGTCATAGATGAAAAACCCACAGCTAATATCCTCATCAATGGTGAAAAACTGAGAGCTTTTTCCCCAAGATCAGGAATAAGACAAGGAGGTCCACTCTCACTATTGTTATTTAACACAGTACTGGACATCATGGTCGCAGCAATTAGATAACAAAAAGAAATAAAAGGCATCCAAATTGGTAAGGAAGTAGTACAACTTTCACTACTTGCAGATGATATGATACTAATGTAGAGACTCCACCAAAAAAACTACTAGAACTGAGAGATGAATTCAGTGAAGTCACAGGATACAAAATCAATATACAGAAATCTGCAGCACAGTGGGACGCCTGGGTGGCACCGTCGGTTCAGCGGCTAACTCTTGATTTTGGCTCAGGTCATGATCTCAGGGTCATGAGACCAAGCCCTGCATTGGCCTCCATGCTCAGTAGGGAGTCTGCTTGAGAGTCTCTCTCTCTCTCTCTCTCTCCCTCTGGCCCTCCCCTCCTCATTCTCTCTCTCTCTCTCAAAAAAAAAAAAAATTAAAAAAGAAAGAAAAGAAATCTGTGGCATTTCCATACACTAATAATAAAGTAGCACAAAGGGAAATAAAAACTATAAAACACTACTGAAAGAAACTGAAGACATCACAAGCAAATGGAAAGATATTCCATGCTCATGATTGGAAGGACACATTGGGCTAAAATGTCCATAGTACCCAAAGTGATCTACAGAGTTAGTGCAATCCCTTTCAACATACCAACAGAATTTTTCACAGACCAGAAGAAATAATTCTAAAATTTGTATGGAACCCCAAAAAAACCCTGAATAGCAAAAGCAGTTTGGAAAAGAACAAAACTGGAGGCATCACAATCCCAGATTTCAAGATCTACTGCAAAGCTGTTGTGATCCGAACAGTATGGTAGTAGCACAAAAACAGACATATAGATCAATAGAAGAAAATAGCCCAGAAATAAATGCGTGATTATGTAGTCAGTTAATCTATGATAAAGGAGGGAAAAATACACAATGGGAAAAAGACAGTCTCTGTCTTATTTTGAGGTAATACTTAAGGTGTCATTGGGGAAAGTGGACAAGCTACATGCAAAAGAATGAAACTGGACCACTTTCTGATACCATGCTCAAAAATAAACTCAAAATAAAAAGTTTCTACACAGCAAAGGAAAGAGTCAACAAAATTAAAGAAATGCTTACTGAACAGGAAAAGATAATCGGCAAACGGCATATCCAACAGACGGTTAGTACGCAACATACATAAAGAATTTATACAGCTGAACAGCAAAAAACCAACAAATACTCCAATTAAAAATGAGCAGAAAAAGAAAAATGATGGGCAGAAGTCACAAACAGATATTTATCCAAAGAAGATATACAGCTGGTCAACAGGAACATGAGAAGATGGTCAACACCATTAATCATCCAGGAAAATGCAAATCAAAACCACAATGAGGTATCATCTCCTATCTGTCAGAATGGCTAAAATCAAAAACACCAGAGACAACAACTGGTGGCGAGGATGTGGAGAAAAAGGAACAGTCATGCACTGTTGGTGGGGATGCAGACTAGTGCAGCTGCTGTGGAAAACAGTATGGAGGTTCCTCAAAAAATTAAAAATAGAATGACCCTATGTTCCAGCAATTCCATTATTGGGTGTTTACGCAAAGAATACAAAAACACTCATTTGAGAAGATATATGGACCCTGATGTTTACTGTAGCAGTATTTACTAGAGCCAAGATATGGAAGCAACCCAAGATTCCATCAATAGATGAACGAATAAAGAAGGTGTGGTTGGTGTGTGTGTGTGTGTGTGTGTGTGTGTATAATGAGAATATTACTCAGCAATAGAAAAAATGATATCTTGCCATATACAACAAAATGGATTGCACATTTATCATACAAAGTGAAATAAATCAGAGACAGACTAATACGATTTTGCTCATATGAGGCATTTAACGAAACAAAGGAACAAGGAAAAAAAGAGAAATAAGAAACACAGTCTTTACTCTAGAGAACACACTGATGGTCACCAGAGGGCAGGTGGGTGGGGGATGGGGGAATACATGAGGTGGATTTAGAGCACACGGGTCATGATGGGCACTGAGAGATGTATAGAATCACGGAATCACTATATTGTATACCTGAAACTAATAGGACACTATGTTTACTATTTTTTTAATTTAAAAATATAAAGACCATTAATTTTTGAACAAATTCCTCAGCTCTTTATGATAGGTCTTCAGTGGCAACGAACTCATGCTCAGAAATGCTTCTCCGCATTTACTGACGACATTTTGGTCTCGGTGGTGTAGACATCCCAGGGCTTCTCCAAGAGACCTTATGCCACTTAAGCAGAACTTTTAATGTCGGTTCAGGAAGCAGGATGGCACGTGGAGTCAACATCATTGGGTTTCCAGAATCTTCTATGCAAACTAATCTTTGTAATAATTGGATTTTACCTATTAGCAGCTGAAAACCGTCCATAGGTTCTTCCTTATCTACCAAGTAAGGTCCAAACTCTGAGGCAGAAGGAATACGGTGCTGTTCACTGTATTAAAATGAAACCTACTGAAGCTTTCTACACAATATATATTGGCTTGAGAATGGACAACATGCCTCACTATTCTTATTTTGAGGTAATATGCACAGTCTCCAAAACCTGGTTTTACGGTGTCATAGGTCCTTATGCAATTCTTTTTAAAATGTGACTAAGCATGGTATACATTTGGTTTGAACTACTGGATTTTACAGTTGTGGAAGAATAGGGGTGCCTGGGTGGCTCATTCAAGTCAGCACGTGACCCTTGATTTTGGCTCAGGTCATGATCTCAGGGTTGTGACACGGAGCCCCCTAACAGGCTTCACACTGGGCATGAAGTCTGCTTGGGATTCTCTCTCTCCCCACCATGACCTTCTGTCCCTCTGCCACCCCAGCCGTGTGCATGAGCTAGCGACTCTCTCTCTTAAAAAAAAAAAATTAAGATTAAAAAATTAAGATTAAAATTAAAATTAAATTAAGATTAAGATTAAGATTAAATTAAAATTAAATTAATTAAGATTAAAAATTAAGATTAATTAAGATTAAAATTAAGATTAAATTAAGATTAAGATTAAATTAAGATTAAAATTAAGATTAAAAAATTAAGATTAAATTAAGATTTAAGATTAAGATTAAAATTAAGATTAAAAAATTAAGATTAAATTAAATTAAGATTAAATTAAGATTTAGATTAAGATTAAATTTAATTAAGATTAAATTAAGATTAAGATTAAATGAAGATTAAATGAAGATTAAAATTAAGATTTTAATTAAGATTAAAAAAATAAATTGAAAGACTCTTAGTCTCCCTTTTGGGGGTTACCTGTATCCACTTAAATATGCTTATATATATGTTTTTTGTTGTTTGATGCAAGTTTTAAAACAACGTCTGGATTGAAAAATGAGAAAAACCAGCATCTCACTTTGCGTACATCTTGTTCTCGCTTCCAAGTGCACCTGCTGGTAGGATTTTTTTTTTTTTTTTTTTTTTTAGTTGGTCCCATGATTCTCGCCATCTCAGATGGTTGCTGGGATCCTCTCCCTCTCCGTGACCATCATTTGCACAGGCTTCTGGTCGTTCCACACTCGAATGCAACCTTTACGTTTGCGGGGAAATCTTTCACACGGCTGCTCTTGGCTGGGGAGGATTCGCACTCTCTCCCTGCCTGTTGTCTTCAGAAACACACCTTCCCTGAACTGGTGTGCGCTGGCACACCGTGGGACCCTTTAAAACTTACGGACCGTTTTATGAGGTGGTTGGACCTCGTCTTCTCCCTTTGGGGATTTTTCATACATCGTTCCACTGTCTTCTAGGACCTCATGTCTGACTCATGAGACAGGATTTTTTTCTCCCTAGATTTCCACTGAATTCTTTCCAAAACCTCAAATACCATTAATTTACGAGAATATCTGTTAATTCATCTATATAACCAGAGACTTGCCTTTCACTGTGCGTTTTTTTTAATTGAAGATTCAAATTTCCATGTATTCCAGAAAATTTTACCTTGAATCCTATATTTGAATTCTTTTCCTGTTTTACTCATGCTTCATATTGGACCAGTTTTACTCATGTTCCACCTGTTCTATCTTTCTGTCTCTCTGTCTCTGTGTCTTTCTCTCTCTCTGTCTTGGTTCTACTCACTTTTCATTGTCTTTTTTTTTTTTTTTAAGATTTTATTTATGTATTTGACACAGAGAGAAATCATATGTAGGCGGAGAAGCAGGGCGAGAGAGGGAAGGAAGTAGGTTCCCTGCTTAGTGGACAGCCGGATGTGGGGCTTGATCATGACCCTGAGATCATGAGCTGAGTTGAAGGCAGAGGCTTACCCCTGTGAGCCACCCCGGCTCCATCATTGTCATTTATCTCTGAGGTTCTGCCTCCTTCCTTTGCGTTCCCATGCAATGTCCTATCAGTTTTTCCTTAAGGCCGTGTATCTCTCAATTCTCCTTTCAGAGGGACAACGTTTTCTTGACCTGGTTGGATTTCCTGCACATCTCTCTGCTCCCAGTGTAGGCTGCTGTAAGGTCGAGTCTTTCTGGTCTGTGTCTTCATTGATTTTTCCTCATTCTTTTGTTTTTCCTGGCAGCATCTTTTTTTTTTTTTTAAGATTATTTATTTCAGGGAGAGAGCAGAGTGAGAGAGAACATTAAGTGGAGAGTGGAGGGGCAGAGGCAGAGGGAGAAGCAGGTTCCTGCATGGAGTGGGGAGCCCGATGCGGGGCTCCATCCCAGGACCCTGGGACCATGACCTGAGCCAAAGGTGGACATTTAACCGACAGAGCCCCCCAGGCACCCAGCATCTTTTTAATGGCTTCTGGTTGGCTACCACATTTTAGAGAAGTTTTGTTTTTCATGTTGGAAGGAGGGGATGTCTGTATGGACGACCTCGTCCATATTGGTACCTGGGGGAATGCACAAAAGGAGCAGTATGATGGGCAGCTTGGCTTCCAGGCTGTGTGCTGAGGTTTTGTTTTTGTTTTTGTTTTTAACCGCACGAGCCCAGTGGCTAAGCCTTCTCCAGCGTGACAGCACCTTATCTGGGGTCACCCTGAGTGAGTGTGAATGTTGCTCCGATGAGCTTATCCTCATTACAGATTAGTAGAGTACAGATTAGGCTTTGTGACACCTCCTGATTTCTGGTCCCTTTGCTAAGTCCAATCCCACAGTCTGCTCTGGGCAAAGAATGTCTCCTGTTGTTTCATTTGTGTTCTTAATAACTACCCCTACATCCTGTTCTAGGCCATGACGGAAACATGAGGTAAGAAGGCTTCCCAAAGCAGCCCATGGACGGTGACCTGGGCCCTGCACCCCAGAAATCACAGCTTTTCCTTTCAACAGGTGCCGCCCACTTTGGATAACTCTGAGTCAGGCAGAAAACGACCTCTTGTCTTGGTGTCCTCTGTCATTGTCAACCGATTTCTCACACACCTGGCCATCCTTCTGCGCCGGCTGTGATCCAGGGCTCTAGGGGACCTCTAGTTTCATCCAACGTAATGTTTGAGTTTGGTCGTTTCTTTGCCTCTGGGCTGTCTTGGGTTGGGTTCATAGAAGACTCAAGACAGACATATATGTAAACGACCATTTGGAATTGGAAGAGGTCTTCTTTTTCTTGTCCCCCATGAATTCAATACCAGGGAGAGACTTGGAGAGAACACGCAACAACCTAATTTCAAATCATCACAGATAGAGGGCACGGGGCACTCCGAGAGCAATGATGCGCTTTTTGAGGCTACTGTGGACCGTCTAGAAAACATCATTAGGGAGGATGAAGAGCTATAGGAGCAAATCTGATGGAGAATTTTAACTCTACCAGACATAATTTTTCTCTTTAATTCAAACCAAGGCGATTGTATATAGAGACAGCCATGTTTGATTTTTTTTTTCCTAAGCTATTGGGATCAAAACGTACCCAAGGATACATTTTCCCCCTCTTGTTTTTAACCTTAAGTTCTATTTTCTCTGTTGCCTTCTGATTTTGCCCAGAGAGTGCATTTTCTCTGTTTGAGCTCAGTGCGCTGTTGTGCAAAAAGTCTGTTGGCCCAGATGAGCACAGTAGATATTTATATGAAATAGCAGGGAAGGATCCATCTGGGGTGCACCAGTGATGTTGGCAATACGGGAAAAAAAGGATTCTAATTTGTTATATAAATCATCCTGAGAGCCCCCAAGAGTGCACACGTAGGGGCTTCTCCTCATTTTCACGGTGATAAGGATCACCTTTTCAACAGAGTTAAAATGAGGTAACGTGTGATTTTGGAAAGAGGATTCAACAAAGATAAGAGTTTTGAGGTCTCTGGGTTGTACCCGTTGACGTAGTTCAACAAAACGGAAGGTTTAAAAAGCGGAGGGTTCTTCCCGCGACCAGTGCTCCGTGCCTACGGAAAAGAATCGAAACTGAGCAACAGAGCCGACGTAATTCTCAAAATTCATAGCATCATTGTTGGGTGGAAATTAACATTAGGTCGTAATTTCACATAAAGCGACTTTGGGGGAAAATATCATACGCTTAAAGGAGGAAGAAATCCTGTGTTTAACTCAGAGGTCCATACCCCACTGGGATGAATATTTTTCTTTTCTCTGTTTATTCCTGTTTTCTAATGCAGGAAGGTTTTCTGTTCTCTTTTGTTCTGTTTTTAAAGATGGCCAATTTGAGTGTGTCATTACCAAGGCTTATTTGAGAATTAATCTGATATTTATGAACTTATTCTGAAACAGGACTTTCTTAAAATATGCTTCATGAGGGGCACCTGGGTGGCTCAGTGGGTTAAAGCCTCTGCCTTCAGCTCAGGTCATGATCTCAGGGTCCTGGGATCGAGCCCCGCATCGGGCTCTCTGCTCAGCGGGGAGCCTGCTTCCTCCTCTCTCTCTGCCTGCCTCTCTGCCTACTGAGATCTCTGTCTGTCAAATAAATAAGTAAAATCTTAAAAAAATATATGCTTCATGATGTCAGATTGGAAATGACTACCCAGTAAAAGTCCAAACACATTATCTCTATGATGCTGGTGTGGGTAAGTGTACACCTTGGGGGTATAATACTGGCATTCTTGGGAAATTCTGACTCTGGTAACTGGAGAAAATAGCACAGGATGGTGCTTCTTGTTTGACATTTTCTCAAAGCCACCATGACTGGGAAGACCAACCATTCCAATCCTAAAAGCTATATGGAAATTTCTTTCTGTCCGTGCAGTGCCTCTGAAATTCACACACAAGGACAGGGTTGGAGGCCAGCAAGAACATCACACAGACATCTCCCATCTTCATATTTTGTCCAAATGAGATTGCACACTCAGCATGGAGGCCATCTCACGGCAATGACTGCCCGCTCTGTGTGTAACAACCTTACCCGTGGGCATGGGTCTGCAGAATCAGCCCCATCCCTCCTTTCCAGGAACACTGGGACAGTGTGGAACCACCCCCCTCTCCAGAGCACCAGCTCTGGGCCTCTGGGCCACCCCAGAGCTTGGAGCCTGCTGTAAGACACGGTTCAGGACACGACATCCCAACCCAGTCTATGGTCACCGTTGAGACCGTGGCTCAGACACAAATAGAAACTGTGCCCTGGGACACAGCCCCACAAAAAGGCTCTCACGTCTCAGAACCTGGTCTTGCTGTGTTGGTGCTGCCCATGATGGGAGCTTTGCTGAGTTTTCAAAGGAGAGAGCAGGCTCTGAGCTTTCCAGGAAAAGTAAGTGCTTGAACAAACAGCAGCAGGCATGCACGGCTAGACTACAAAGACTGTTACGAGGCACCTCTGATGTTCAGGAAAGGCCCCGGGCAGCTCGGATGAACGTTTCCTAACGACGTGTCCCTACGTGCACCCTTACCTCCTGTACCCAACAATGAAATCCGAGGAGCTAGCGCTAGCGAGATGGTGGGTGCCCTGCCTGTGCCCCTCCCCTACCTTATGGCATCCCTCTTCTCCACTTTCCCAGCCGGACTTCTGTTCCCCTCAACCTCTCCAGCACCCTGGGAAGTGCCCACTCAAACCGACTTTTCTGCTCCCAAGCTTCCTACTCCAAAGTCCTTCACTCTCCCCCCTCCTGCACCAACATCTGACGCTCTGTGGCGAGCAGTTCTCAGCCAAGAATGAGGAGGAAGCAATCTGATTAAGGAGGTTAGAGGGGACCCACTTTGTTAGGGGCATTTGCATTTTCACAAGGGGGTTGAGAGGCGCGTTGGACGCTGTCGGCACGGAATTTTGCGCAGAGTGATGAGCCCTGGAGAGCGGGAACGAGCTCCTGTCAGTGCTGGAGGTGAGAATGGGGAGGTGGGAAGTATTTGAGGGGCCTTTGGTTGGGTGAGTGTGCGGCTGCTTCCTCGGTGGAGCTGTGAACACACATCGCTTCTGCTGAGCGCCGTCTCAAGAGCTCGGGAGCGGGGCCGTGGGACAGAACCGCCGTTGGTGGGCTGTGTTGGATCTGTGGGATTAAATGGATTTGACGAGAAAATGCCACCATGACTCATGGAGAGTTCTCTCCTCTGTGCCCCGTCTCTGCGAGGCTAGACTCTCAGCCTCCTCTCTCCTTGCCTGTGTCCTGGAGGGCTCATGTCTTGAAAGAGGAATGGAAGGTGTCTGCATCTCGGATGGGTCCTCATTCCCTTTAGGATAAAGCTAAGGTTCTTTCACGAGAATCTGCACCATTGGGAGCTGAGAAGCTCTGCCCCTTTCTGCTTTCGCACTTGCATTCCACACCGAACTCCCCCAAATGTGAAGCATTCCCGCCTGGATTCCCCGTGCCCTGTACAGACAGCCCCATTTCTTCACTCCCTGTAGTCTCTGTTGGTGGCCTCTGCTTCACGTCACTCTCCCGCATTCTGCTCCTGACTCCCACCAGTCCCGCGGGGCCAATCAGCCCGAGGACAGATAACCAAACCCCACGTCTGTCCTCCGCCCCAGTCTTTCTCAGTCTTTTAGCAACAATGGAAGGTGGACGTCCCCTTTGATGAAATGCTCCTTAGGCTTCTCCTAGGAGCCACCCCCCCAATCCCCTCCCACCTGTTTTCACGGGGCACCTTCTACTGATTACGACCGAGGCTCTCCAAAAGGTATGCGGATGCCTGAACGCTGGGTATTGCCTTATCTTGCCAAGTTTCAGAACCACAATGACAACAGGAAGATAATAGGAAGCACACACGGATTTGAGCTCCTTCCTCCCATGACCTGTACGTTCTTCTCAGCAACATCACACGCGGCTAAGCCTGCAAAGGACATTTAAAAGTGCACATGTATTGTATGTGAAAATGGACCGCGTCTGTTGATGCACTGGGCACACTCTGACTGCCCCGTGGAGATCTTCATCGATCATCTGTCCAAATTACATAACTGCTTAGAAATACAGGAAGACACTTTTATACAAGCTAATTAGAACACTATGTGGGTGTTGGTGAAAAGTGCCAACAACACTGGAATCTTTGGGACTTCATCAAAGAGGCAACTTCAATCAAGACCTTCTCTGATGGCTGCTCTACTTCCCTCCTTTGGCAGTTTCAAAAATGACGCTATGAACGCTCGTGTACCAAGTTTTCGTGTGGGCACACGTTGTCCTTTCTCTGAGGCAGACACCTAGGAGTGGATCGCAGGGTTGTATGGACGCCATTTGCTGTTCTTTGTTAGAAGCTGGCCCGGCGCTCGGTGCCACCACTGGTACGGGTCCCCCTCCTTGATGTGGCAAGCCCCCGAATGAAATTAGGGACCCACTGCTGTTCTCAGATCCTGCTGTCACTCTGCAGTGTGAGAGACAATTTACAGTCTTCTGTGTGTGGCTCCTTACTGTGTCTCCTATACCAGATTACATGTTGGTCTGGGGCACATCCATCTCGCTTACAGATGGGAACCAAAACAGGGGAATTGGAGGCACTTTTTCTCTCCCCTCAAACACGTGGGATATGTGTTGAGCTACTCCTTCAAGGAGGTTCTGGCTGGAGAAAGGCAGGTGAGTGTCCTTGTGAACATGAAGGTGTAGACAGCATGCAGATCGGCAGGCACTGTCACAGGCCTTGATCTGCCTGTCTCTGGGGCCATCACAGGGACCCTGGGAACAATGCAGGCAATAGGCCCGAGGCTGACTTCCATCATCCTGATGGGGAGTTCTCCCTGGACGTGGTGAGGTGGTGGTGGTGGTGGTGGTATGGGCCATTTGCAGATAGCGGTTTGGAGGAAGTAGAAGTAGAAGTAGAACTGGTGTTGGAAATAGTCTGGGAGGGGAGTGATGGGTGCAAAGCCTTGGTCTTAATCCTTGGGAGGCCTTAACGACACCCTCCCTAGGAATGACCACACGCCATTCCTGAGGAACTGGGAGTGTGGGGAAGGGACGGCTTTCAGAGACCTGCAGTGTGGCTGGAAACACCTGCGAAGTCTGTTGACTCAGTCCCAGTGTTGAAGGGGCAAATATGGCTTCATCCACGTGCCCATGTGTCGGTAAGGGCATCGGCAGAGAGCAAACAGCTCGTCACACACGGGCCCGAGAAGTACTTGCAGAGAGAGGGCCCTCGAGAATGACATTTCGCAGGGTTCTCCGGAGGTAGGTTGAGAATAGCAAAGGCCACAGTAACGAGGGAGCTGTCTCCTGCGTGGAGAGCAGTAGCGTCCCAAGACCTTTAATATTCCCTCAATGAGAGGGCATCTCAAGCTTGTTGAAAGAAAAGGACTTTTCTTGATAAAAATGGCTAGTGCAGCTAAGGCAGGCAGGGGCTCTGTGCAGCCCGAGTGTGAGGAGATGGCTATTTAAATGTAGGATCCAGTGCTCCCGGGAAGCACCCCTGTGGGCCGGGTCTACACCAGGAAGGTGACCACAGGACCTCAAACATCCTTTTGTGACTCTAACTACCAAGTCGTTTTCTTTAGACGTCACAGAGGGGAAGCTGGGCGCAGTCCCAGCCCCCTCATGGAGCACACCGAAACAGAAAGAGCAAACCAGAAGGCAAGGACGTACGTGCATCAATGAAAAGTCCCAGGTCATATGAGCCCTCTCCACAAATGCTAGACGACCTGGTTTATGCAGACATTGAGTGTTTTGCAATTTCCGAGTGATCTGCATATGTGAATAGTTTATCTTAATTAACATGTCTTCCATGGGTTCTTCCATCTTTCAGCAACTACCTGGCTCTCTGCCTTTCTTCTCAAGGTAAGCGCTTCTGTCTGGGGTCCCAGAGGGTCTTGGGTGTGCCGTCAGAGAAGACGCAGAGCATGTACCCACAGAGCAGAGGTGAAGGAAGGAAGGAAGGGTTCTCTCCAGGGACACGGGCATCTGTAGATCCCTGGCTCTTGGCTGTCTTGGTTCCCTGGAATTCTGACGACTGGTACACTTGACTCTGGGTGGCTGACTTCTCCTGGCTGCTCTCACTGTGCCTGGCCTCCGGGCTACGTTAGAATCCCAATCCTGTTTAGGTGTGTGTGCTCTGATTCCAAATCATCCCTAAGGCCCAGCTGGCACTGGTTTCTCACCTATCCTGCCAGCTCAGTCAAGCTGTGTGGTCCCTGAGCCCACTCCTTGGTGGCACAACCCAGGCTTGGGCATGACTCACTGACTACAGGCACTGCCAAGACTTCGCCCTCTGTGTTTGGTTATATGGAAGGGATCCCAAGAGGCGAGCCTGGGTGATGACTGAGGAGTTTCGTGATATTTAAGGCCAGCCACAGATTCAGGGAGATGTATGACGTTCACACAAGATTGAAACAAAGCAAGCCATTGCTCGGAAGGCCAAAGACCATGAACAAAATCTTGGCAGCCGCGCAACGAAGGAGACAGATGGCTTTCAGACGTAGGTAATTTAGTTAAAACGATGTCAGATAACAGAAACTGTCTTTAAAGGGTAAGAGGAAATTACAATTACAAACCACAATTCAATATCCAGTGAAGACGACCCTTAAAAACTCACGAGACAGACATGTTTAGACCAATAACTGGGATAATGTGTCATCATCAAATAAACCGATGTAAACACTCGACGTGGCTACTCGTTGACTGGGATTTCTAGAGCAATGATACAAGTTTACTCAGAAGACTATTTAGTTAAATATCTACCCATAATTTAGTAAGACTTTGAGTATCGAATGCATACCCTCTCTTTCCTAGAGTGGATTTTGAAAAGGCGCCATTTTAAGTGACTCTGTGAAACATATGAATTCCCCGTCTCTTTGACAAGGATTTTTGCAAGTTGATGTATTTGATGGCATGTTTCCAAGGCCTCATGCTTGTGAAGAAACTGGAAAACATTAGGATATTCAAATAGTTCTTTAAGATTTTTATGCCCTAGAGAAATATATCATTAACATTGTGGTAAGTAATTGCCAGTCGTTTAAAGTAAAATACTCATTTCATATGTGATGCTGGAGAGACACATGTAAAATTCAGCAATCGTGGGTTTTGGGCCACAAAAAGCAATGCTTTCATGCAATGCCTTAATACTAATGGGATAGTCTGACAGTCTCCAGAACAAGTTTGTGTCAGGCCCCTGCTGCTCTGTGCAGAACCAGGAAAAGTCCCTATTTAGTCCTTCAGAAACCACGTGGGTCAAAAGATGCACAGAAAACGTTCGTTGATTCGAGAGTCTATCAAACCAGGTGAGGCCACCCAATGACCTCAGTGTGAGCCTCCCTTTTCTACCTCCCCCCTTCTGCAGATGTGTTAATACCCTCAGAGAGGGTCTTACTTGGTTCTGCATTAACAGAGGAGTTTTTCTGACGAAACGGTACAACCAGTAAACATATCCTGTGGCTAATGGAGGACAGAAAAGTGCTAATGGATATGCACAAGATACTATGAAAGAGATTCACAAGGAACCAGAATTGTTCTAGGTGTCCTGAAGATCTGGTTTTCAGGTCCTCTGTAAACCCAGTAACTCCAAACCACAGGAACTACTGGAGAGTACCACAGGCCCTGTAACTGTGACTGTAAAGTGCCATTCACAAAACCATCCCTTCTGTGTGCACGTCCCACGTGTGACGGCGGTCCGTTCTTCAGACCAACACCCCAGAGTGGGCATGACCCGCATTTCACAGGTCAGGAATCTGAGGTTGACGTGAAGCAAGACGAGGCCACACAACGTTTTAGTGGTGCAGCTGGGATCTGAACTGAACTCTGCGTAATCTGAAATCCTCTGTTTTGCCAGGGATAGACTTGGGTCAGAAAGCCGCCATGTGAGGCCAAGGGGGTGGGGATTATATCCTGTGGAACAGAAGAGGGTACACGGCTTAAAGCAGAGGAGTTAATGCATGTATCTTTTATGATAAAACTGGGCTATGATGTAAAAATTTGTTTTCAAAAATCAGTAACACCGTCCAAAGCATGGCCAACTTAGAGTCCGACCAATATAACCAAAGGAACAGGAAGTTCAGTGGCTAATCACGGACCACTGTTTGCAGGGCAGAGACGATCCGTATGTCTTGACAAGGCAGGTCTCCTTGGGATAAAGCAGGGGTCTTCCAGACCTCCTCTCTCCCCGTTAGCTCACTGAATTCCAACGGAGGGAGTATCGGGTGGAAAAACCCTAAAACGGAGTCATTGGTATGTTCTTAAAATTGTGCATGTTTCACTGAAGAGGAATTAAGAAAAGACTGACTGTACCACATCTCAGGGGCTGTTGTCAATACCAAATGGTTCCAGAGGAGGTGGAGGGGATGGGCAAACGCTAGCTGCCCGCTAGGGCAACACCATGCATCCGCCACTCATCCCAGCACGTCCCCAAGAAAGCACACTTTTAATGCAGGGAGAAAGTAGAGAGACTCTCCAAACTTCCTTGGCGGGAGTCATCGTGGTCTAAATTGGCATTCTTATTTTTCCTCTGTGAAATGGATGGGCTGCTAGCGGGAGGCCATCACAAAGAGGCACTGGGGCAACGAGGTTGATGTAGAAGAATAAGAAAGACCACGTGTACCTTGGCTAACCACCAGTACTTTCCTTTGGTCAAAAAAATAAGCGTTTCGCCTTAGTTGTAACAACAAGAGAACAACGTTCTTGAGATCAAATTTACCCTACAGGAAAGCGTACACTGATCTAGAGCTACGTGTCTGAGAGAAGCACAAGAGCGCTTTCTGTTCTTCATGCAAAACGGCTTAAGGATTAGAAAACAGACATATTTTGGAAGAAGGGGATATAGAATCCAACAAGTGCTCATTTCACAGAGATCTTTCGTTTGCTGCACACAAAGACAGTAATGTTTCCCTTACGATATTTTACAGTGTGAGTGCTGTTTGGCTTTAAAAAAAAAAAAAAAAAAAAAAGCAGATCACAGAGTCACACTTAGGTTGTACATTTGTTGAAGGATAATTTTTTTAAGAAGAAGGTAAACTCAAACGCCCATACATAACGTGAACAAGGATTTTATTCAACTCAATTAACTGGTGAGGGACCCGGTAAGATGTTACAACAAGTCTGAGGGAGAACTGAGAACAGACGCGTACACGACAATCAATAATACCGAAATAAATCTGCTGAACAGATATAAAACTGATCAACAGCCAGAGGAACCATCAACAGAGAACCAACACTGGGCACATCTGGATTCATCACCATGACTTTGCTACCACTCCCAGTTGGAAATTAGCTCCATTAACAATGACACATCAGCTGGCAGGTGCACCCAGGGACTGCTCTTCCCATATTCCAATGCTTTTCTCAACATTCCCACCACAAAAGGTCGAGTAAATCTAGTAAAAAAAGGGGTTCACTGCCAAAGTGTAACGTTGTCGGATAAACGATCCCAGAGATGTGCTAATAAGGCTCTTGGTCACACTAGTATGTATTCTGAATTCAAATTATATTTGGATCAAAGGCTGTGTTAGACAACCATCTGTTTTTCAAGGAGGGGGATGGTTTTTTGTGAGGTAGAAACCGTATCCTCAAATGTGGACATGCACCTAGGTGAAGGTAAGATATAGCCCACAGTTATCTTCCTACTGAGAACAAACTACCGACAGCACAATGCAGAATGGACCTCTGAGTGGAAGTCCACTGAGAGGTTCTAGGGGCACGGCCTCTGAGCGGACGTTCACCAAGAGGTTCAGAGACTACAGCCTCTGAGTGGAGGTCCACCGAGAGGTTTTAGGGGCATGGTCTCTGAGCGGAGGTCCACCGAGAAGTTCAGAGACTACAATCTCTGAGTGGAGGTCCACCAAGAGGTTTTAGGGGCATGGCCTCTGAGCGGAGGCCCCCCGAGAGGTTCTGAGGGCACGGCCTCTGAGTGGAGGTCCACCGAGAGGTTCAGAGGGCACGGCTTCTGAGTGGAGGTCCACCGAGAGGTTCTAGGGGCATGGCCTCTGAGCAGAGGTCCACTAAGAGGTTCCAGGGGCACAGAAGCTGAGTGGAGGTCCACTGAAAGGTTTTGAGGGCATGGCCTCTGGGTGGAGGTCCACCGAGAGGTTCTGAGGGCACAGTCTCTGAGTGGAGGTCCACCGAGAGGTTCTGGGGGCACGGCCTCTGAGCGGAGGTCCACTGAGAGGTTCTAGGGGCACGGCCTCTGAGTGGAGGTCCACCAAGAGGTTCTGGGGGCACAGAAGATGGTCAATTTTGCTAATAAGGAGAAGGATTTCTCAGTGTTCGTCCACAACATGGCGTTTCCACTCAGATTGCAAATGAAATGCAGCGATGATCTCACTTCTGTCAGCTGCTATGGCACATTAAGACCCACACTTTAAAAAGCGACGTTGTAAGGGAAGGATATAAATAGAACGTATACGTACCTACGTACATACACACACACATATGTGTAAGCACACACATATATTTTACATTTTCCAGCCAGGGTTTAGAAAAACCGAAAAGGAAAAGAAAGGAACACAGAGAGGATTTAGTTTTGTCTTGGAAAAGGACGTATTTTACATATACGTGCATACGTGTAAGTATGTATACATACGCAGGCACACACACACACACATGCACGAGCACTGTCACGCAAGTGTGTATGCTGGCCGTAGGTGACTCTTACATGACTAGTGCGAGGCCACGACACCGTACGGTCACCCCCACAGGGCGTAGGATCATGTAAATGAGCGTTTCGGTCCCTGTCCTGGGCTGTGTCTGCTGGGCTGTCACTCAGCTGGGACGTGGTTTGTCAGCGCGGGTCCACTATACCGAGGCCACGTGGGATAGAAGGTCGAGTTCACGGGCTGGAAGGACCGGTCATGTGGCGATCTCCTGGGTGCCGGGGTTCAGCCAAGTGGGCGCCGTGCGGCCGGGAGGCAGGGCGGGCCGCTCACGCGTAAGGCGGCAAACCGAACAGCTCGGGCTGGAAGTCCTCCAGGGAATCCAGCACCAGGGTGGCCTTGGACGTCAGGCGTCGGTGCAGGTTCCGATCTGGAACCATGACCACCTGCATGCCGGCTGCGAGGGCCGCCTCCACGCCGTTGGGAGCGTCTTCAAACACGAGGCACTGTGGGGTAGGAAGAGAGACAAGGTTGAGACGGCCTTTCCCATAACCAGTCAGCTAGACTAGGTTTTCACGATTTTTTTTATGATGGACGTGCTCGCCGGTGCTGCCGCGGTGTACACGGACACAGAGACGAAGTGGTACACGCCGTCCCGCAGGCTTCCCGCGGTCCCGACGATTCAGGGGACAGCGTTCCGTCACTGCCGACAAGGCGCTCGTGACACGTGGTGTAGCTGGGTGGCAAGACGGGATTAGCTTTGTGTTCTCTTGGAATCGTACAAATCTGTGCCATCAATCATGGGACATTCAGAGCACAAGAGTCAAGTGTGTGTGGGGGGGGAGCACGTGTCTTAAACATGAAGTCAGTCCAGACCTCAGACGTTCTAGGAACCGCAGCGTGGAAAGTGAGTGGTTAAGGTGTCTGAGCGAAAGCCTGGCCTGCGTGTGCACAAGGTGACTACCTCCAGCACCGAGACCAGCTCCCAGGAGCGGGATCTCCTTCGGCTTACCACGCAAACCCACCCTATTAAACCCCGGACACTGCCACCCCATCAGACAGCCACATCTAAAAGGGGGTTTCTGGGCGCTGTGTTTATCAGGCAGCTCCGAAACGTGCCATCCTGGGGATAATGTCCCGATACTCTGAAATCGAGAGAGCCCAAGTCCGTGCGTGGGTAGATGAGCCCGCCGTCCTACGTCACTCTGCATCCAGGGCAGACAGGCAAGTTCCCTCCGTGTCTGGAAACAGCCTCATTGATTCTGTCCATGAAGATTCTTCTCTGTAGGGACCCAACATGCGTAAAGGGGCTGCGATCACAGCTGGGAGGAGCTCGCCTGTTGTTCCCCTACTGTCCACAGGTGACCCCCAGCTGCCAGGAGATGCCCAGGTCACACCTTTCCACCTTGCCAAGCCCTGTCCCCCTCCTTTCATCACGAGAACTCTGTCACGGGCGGGCAGCGGCAGCACACTGTGCCAGTGACCCAGCGAGGGTCACGGACGCTGCTCGGGGTGCGGTGCGACACGGCAAGTTCTGCCTGCCCTGGGGTCCACAGGTCACTGGCAAATGCATACACGTTCACACTCACTCACACGTGCACACATCAGACTCGCACACTGAAGAAGCCGGCACTCAGGCACACGTGAGCACACTCAGACACACACACATGTACCTTCCCATACACACACACAGAAACAGGCACTCAGGCACACGTGTAACACACGCACACACGGACAAAAGTGCACACTCACAGACATTGGTGGACGTTCAAACAGAGACAAAGCGATGTTCTTTCCTGGTGGCGCGGTCGGGAGCAGAACACGGACCCTTTCCTTTTCTCTTCCTCCCTTTCCCTCTGCCTGGGCTATGAGAGGTGAGCCGCCTCCCCTGTGAGGCCGAGATGAGGGCCGTAGGCATCACAGGGACAGCTCCGGGCCAGCAGCGGGCTATGCTCACGATGGGGGCCGGTCTGCCCCGGGAGTGGGCCTCTGAGCTCTGAAAACAAGGCAGATTCGGAGAAACAGTAGGCTCTGTCCCTCTGCCTTCGTTCTGAGAACTTATGCAGGCGCGCGGGCTCTTTTGCAAGCTGTGGGTGTCCACCCGGAGGCAATGCTGTCCGTCGGAGTGGGACTGAGTCTCCTTAGAACGGGCACCTTCCTTCTTCATCTGGCCTCAGACTCGTGCTCTTAGGGGCACTTGCAGGCCTGCGTCTTTACACGAGAGTCCACACCGCACTCTCCGTGTCCTCCACTGTCGCATGTGGGACCACGAAGGGCACTTCCACGTCCAGGGGCTCCGGGGAGTAGACGGACGCCCCACGTTCCACGAGGGTCTGGCGCTTTGTGCAGGCCACGGGGAAAGGTCAGCGGGAAGAGAGGAAGACGGTTTGTCCGTCCGTCCGTCGGGGCAATGGTGCTCAGCGGAAGTCATGAAAAGCAGCTTTTGTTTTCTTTGTGCGGCTCCTGCCAAGGGCCATGGGAGGGAGACCCGCAGCCTCAGAAACTGGGACAGTCACCGAAATGAGGGCCCGGAACTCGGCGGAGGATGTGCGCAGGGGGACGCTCCTTCGGGACGCGCTGACCGCATCCCCGCACGGGCCGCGAGGGACGGAGAGGGACGAGCAGAACCCCGCGGGCATTTCGGGCCGCGGCGCAGAGCACCGGGCAACCCTCTCCGGAGGTCGGCCGTCCCCTCACGTGCGCCCATCGAGCCGGTTTGGTTCCCATCCGCGACGCGTCCGCACCAGCGGCCGACGGCATCGCGCACACGCGCCCTGGGACGGACCCGTGAGGGCTGCGGTGCGCACGGAGCGCGCGCAGCCTTCGAGGCAGGAGGAAGAGCGGGGAGCGCGGGGAGCGCGGGGAGCGCGGGGAGGCGGCGGAACAGGCCGCGCCACGGGCAGCCACACCGACAGTCCTGGCGTAGTAGCGCATCACCCTGCTGAAACCCGACAGCCAGTGTCCGAAAGGTGCCGACACGGCTCTGTTCATCGCAGTACTGGACGGTCATGAAGCCAATGAAAGACAGAAGCCAGGACAGCGCAGCTCGGCTCCCGCACACACCGCAGGAAGGAGGGCTTCTAATCAAAGACGCAAGCATCTCCGTGTGGTTTCTGCCCGCCGCACCGGCTCACGGAAAGGGAGTCTCACCCCGCTGACCTCCGCGTCCTTCTGTGAAGGACTGTGTTCCCCGAGCTCTGACCTGGCCCTTCCCACCCTGCGCTGACGCATGACACTGGGTCATAAACCCCTCCACACCCACCTGCAAAATGTGTTATTTACGTGCAGTTGGCTCTTTGCAAGAAGGAGGGCGGGGGCAGCAGAAAGCTTTGTCTGTCCCTGACCCCGCGGGCCGGCCCTCTGCCATGAGATTCACGTGTGCACCTGTGTGGACGCCTGTGGGGAGTGCTGTGATTACTGTGTAATTTTTGGTAGCGTGCCACAGGCGGTGGGCTCTCCAGGACATGTTCCCACGACCTCAAGGAAGCTCCTGGGCAGGAGGAACACCGTCCTCCAGCCCATATGCCCCAGACGGGGATGGACGGCCCCTGGCCGTGAGGTGGGGGTCTGGAGCGTCCCGGCCGACAGTGAGCATCTGCTGACCTCCGGCTGGTTCAGCGGAGACGCTGGAGCCGTCCCGGCCCAGGACACAGCGTGACCAAGGGGCTGCGGGGCTGGAGCCCGGCGGATGGCCCGGTCCTGTCCGTGTCACAGGGAAGGGCTCCGGGCCACGGCAAGTTCGGGAGGAAGTGGGTGTTCACACGGGCACGCAGGTGGCATAATGTTAGAACCCAAGCCCAGGTCTACACGATGTCATGTTCTTGTCACGGTGCACGCTGACGGCGAAAGTAAATCCGAGTTCCGTCTCTACAGCTCATCCTCGAGGTGGGCTTAATTCCAGGGTAGCCCGAGGGACTGGATTCACAAGGACGGACGCCTGCATGTACCTGGGAGGTGAAGCGTTTCACGGGCTCCCGGCCCAGACGTGCCGAAAGCACTCGTCTGCACACGTGTACGCAGAGCACAGCCCGGCCTGCGGCATCCGTGCGCGTCTCCTCGCCGCCTGGTCCGCAGCGGCAGCCGGGGCCTCCCCGGGTCCTTGCACTTGAGTCCTTGGAAGACAGACACCTTCTAATGATGACGTGCCATCGTGGGACGCACCGGTCCAGTGTGAGACGCTCTCGTGTGACCTCCGTGGGATGCACAGAAATGCGTGGGATTCTGCAAATACTTCAGCAAAAGGCAGTCTGATGGTGGAGGCGTGGGACGGGAAGCAAAGGTCGTTCCAACCTTTCTGACGTGGTGCGCGCGGGGGCCACCGTGTCGGTGAAAGGCAGCTTGGTTTCGTGACAGGTTCAGCAGAGAAGGCGGCTGTGTGGCCAGGTGCCCATCCGCGACAGCGATGAGTGATGGGGAGAGCAGGCAGGGCCGTGGCAGCCCTCGGCTTCTGTATGGTAAGCTCAGGAGCCAGGAGGAACAGGAGCAGCGCTGGGAGACTGTGATCCGGAGGGAGGGACGGCCACCAGCGGTGTCCTGTCCATCTTCCCCTCTGCTCTGACGCCAGGGTCATGCTTCCTGCTCGGCTCCCACACTGTGCCTTTGGGTCATGAGGGAGTCCGTGTCCCCACTGTGCCCTCTGGTCATGTGTCCTCACCAGCTCAGGTCAGCAGAGCGGGGACAGGCTGGCGGGGGCCCCAGAGGGACGGGGCCGACTGGACGAGGGCCGGTCTTCAACTCCGGCCCCGTGTTCCCACGGGACAGAAGTGCCCAGGCTGACTACAGGGTTCGCGCGGCGTCTAAGCCTGTGTTTCCAGCAGTCCCCGCGGTGCCTTTTAAGGAACCGGCACACGTTTCACACGTGACTACATGGTGTTGAGGGAACAGGGCTCCTCCCTTGTTGGTGGAGCAAAATCGGAGAGGAACTCACTTCAGGTTCACTCCCCAAATGCTCCGAAGACGATCTGGGGTTGCCCGTGTGCACACGTGAAACAGTCCCGCGGGCGTGCCCGTCGCGACTCAGCAGGGCTGGTCTGACTCCAATCCCGGGAAGCAGTGCTGACTAAACCGCGGTTTCTAGGTGAAAACCGTGCATCGGTGTTTGCAGATTTTATCCTCTGCGTTCATTTTATAATACCAAGTTCGGGTCTTACACTGTGAGACATCAAAACCCGAAGGAGGCCTTAAGCTTCATTGCTGAGGGGTTTTCCATCAGCTCATAAGGGCTCATAGCTGAGGTTGGTTTTATTCATCTCCATGTTCTGGTCAGACGGCGCCTTGTGTCCGTACCACAGTACCGCGAGGACGAGTCCGGATACCCTTCATCAGGGGTCTAGTTAAGTAATAAACCTTTAAGTAAGATTAAAATGACAGAAGTTCGCATGTATTTTGCTATTAATTCGTACTTTTGTTTATACTGTTTGTCCATCCATCCATCCATCAATCCACCTATCCATCCATCTCTCCATCCATCCATCATCCATCTATCTATCCACCCATCCATCTGTCATCTATCTATCCATCCCTCCCTCTCTCCCTCCCTGTGCTAACTCTCATCTACCTGTTGACTTACCTACCTACCTACTGACTATGCACCCATCCCCCTACCTGCAGTTGTAGATCCTATCTCCTAGCTGTGCTGTGGTCCCCTATGGAACCGTGTCTGACTTCGACACACCCGACATGTGCTTTGGTACTGTGACAAGTACCTTGCACGTTGCAGAGCTACTGTCTTCCTGAATTAATTCTGGTCTGGAAATCAAAGAAAACAAAAAAACAAAGAAAACAAAACCAGCAGTGACATCGGACATATTCACAACCAGACGCTCTGGGGTCCCAAGCCACATACATGAACAAATGGCCCCAGTAAACGGATCCCTATTCCTTTCGGGAAAAGCCTTTGGAGGAGTATGGGATTTAACAACTTGGTGGTCGTGGGCACGTGTGGGAGGCTTCCTGGGAAATTCTGCCTCATTTTATTCACGAAAACTACATTGTGGGGCTCTGAGTGCATTTGAAGGCATTTCCATGCAAATTAACCGCTGAGCAAGGGACGTGCACAGAGCTCAGAAACCTTCGTCCCATGTTCTTTTAATAATAGAGATTCTGTGTCCACCAGATCGGTCAGGAGCCATGGAGAAGCCCGACAAAGCTCTCAAAGGCACTGGGGATTTTAAAGATTCATAAAACACGTCTTGGCAGTTTCTAGACAGTCAACACAACCCTTCTGTTCCTCTTCCCACTTTACGCGTGCACGTAAATGTGCAAAATCAAACCGGTCTTCCCCAGCGTTCCGCACGACGCTCCTGGTACACAGGGGTGACCCGAGGTCCCTTTCGGTTGGTGTGTTAGGAGCTCAGCTACGACAGCGACCCCGCGGAGATTATCCATCAACGTAATTACTACGCCTATACGTGCGACGCGGAGGCTGAACTGAGCTCCCCCCAAGTCCACGAGGAACACGAACTCCCAGGATGTGGCTGTGTTTGCAGACAGAGTGTTTAGGGGGATTTTCAGGTTAAATGGGCCCTGGCGCGGGGCGGGGGGAGGCAGTCAGACAGGCCTGCAGTCCTCACAGAAGAGGACGAGCGAGACTGCTCCGCTCCGCACTCCCACAGTCTGAGGAAAAGCCACGGCAGGACAAAGGCACGCGAGGGCGGAAACCAACCGCACGGGCACCCTGACGTTGGGCTCCCCGCCTCCCGCGGGACCGCGAGAGCATCCACGTCCGTCATCCAGGCCGCCCGGTCTGCGGTGTCTAACACCACATGTAGAGCGTTAACTTGTATGCAACGGTCGACGAGCACTTTCTTGGCGGAAGAACTGCCTTTAGACTTGTCAGAGCAAAGGCAATAAGGGTTTCCTCCGTGGCCCAGCTCCCCGCGTCCCCAGAAGAGCGAAGGCACAGCCATGTGGGGCTGTCTCTGCGACGGCCGGCTGCAGAAGCTTAGGCACACGGAATGGTCACGGGCGAGCAGAGTATCTTTGCTGCCTTGAGGACGGGCGTTTTCTGAGCCGTCTCCAAAGCTCCTGTGCAGGAGAGGCTGGCAAGGACGGAGAACGAGGTCTGCACACCGGGAGAGCCGCCGTAGGTCACTGGGCGTCGAGGCCCTTCACGTCTCCGTCCCCAAGGCAGGGGAGGGCAGCGCTGTCACACGGGAGGTGTGCGTGTCCCGGACCTCAATGCAGCAGCTTTAGGTGTCTGGGTCCCGGCCCCTGTTGCGGCCGACCCAGCCACCTGCTTCCTGGCCAGGGGAGCTCCGTGAATGGACCTGCGCTGCGGTGTTCACGAAGGTGCGTGGTCACTCCTGCCCTCAAACTCCCGAGAGGCCCGCTCACGGGAGGGGAGC
The DNA here is from genome assembly GCF_010015895.1 of Lontra canadensis. NCBI lineage: Eukaryota > Metazoa > Chordata > Mammalia > Carnivora > Mustelidae > Lontra > Lontra canadensis. The sequence goes on along the minus strand of NW_022631062.1, from coordinate 7,350,100 downwards.
CCGTTTTCACGCCGCGCCCTTGCAGACCCAGCATTTCCAGAAAGGAGGGTGCGCGGTTCTCAGGGGAGATGTGCGACTGTCTCGTCTTGTCTACCGAGCCCTGTGCTGACGTTTAATTCTAAGCTGTCCGCTAGCATGCCATCATGGACAGGGTTTCCGGAATGTTCTGCGATGCACCCGTCCAGGGAGATCGTCTCCAGAAAGCCGATTCTGTGTGCTCCAGGGTGGGCTGTGGATCTGTGATGGACAAGGGGCACAGCCATGACCCTGGAGGTCCTGCTTGTGCTTCAGTCTGTTGAGTCAGCGTTGCTTACGGAGCTCCCCCAAAGTAGAAGCTTGTTTTCAGAGGAAGGCGCTGAACGTCCCCTAGACGTTTTGGGGGGAAGTGTTGGGGGAAAGTTTTCCACGACGTATGCCGCGCCGCGGCAGAAGTCCCGTTGACACGGATAAATCCATCAGCCTTGTGTCCGTAGACGTCCTCCACTTTCCTTACAAAATCCCTTAAGGGACTCACACTAACTAGAACAGACGACACCAACTTTCCCTCTCCACGTCTACGGGGCTGCAAGACTGCGGTTCTGTTGGTATCGCATTAGATATGAAAGTGCGTGAAAAGGTAAGGAGCCCTGGGATCCCTGCCCTTCCCTCCCCTGCCTGGTCAGCGGTGGGCTCTGCAGAGTGTCCGGGAGAAAATATGCCAAGGGGACACAAGGTCAGGTCACCGGGAGGGTGTCCCGTCCACCATCCTCTTCCTTTAGACGAGGGAGCGCAAATATCACCTCTTGGGATGCAGACGGGCATCTCTCTTCCCGTCTGTAGTCAAGGATTCAGAAGACTCGCTGGGACAAGGTGCGTGAGCAGGACAAGAATGGTGTCCTGGACCCTGGCAGCGGGGTGGTGGGAACAGGGCACTGCTGGGCAGAGCCAGGGGATGCTGTAGAGAGGACGCCCGAGCCCTGAAGGCGGGTGGGGAACAGTGGCGAAGGGGTCATGGGTCCCAACAGGCTTGAAGCTTCTCTCAGGAGTATTAAGGACAAGCCCCGAGTTTCCGAGGCTCTTCTTGGGGTTTGCAAATGGCATGTGGGGTGTACTTGTTGCTAAGATTCTAAGCGGAACCCAATCCTGTCCAGAGTTCTATGCGTGATCTCAGAACCACACTCGGGGGTTTCTCTTCCGGGACGGCAGCCAGCAGACGCCGTGCCGTCCACCGGTGTTCCCGGTCTGCCCGGGGTGTAGGGGGAGGAGAAGGCTTGGACCTCCCGTGGGTTTATGCCGGACAGTTCAATCTGTTACCTTGCGCTGCCGTCTCTCCCTTGAGAAACGCAGCGGCAGTGAGGAGCTCAGACTCACGTGCAGACACGGCGTCCCCACCCAGTGAGTGGCAGCATGTGTTGGACGCAGGTCTCTGAGTGTGGCACCAGCCTCCTCCCGACCAGGGCACCCCAGGACCGGGGAGGGCGGGAGGGGAGTAGCTGCAGGTCAGCAACAGGATCCTGGAAGAATGAGAATCCGAACCCCTGGATGATGGTCGAGAACCAGCGGAGAAGGGTCCCAGGGAGGAAGCCCAGGGCGGGGTGGCCGGGAGCCGCTGCACTCCGGCAGCAAATGTACTTTCAACACACCCTGACCGTCTTCTGTGCATTCTGTAAGTGGGGAAAACTGGAACGGAGAGCAAGCGCGGAAGTGGGCAGCACGGGCCCCCAAGATCCATGCCTCACTGACCAGAACCTGGGACGGCGGTCCCTCACGTGGTGAAGGGGCTTTGTGGGTGGGATTTGGGTCACGGACCTGCAGGCAGGGCGGGTGTCCCGGACGGAAGGCCGAGTGGACTCTATTCAGATCATCGCTCCCGGAAAAGCTGCACACATTATCTGGCTGGAGTGGGGGGGACGCTGCAGAGACACAGACTTCGAGGGTAGGAAGTGTTCAAAGCAGCTTCCTCCTAAGCTCTGGGAGACAGGACCAGAGGAGGCCTGCAGGACTGGAGGACACAGCCCCAGGGACAGCCAGCCAGGAAAGGGGACCATGGTCCTACCCCACAAGGAACTGGATTCTGGCCACTCACTACCTGATGGCCTGGGACACGGGTTCTTCCGCAGCCTCCGGACAGCAGCCCGGTCGGGTACGTCTTGACGCCCCACCCGAGTCCTGGAGAAGGGAAGCTGGTATGCCACACCCCGAATCCTGACCTAGGGAACCCAGAGATAAAGCCCAGTGTTGTTTCCACTGACTCAGTGTGGGGTAACCGCCTACAGCAGCGGTGAGAACTGCCCAGGAGGGACTCGTCCAGGGCTGAGCTCCGAGTGCACAGGTAAGGCTTTCCAAAATACTTACTCACGGATTTTATAAATCATGCTGGAAACAGATAAAAACAACCAACACACCCTCTGGCTGTGCTCCGAGGTCTGTAGCTAGTAAGCAGATCCCTTCGTCCTTCCCAAAGTACGAAGGAAGAACGTGTGCTGATTCACTGATGGCTGAGAAAGGGGACGTCGGCAAGAAATTCCCGTCCCAAGGGCCAATCTGCCTCACGTGTGCAAGATCCACACCCAAACGCCTTGTGCGTTCACCGGAGGGACGATGTTGTGCGTAGGAGACAATGAGAGTTTCCACTTTAAAATCTTGTTGACGGAATGAGGCATGCGATAGGGCTGAGGGCTTCCAGAATTAGGACAGTGTTCAAGACGGATGGGTCCAAGGCTCCCCGCACCCCTCAGAGATTTGGATCCTTTCACAAACGCTTGGGCTAAGTGTGGACCGAAGCGGGTGTCCAGATGTCCCCATCGGCCTGGGGTTGGATTTCTAGGGCACAGAGATTTGGGGTTACACGTGCAATAGTCCCCAAACCCTTGGGGTGACCTCCGCACTGCACCTTAAACACACAAAGGAATGTAGACGTGTCCCACTTTGGACAGGCCTTTGCAAAAAACCCAGAAAACCACCCCGAATTTGGTAAACGCCGTCCTCGGGAATCGCCGGAGCAGATGCACTGAGTATTGACTTAGCCCAGATTGTGACCAATCCCGTGTTTCCCGACCGTGGCCCCCATTCTCACTCCCCATGGGGCATCTGCAGACACAGCCCCCACAAAAGGCTCCGTGCCTGGCTCGATCGCAACGCAAGGGAGTCGGCGAAGACGCAGTGTGGGAGGAAGCAGGGAGGGAGGGACGTCCCAGCCGAGGGGTCTGTGCACCGTGAGGAGGACGGGAGGCGGGGAGAGGCACGTGGACGCGGAGCACAGCAGTTCTACCACAGCAGCTTTACAAACACTGAAACGGCAAAAGCATGGATTGACGGAGAAACCCACGGGGGCCCTGGCGGGCTGTCCCAGCTCTGCCAGTGTGGCAAGACTGCTCCTGTCTGGGAGGAATTACTGGCGTGCACAGTCGCTTAGGGAACGTCAGAAACGCAAGCTCCAGGTGCTCCTTCTCCATGTCTGACGCCCTGTCCCATCTCCCCTGGGAGCGTGGTGGCTTGACGCAGAGAGCTCCGCGTGTGCGCGCCGTTATGACGGCCCGGAGAGCACGGCCGTTCCCGGCAACGGCTGCACGCGGATGTCCCGAGCCCGTGCCCCAGTGCACACAGAACGGAGAGACCGGTCAGCCCTTGTGCCGCTACAAGCATAACTCGGGAAGGCGCCCCTCCCGTGCTCACAGACGCCGCCGCTGGCCTCCCGTTTCAGCGGTTGACGTGGTGTGTGACGTCCGCGTCTGTGTGAAGTACGTGCCTACGACGTGTGTGTGTGGGAGGCTCTAGCGTGAGCGGGAGAAACAGAAGTCCCACGGTCAACGGCTTCACCGTGGGCTTGCCGCGAGTCACCGTGAACAGAGCTGAGCGGGACAGCACACGGGACCGAGCGCGGAGCTCCTGGAGGGTGAGCGGTCTCTGTCATTGCAAAGGAAATGGTGTCCCCGTCACGTCTGCTTGCGCGCGTCAGCCCGCGTGAAGGCGCCGGGCAAAGAGCACGAGGCGGGACGGCCCACCCCTGACGGTGAAGCGGAGACGTCCAGCCGGCCGATCCGGCACAGGCGAGCGCGGGAGCTACGTCGGGCTTGCTGTCCCGGAGATGACATCGCTCCCGCGGCCCCATCAGCGACACTGCACAGCGGGCAATTGTGCCTGCGACTCCGGCCAACAGGGTGCTGTCAGAGGACCACGCGACACCTACCAACAGCGCTTAGCCCGTTTCTGAATGAGGCCTGCAAACCTGCAGGCATGGCTGCCTCGCTCGCCCCGAGCTGAAGACAATCCCGCGCGGTCGTCTTCACTCAAGGGCGCCGCCAGCAGGGGAGGGTGGTGTCGGCGGTCTGCAGACAAGGCAGGGGCGCCGCGCAGGTCCCTAGCATTGAGGATGTCTCTGGGCAGGACGGCGAGATCGAATCCGTGGGACAAGGGGAGCCACCTGGGCAGGAAGGGAGGACCTGGAGGAAAGCAGCAGGTCCCAGGCGAGGCCACGACGAGCTGGAGGGCAGACGCACCAGGAGGTGGGACAGACAAGGCAAAGATGTGGGCAGACGGGACCACAGCGCCTGGCGTGGGTGCAGGTCCGGGGTGAGGACAGCGCTGGAGAAGGCAGAGACAAGCTCGTTCCAGCGAGGACGGAGGCCAAGGGAACTCTGCAAGCAAAGGCCGCTGAGTCGGGCCTGTGAGAGGCTGAGCACAGGAGGCAGCAAGGAAGGGACAAAGGGTTGCTAGAAACAGAAAAGAGGACGTTTCGGGGTCAAGGAGTCCAGAACACGCTCCAGTGGCTTGAGGATGACACTGCACGGAGAACAATTGAAAATCAACAGCGGCAGAAAGAGGGTTTTTGTGAATGCTCCGTGTCTTCCACAAAGCACAGGCTCCTAGAGAATTCAGCTGCCGTAAGGGCTCTCCCTGGGAGTTTTCCAGCGGGACAAAGTTGCGACTTAGCTGCTGCAGAGGCCAGCACCGGGCAGTACCTGCGTAAGAAGTCACCTAAACATGACGGCATTGTCATCAACCTACCACGTCTCCCACCTGCTCTAAGAGCCCATTTAGTTTTTCTGACAGTCCCTGACCCTCCTGACAGGTCCCTCTGTGTTTCTCCAGCCTCTATTAAGATGGTATATAAGCCCCATATGCCAACGGCCACTGTGAATCACATTTTTTTTCTGTGACCTGCCACATCCATTAGTGAATAAAAATCTGTCTTGTCTCGTACTTGGGCCTTTTGTTGGTTTAATTTACAGGCACCCAATACGGAACCTAAGAGAGAGTATAGGAAACGTTTTTCCTCCCTGATGGGAATTTGGAAAACAATCTCGTTCGTGGAAACTCCAAGGAAATCAAGTGTAATAGGTAGGTTCCATAATAGAAGACATAAAAGGGTAGTAACAGAAGATAATATTCAAGATAGTTGACTTTTTTTTTTTTTTAATGCCATAAGGGAGGGCTTGGTAAACCATGTTGCAGGAGACATTAAGTAATCCTGAAACCGCTGTATTTTGCTCAGTGATTATGAGAGACAGGAGGACCAAGAAGTCATGAGGCCTGGCCAGCAATGGTGGACTCTGCTGGGTCCCTGAGGGCCCTGGGGGAGGCAGGCCACAAGGGCACCGTGACAGTCCTCACCCGCAGAAGCTGCTGCAGCACGGCTGTGCCCGTACCGGGGTGCTGGGAGTGGGAGGCTACCTCAGCAACATGCCCTCATGCAAAAGACAGAGGGCCCCGCACAGCTCCCCTGGCCACCGACCTAACCTCAAATCTGACCCAGCAATGCACGTGCTGGCTTCCCATGGTTCTGGGAGGTAAAGACGTTCTTCACAGAGAGCCAAAGATGGCAGGAGCCCTCTGACAGCCCACGCCTGTGTGCAGAGCGTGGGGACAGAGACGGTGTATGGTAAAAAGAGGGACTGAGAGGAGTCCCTAAAGGAACATGTTTCTTTGTGAAGAGATCAGGAACAATGGATTAGCTGCCCTTTTCCTACACTGGGAGCTCAGTTCCGGTGATTCCTTTTGTCACTGAGAGGACGGTCTCAGTTCAGCTGGGGGACGTTACGCAGTAAGAACTCACCAACCATAATGTGTTTACCATTCCTTTTTTTTTTTTTTAGTCTTTAGGTATAGAAACGCTTAATGTGCAGACCTTTGTTGAAAAGAAAGTATATGAGGAATAAAACAAAAACCACCCTGGAACTCAGTTCTTAACATTGGCACGAAAACTAAAATATGCAAAGTAATCACGACTACGCTTCTTGGAACTGATTTGGGGATTGACTCGTAATAAGGGTCAACCCAGGCAATCCCGAGTCCGTGGCGCCATCCTCCTTTCCATTTTGCGCCAGACACGCGCACAGCCGGGGGCAGGGAACTTGAACTGGGAGCTCACACTGTCCGAGGACCTAGGGGTGACTCCCGGCTTGTCTCCCTCGACCCGCCTCACGGTGTGGGGCTGGCCGCTCCGTCTGTAAGGCTGCAGGAGCGCGTGTGCTGCGGGAACCAGAGTGCAGGTGACCACGCCCCACGGGGTCTCGACCGTCGGGCCGGCTCCCACCCGCTGCACGCCTCCTTGGCACACGGCAGGCACTCAGTGAGGACTCGTCAGTGCTGATGACGGGTTGGGGGCACCTTCTGAGATGGGACCATTTTTGCTTCCCTTTAGCACAAACGAATGACACATGCGTAGTTCAGAAATAATCATTTCCGTGAGAGCGTGTTTCATGCCAGCTCTGTGGGCATTTTCTCCCAGTAAAATGGTAAGTAACATGTTAGCATAATCTCTCCCTTTGACACCGCTTGTTTCTTCCTCCTTCCTATTAGTACCGCCGCACCTAATTAATTGGATGACACCCACGGCATAATGAATTCCCACTGGCGACGGTGAGTCTCTCCAGCGACTTAGGGATCACAGGAAATGCCCTTGAACGTGGCAGGCACGCAGCTGCCACGGGCAGGCGCTGCCTCGAAGAGCAAGCAGCGGGACGTGTTCGAAGAACCTTTTCCTATTCCAACAACCCTCTTTGCAAGTGCTTTGCGTACGAGGCAGGAGAAACAGCCCGAGTACCAAGTTAAGGCTCTGCCCCCAACAAGGGGCCTGTCCCAATCTCCCTGCAGTGTTAGCACGCGCAGGTCACCCGACGAGAAAGCCCCAAAGCCTGGACACTCTTTGCCTAAGAAATATGGCAAGAAAGGTTGCGTTTCTGCGAGACAAACACACGCGTCAATAAACGCGGATTAGCGACAAGGGTCATGCCCAGCACAGTTTACGAGCTAAACTGCCGTGAAGATATGCAAGTGCTCATGTTCCTCTGACAGGTCTGAAAGAAATAATGTTGGGAGAAGAACACGGACAGAGGCCAACTATACGGAGCCCTGGGTTCACACAGCCGCGGCGTCCCCGCTCTCCATGGTATCGCCGCGAACGTTTTCCTGCAAAGCAAGCAGGATAGCGTGCGTGCACCTTCCCTAGAAACCCTGTTTCCCCACCCACGGTCAAACGTGGAAATGCCACGTTTCCACGGATACCCTGGCTTGCGAAGGAGGGACAGCGATCGCGGGAAGACACGGAGCTCCTCTATCCCGCTCACGGCCTCCACCGCACCAGCGGCTCCGCGGAGGGCCAGTATCCTGGGGAGCTCCCATCAGCTCTGCAGACCCCACCGAAAGCAGGGGCCGCAGACTCTGAGCGGCTCTGTGAACCCGTCTGTCCAGCACACGTGGAGCTTCACGTCACTTGTGAATCAACAGCCACGTATGCCCGACTAGGCAAGGGGCTCTTCTCACGGAGGGACGCGATCCTCTGAAGGTACAGACCCTCAAGAAAGCGAGGTTCTTGGGGAAAAGAAGACACGGCCGTGGAATTTGTGGGATGCCAAGCACGCAGGCGTCTCGATGCCCTGAGACATGAAGCAGACACAGGCTGTGCCCCGGGTGTGTACCACCAGCCCTGCAAGGGGTCCCTCTTTCTGTCCCTGGCTTCGGGACCCGGCCACTGTGGGCTCGCCCCATCACAGAACCATCGAGCTGGACTCAGTGATGAGATCTGAACCCGCCCGCGTCCATGTAAGAGGCGCACGTACCTCACTGTGGCCGGGTCCACAGTACGTGAGCCCTGACTCACTCATAAGTACTGTCTTCACAGGTCAAGCTAGGAAGCGGAACCGGAGCCCAACAAAACACAACACAACACACACGGTACGGACCGCGGAAACGTGCCCCAGTCCCTTAGCTTCAGTACAGGCAGGCTGTGAGTCCTTCTTGGCATTGGAATAGCACCTGGGATTCCTGTCAGAAAAGGGCCTGCCTCCATCTCGGGCTCCCTGGTGACTGAGAAAAGAACGACCATGAAGTGTTCTTCCCTGAAGTGACAAAGTGAGGAGCCAACTCCGACCCAACGTCCCACAACCAGGAACCAACAGAAACACTGTCACCTGAGCAGTGTTCTCCCTGCCGCGAGCACGCAAACAAGACAAACCAGCCTCTCAATCAGTCCCCACGTCCTTCTGGAACCTGCAGGGGCGCACAGTCAGACCTCAGCCCGCCCCCTCCCCACACCGTCTCCTGTGTTCTAGAACCTGCAGGGGCGCACAGTCAGACCTCAGCCCACCCCCTCCACCTCCACACTGTTTCCTGTGTTCTAGAATCTGTACGGGCGCACAGTCAGACCTCAGCCCGCCCCCTCCCCACACCGTCTCCCGTGTTCTAGAACCTGCAGGGGCGCACAGTCAGACCTCAGCCCGCGCCCTCCACCTCCACACCGTCTCCTGTGTTCTAGAATCTGTACCGGCACAGTCAGACCTCAGTCCGCCCCCTCTCCACACCGTCTCCCGTGTTCTAGGATCTGCAGGGGCGCACAGTCAGACCTCAGCCCGCCCCCTCTCAACACCATCTCTTGTGTTCTAGAATCTGTACAGGCACACAGTCACACCTTAGTCCGCCCCCTCCCCACACCGTCTCCAGTGTTCTAGAATTTGTACGGGCGCACAGTGAGACCTCAGCCCGCCCCCTCTCCACACCGTCTCCCGTGTTCTAGGATCTGCAGGGGCGCACAGTCAGACCTCAGCCCGCCCCCTCCCCCTCCACACCGTCTCCCGTGTTCTAGAATCTGTATGGGCACACAGTCACACCTCAGTCCGCCCCCTCCCCACACCGTCTCCAGTGCTCTAGAATTTGTACGGGTGCACAGTCAGACCTCAGCCAGCCCCCTCCACCTCCACACCATCTCCTGTGTTCTAGAATCTGTACGGGTGCACAGTCAGACCTCAGCCCGCCCCCTCCGCACACCGTCTCCCGTGTTCTGGAACCTGCAGGGGCGCACAGGGAGGCTCAGCTCTCCCTCCCAACAGGAACGGTGCAGGGAGGAGAATCTGAGGCAGAGCTGCAGCCACACTGTGCACCAGCTGGACACGTGCTTCCCGGTGGCTGACACCGCGCCCCATCTCCACTGTGCGCCCTGCATGGTGAAGTACTGTGCACAGGCCGGGGAGAGGGCCCTGGACCACCAACCGCACCTGTGCCCTCCGCCTGCAGACAAACAGAAGCCTGGAAAGGTCACCACAAAACCCAAGGTCACTGTGAGTAGACACCCTGCAGGAACAAACCCTCCGGGACAAGCACCTGTGGGGGCGGAGCGGGGGTTGCTGTGAGCGCCCGAGTCCCCTCGCTGTCGCAACCAGCACGCTCCCCGAAGGCTGCTCCTGGCCAGTCCGGATGCGGTCCTGCCCCATCCGCAGAGTCCCCTTCCCTGCAGCGCGTCCACCGGGCTGCCCCACACAAGCTGTCTAACGTCCCGTCCGCGCAAGCGGGATCACTGGCCTGCTGACCCCTCCCGCCAAGCTGACGGGATCCGATCGTGTCCCCGTCCCTGGGCCGCCCCCCAGCCCCGCTCTCCCAGTGGCTGTCCCACCGCGGACACGAGGTGCTCCAGTCGTGGACAAACCCTGCTCAGGGGCTGCACCGAGCCACGTCCCGCCTCACTGGGGGCCGTACCTTGTCCACGGGAGGCGGAGGAGAAAACCTCTTCGCACAGGCTAGGAAGATGTCAGGCTCCGGTTTCCCCTTCTTCACCTCGGGGTCGTCGCCCAAAACAATGTGGTCAAACAAGTTGAAGAGCTCCCGGTGTTGGCGGGTCTTCATCTCAAAGGACGCGCAGCCGGAGCTGGTGGCCACGGCCACGCGCACGCCATGCTCTCGCAGGTGGTGGATCAGCTTCTCCACGCCTGGGGAGGAGGACAAGGGAGAGCCTTCAGCGTCAGCGAGGAGGAAGAGGGCAGGGCCATACCCCCGACCCTCCGGGGACGTGGTGCCCGCTCTGGGACCTTGACTCTTGGCTGCCCGTTCCGAGGGACCATCTGACAGGACACGGACTGTCTGAACGGGGTTCAGGGCGCTGCAGCACACCTACTCAAACCAAACCTCAGAAAGCCATTCAGGGCTTCGCTACTCCATCTCCCAAAGTAACCGAAGGCGGTTGTACCGGAAAGCAACACCGCGTTGTCTGCCGGTCCCCTTTTGTGGAAAGGTGGAAACCAGGCCGAGTGAGCCCAGGGAGGCACCTGTGCACCTGGTGAACAAGGTTTTGTTTTGTTTCCTAAAGCAGTAAATTGGCAATGATTATGCTGCTGGTACTTTCGGAGAACACCGTGTGCTACTGAAGGCATTTCAGTCATCCGTCATACAGCTGCGGAGAGGGAACCCCGAAAGGGCTCCTTCCGGAGGCCCAGGACCAGGGCCGGAGCTGAAGGAAAGCCGTAGGGCTACCCCATAAGGCCACGGAGGAGGAAACACCGCGGAGCCACAGCAGGAGGGCACGACAGGGCAGGACGCTTGCCGCACTCTCAGCAGCGGCGAGCCTCCCGTGCGGGGCCGCGGGGCCGCATACCATCGGAGAGAGCGCTGGTTATCAGACACGTGTCCGACACAGCAGTACTGGCCACCTGGAAACCTTTGCTGAGTGTGCCGGGAGCGTCGACACCCACACACAGCACTAATGACCTGAGACAGTCTCTTAAACAGTCGTGTAATCATTACTGTTGGAGGAAGTGCACGAGGCCATGTCCCTACTTCCTTGATTGCTAGAGAAAAGACGGGCACACCCATTTCTTGTTCACACGCCTAAAGCAAACACTGTGAGTGCCTGACCTTTAAGAGAAATGCTTCCTTCAAAGGAAGGTGTGGATCTTAACTCGGCACCAGGACGACATTAAAACTTTTTTAAAAAGAAAGTGAAACCCAGCACTGTGCTGGACGTGAAACTCGCCATGTCTGACGTCCAGTCAAGCCTCCACGCCTCCGCAGGGCAGACAAACACAGCGCACGGCCAGGAGGAAACACCCATCAACAGAAATGAATACAGACATGGCCGAGACAAAGGAATTAGCAGATCTGGACCTTCTGGAAGCTTTAAAAACATCACTAATATGGCTATGTTAGAGACTATCAGAATGGGAAAAAAAAAAGTGATAGTCTATTACATACTCTCTACCAAAAACTGAAATGTAATTTTCGGGCAAGTTAAAAATAAATGGATATTTATGTATATAAATAAAACCCATGTATTTTGTAACTACTATCAAAAGCAGGGTTAGCTATATGAATAGCAAAAAAGTATGCTTTAAAACACGGAATGATGGGGCGCTTGGGTGGCTATGTGTGTTAAGGGTCTGCCTTCAGCTCAGGTCATGATCCGAGGGTCCTGGGACTGAGCCCCGCATTGGGCTCCCTGCTCAGCGGGAAGCCTGCTTCTCCCTCTCCCATCACCCCCCTGCCTGTGTCCTGTCTCTCACTGTCTCTCTGTCAAATAAAAATTACAAAATCTTTAAAAAAAAAGAAGAACAAGGCATGACAAGTCTCAGAGATAACTAAGTACACTTCACAAGGACACGTGGGTCAACGGATCAACAAGACGTCATTCTAAATGTGTATGCATCGGGTAACACAGCTGCAAAACACGTAAAGCAAAAACTAATACACTGACTGGAGAAACAGACCCAGGTTTCAAACTCCCGTCACTAACTGATAAAACAAGTAGACAGAAAGGAGGGTACAGCAGACTTCAAAAACACTACCGGGCAACGTAACTGAATTGACGTTTATGTAACACTTCACCCAAAACAGCGGAATAGAAATGATTTTCGAGTGCACCTAGAACATTCAATAAGATAGAATGTTGAGTCCATAAGCTATGAAAAATTCTAAAATGTTTTACAATAATTGAAATCATTCAAAATATGTGCCCTGACCATGAAAGAATTAAAATAGTTATCGATAACCGAAAGGTAGGTGGGAAGAAGTATTTGGACATTAAGCAACACATTCCTATGTAAGACAGGAGTCAAAGATGGAGTGACAAAGGGAAATTAGATAAACTGTGGTAGAGAACAAAAAGTGAACACATCAAAATTTGTGGGAAGTGGATAAAACATTGTTTAGAGGAAAAGTGATGGCACTAAAGGCTTATACTACCGAAGAAGATGATCTAAAACCAGCAATCTAAGTTGTCCCATTAAAAAAACTAGAAGAGAGGTGCCTGGGTGGCTCAGTGGGTTAAGCCTCTGCCTTCGGCTCAGGACATGATCTCAGGGTCCTGGGATCGAGCCCCGCATCGGGCTCTCTGCTCAGTGGGGAGTCTGCTTCCCCCCCACCCCGCGCCTTCTTCTCTGCCTACCTGTGATCTCTGTCTGTCAAATAAATAAAAAAGTAAATAATATTTTTTAAAGATTAAAAAAAAAAGTAAAAGAAAAAAGGAGGAAGATCGAAATTTACCAGCGCTAGTAATCAAACAAAAGACATTACCACAGATGCTTAAATCCATCAAAAGGATTAAAAAGTATGAAACAAACCATGAGAGACTGTGGACTCTGAGAAGCAAACTGAGGGTTTTGGAGAGGAGGAGGTAGGGGGATGGGGGAGCCTGGTGGTGGGTGTTAAGGAGGGCACGGATCACATGAGGCACTGGGTGGGGTGCATACACAGTGAATCTTGGAACCCTGAGAAAAATAAAATTAAATTAAAAAAAATGTGATCATGAGCAAATGCATGCCAATACCTTTAACAGCTTAGATAAAACGGACAGACTCTTTGAAAGACACAAAGCTCACTCAAAAAGACAGTAATAATTGAACAGCCCTACACCTCCTAGAGAATTTGTAGTTAAGAAACCTTTTTCCTATCCAGGATGGGATGGCCTCATTGGTGAACTCAGAACTACCATTTGAGAAAGAAACAACACCAATTCTGAGCAAGCTTTCCGGAAAATAGGAGTGAAGGTGTTCTCGCTCATTCTTGATACCAATGCTTCTCTGCTACCAGAGCTGAACAGAAGCCAGAGGAGAAAACCACAGAGAGGTGCGTCTCGCACTAACACCCTCCCACTTAAGAACACTTCCAGCCAGTGCTAGTCTTCCGCATAATTCAATCAGTTTCCATGTCCTTGGAATGCACAACGGAAAGGAGGCCAAAACACTGGATTCGTTTGCAACGACCACTGATGAGTATCACGGATTCCATCTATGAGCTACATTTCCGTTAAGAACCTTTACTTCTGCAAAGAAGACATCCAGATGGCCAAGAGACACATGAAAAAGTGCTCCATATCACTCGGCATCAGGGAAATACAAATCAAAACCACAATGAGATCCCACCTCACACCAGTCAGAATGGCTAAAATTACAAGTCAGGAAATGACAGATGCTGGCGAGGATGCGGAGAAAGGGGAACCCTCCTACACTGTTGGTGGGAATGCAAGCTGGTGCAACCACTCTGGGAAACAGCGTGGAGGTTCCTCAAAATGTTGAAAATAGAGCTACCCTATGACCCAGCAATTGCACTGCTGGGTATTTACCCTAAAGATACAAACGTAGTGATCCGAAGGGGCACGTGCTCCTGAATGTTTAGAGCAGCAATGTCTACAATAGCCAAACTATGGAAAGAACCTAGATGTCCATCAACAGACGAATGGATAAAGAAGATGTGGGATATATACACAATGGAATACTATGCAGCCATCAAAAGAAATGACATCTTGCCATTTGCGACGACGTGGATGGAACTAGAGGGTATCATGCTTAGCGAAATAAGTCAATCGGAGAAAGACAACTATCATATGATCTCCCTGATATGAGGAAGTGGAGATGCAACATGGGGGGTTAAGGGGGTAGGAGAAGAGTAAATGAAACAAGATGGGATTGGGAGGGAGACAAACCATAAGTGACTCTTAATCTCACAAAACAAACTGAGGGCTGCTGGGGGGAGGGGGGTTGGGGGGTGGGGTGGGGTTATGGACATTGGGGAGGGTAAGTGCTGTGGTGAGTGCTGTGAAATGTGTAAACCTGGCGATTCACAGACCTGTACCCCTGGGATAAAAATATATGTTTATAAAAATTAAAAATAAAAAATAAAAAACAAAAAACCTTTACTTCCCTGGTGGGTGGTCGGAAAGAACGCCTAGGACAGAAAAACAGCCAATGACAAAACTTTGTCTGGATACAGGTATTCCAGGTGAGGACTATTAACCTTAAAAATAAAGCCAGCAGTTACTCAAGCAGCAAAAATGGGCGGGTTCGGGATGCACGGAGAAGCACAAGTCAGGACACGCGGGTTATAGCCAACACTGCGGGCAGGCCCAACACAGAGAAGAGAAGGACATTATTTCACAGAGAAGGAGGAGGAAGTTGGAGGGGTTGTTCCGAACGCAAACGTGCTGGAGAAAGTCTGGAGTCCAGTATGATGACGGCTTCTCATTGGCTGGGTCCCAGGGGAGGCAGGTTTCTAACGGAAGGTGCAGAGGACATCTTCCCCTGTTGGGGCCTGTCCGTGGTGACTGTTTCTTGTGGAGGATTCTTTCTGTGACTGACAGTGAGTGGGATGGCTTCACTTTATTTTTTTTTTTAAAGATTATTTATTTTTAAGATTTTTTTAAAGATTGTATTTATTTATTCGATAGATAGACATCACAAGTAGGCAAAGAGACAGGTAGAGAGAGAGGGGGAAGCAGGGTCCCTGCTGAGCAGAGAGCCTGATGTGGGGCTCGATCCCAGGACCCTAAGATCATGACCTGAACTGAAGGCAGAGGCTTAACCCACTGAGCCACCCAGGAGCCCCGAAAATGATATGAATTTAAAACAAGACTTTCAAGTAACTAGATTACAGGAGGACAAACTAAGATTAAAAAAAAAACAAAAAACAAAAAAACCCCAAACAAACCACAAAAACAAAGCATGAACCCTTGGCTCTCTTTAAAACACAAGGGAAAAGAAAGTTTTGCTTAAAGTGTTCTTTTATGCTATTCATTAAAAAAAAAAAATACAGTTTCTATCATGTGAGGTAATCCCGTCCACATTGCTAGCTCCGTGTGTTTTGTCCTGCACGTAACGTAACGGGAGAGGCGTACACAGACCCAAAGGCTCAGCAACTAGCCTATGTGGGCGGGGGTAGATTCCACGTCTGTATCGATACGGGAATGAATCACAGGGGGTTCTGTTTTCCAAGGAGCCCCAGCGTCCTGAGCGTCCTGACACTGGCTGAGACCAGGGTGAACAGGAAACCCGAGAGAAGGATGTGACCGCAGTCCTCTGCAGGGACATCGGGCAAACGTCCGTCGAATTTTCATGCTCAGGATTATCGTCTACCAAAGAGCAATGACCAGCTTTGCTCGCGGAGCTGCTCCCTGGGAGTGCAAGGGCACGGTCACGCACGTAAGATCACCTCGGTGATCTAGTCCCGGACAGGCACGACGGTAAGCCCCAGACAGATGCTGGCCACCGTCGGGATCCTCAGATGGCACCGGAGGATACATGCACGACGAAACCATTCGACTCCCGGGATACGTAATTGGCTCACTCCGTAGAAACAACTTTTGCATCTTTTAACCACTGGACAGCAGCTTTCTCTTATGCAGCCTCTGCCCCCGAGCCGTAAAAAGAAGAAAACCCTAAGTGCAGTTCTGCCCTGCAGAGAAGCTGGTTAATTAAGTGTATAAATGAAACCCAGCTAAGAGCTTCTGGCCCTTGGTGTGCTGGAGTCGTTGAAGGGAAGGGCAGGAAGACAGCTCCTGCTACAAAGAGTCCGCTCTCGGACGATTCATCTACAGGAAGAAACACGAAATGTAAAGAATCAGCGGTCTTGATGGGAAGCTGTCCTCATCCTCCTGAAGGCCTAAGATGGATGAGAGAGAACACGGACGCTGCCACGAAAATGGGTCTGGAGAAGGAAAAATGTGG
This sequence comes from Lontra canadensis, assembly GCF_010015895.1. Classification (NCBI taxonomy): domain Eukaryota; kingdom Metazoa; phylum Chordata; class Mammalia; order Carnivora; family Mustelidae; genus Lontra; species Lontra canadensis. The sequence goes on along the minus strand of NW_022631062.1, from coordinate 7,333,922 downwards.
AAAAGATTGAGAGCTGACAGGTATTTTGAGAACGGAGGTATTTCTTGGGAACTCGTGCACCGAGTGGATAGATCCATGCACATCCTCCTAGCTCGGGCCTCGTGCTCAGAACCTCACCCTAAACACAGACGCATGGTGAAGAGGTAACAATGGGGTGGGGGGGATGAAAGTCATACAGACATGTGCATGCCAGGAGGAACGGTGCAGTGGACGCAGAGTCTGGAATTCTGTAGAGTTAGACCCAGGAAGGTCGTGTTGTCAGCTGTGAATGCCCCCAGCTACCCATAACCAGACACTGATGCGGTCCTGGGACCACAGACACTGTGGAGGACTCGGCCCAGCCTAGACCTTCTACACGTGCATCCTGGGGACAGCGTACGGCCCTCTTCACCCGGACCCACCCACGAGTAAGGGGCTGGGGCAGACCGTCTCTCCTGGAGGGTGGCTTTCACAGTCACGGGGAGGGCAAGCAGGCTAACACCTGAGTGTGAGAGATTCAGTCTGGAGGGCTGACTGGTGGCCCCCAACAATCATTTGGGGGAGACCCCCTGAGATCATTAGTCTAATGATCTTATTTGGAAGGAGATATGATTAAGGACCTGGAGCAAAAGATGATCCTGGATTTAGGGTGGGCCTTAAATGCAGCGGCTCGCGTCCAACCCCCAGACCGGGTGGCTTTAAAACGACACATATTTATTTCTCAGGAGTTGTGGAAGCTGAAGTCAGGATAAAGGCAGCACACATTCCGATGCTGGTGGGGTCCTCTTGGAGCACCGTCAGCCTGTCCCTGTGTCCTCGCATGGGGGAAGGGGTGGGCTAGCTCTACAGGGTCTCTTTTCTAAGGGCGCTAATCCCACTGGTGAGGGCTCCATCCCCATGACCTGCTCACGGCCTGACAGCCCTACTTCCTAATACTTTCACACTGCGGGATTAGGGATTCCAGCTATGAATTTTGTGGGGGGCACAAACATTCAGACCATGGCAACTGTGTCCCCCTAGTAGGAGAGACAAAGAGATGGCCCTGTGTGGACAGATGCAAAAGACGGAGAGTTGCAGCCACAGGTGGGTGTCCGCCTGGGGCCCTCAGAAGCTGGGACGGACAAGACGGATCCTCCCCTGAGTTTCAGGACAGGTGTATGGCCCTGCCAAGGCCCAATCTGGGATTCCTGGTCTCCAGAACCGTAAGAACATAAATCTCTGTTGTCCTACGTCACCACATCTGGGGTCATTCATTACAGCAGCTGCGGGAAGTTTATACATGGCCCCCGGGGGGCAGAACTGCTGCAGGAGACCAGAAACGACGCCTTGACTCAGAGCAGAGAGCGAAAGTCATGACCGTAAGGGCGACGGTGCACCGGCAACATTCCGGCAATTGTTGTCAGTCAAGGAAGGACAGAGCTCCGGACGGGGAACGGCAAAGGAACAAACAGCGTCACAGATGCTCTCCACTGCAGGAGCACGAGGCCCCGGGAGTCCCTAGCTCCCGACTCCAAGACCCAGAGAGCAGGCAGGGGGCAGTCCGTCCCCTGGGGTGAACAGCGGGGAGGCGTGGAGGGTCCCGGGAGGTGGCGGAGCCGTGGTTCTCAGCAGGGGTATGCTGGCACCTGTCCTCACTCCGAGGAGACACTCGGCAGGGCCTGCACTTTGAGGGGACGGATTTCTTGGTGGGGTCTGGACACGGAAGGCCCAGGGACGGTGTGTTCAGAGTCCCGGGAGATCAACGAGAACGGACTCCACGTGTGCACTCTAATTCCTTCTGCCCTAAGCACGGGGACGGGGACGGAGACGACGGCACGTTGTACCCTCGTGCCAGGATGCAGGATTTGAAGGACAAGCCCTTGTTCAGTGAGGCAATGCAGGTGAAGGGCTCCCCTTCTGGGAACTGATGCTCCACTGGGAACACGGCCCGGGAGCACGGAAATTTCCATCCGCCTCCTACCACATTCAAGGGCCCGAGACAATGATTTCCTGAGCTACCGTTTCATTTAAGGCCCTGGTTGTCAAGCAAGAGAGGGGTATTGGCTCCCATCTCTGCTCAGGCACGTTCGGCAATGTCTGGAGATTTCTGGTTTGGGTTGTCACAACGGGGGAAGGGACTGGTCCGGACACGTGGTGGGAGGCGAGCAGGGAGGCTGGTCAGTATCCATCGTACGGCGGACAGGACTCCCCCCACAGAATGATGCATGTGGCCCTCAGTGTCAGTACTGCTGAGGCTGAGAAGCCCGGTCTCGGCATGAGAAACCCTGTCCTGGCAATTCCTGCTTCGAAGAGGAAGCTGGGCTGTTCCTGCGTGTCCAGCATCAGAGCACGCCTGAGGGTACGAGAAGGAAGAAAGCAGAACAGTGCCGTCCGTGCTCCTCTGCTCCAGAGTTTCCAGCCTGGAGAGGGGTCCGCGTGCCAGCAAATCCCATTGTGATAATGACAGTGTTTCATATCTGCCCCCCCTCTGCTGTAACTCAGCTACTGTCTGAGGTCACACTGACCGGGCCTGACCCCCGTTTCCCAGGTCCTGCGTGGCTTTCAGTTTCTTCCACTGCAGACAGAATGCCGGATCATTTATAAAATGGGATGGGGTGGGCTCTCCTCTTCACATGGTTCCAGGCAACAGAGTGTCACTGGTGTGGAAATTCCCCACGTTGGAGCCCTGAGCCCCGGTGGGGTGGTGCTGGATGGGGAGACTTTGGGAGGTGACTGGGGTCCTGTGAGGCCATGAGGAGGAGCCCCCGAATGAGATCGGTGCCCTTCTAAGAAGAGGGAGGCACAGCTGAGCAAAAGCTCACCATGCCGGCACCCAGACCTCGCACCTCCAGCCTCCAAGACGGTGAGAGATACATGTCTCTGATGGACGCCATGTGTCCACACGACATCAGCACAGCGGCCCACGCTCAGACACAAAGGTGAAAACGTTATGCCCAGGCTGCACCCAAGTCCTGGAAGATGCTGGATACAGTTAACGTCCCTCCTCTCTTAACCTGGGCAGAGGAGGGAAGCTGCCCTCCCTTCGGGGGCTCAGATGCACATCCCCAGGGGACCCAAAGCAACAGGCCTCTCACACGCCCATTTAAACTTCTCACTCTACAGTGAAGCCCTTGAGGCAACCAGGCCTGCAGAGAGGACCCCCATCAGGATTCTGGGGCATACAGAGTATACGCCCCAAATTCACGTCTACCCACAGCCTCGTAATGTGACCCCATTTGGAAAGAGGGTCTTTGCAGGTGTAACTGGTTAAGAATCTGGAGATGAAGTCATGTTGGATTTACAGGGCGAGCGCCAAGTCCCAACAACTGGTGTCCGGAGAAGCAGAGGACGCAGAGATGTGGGGAGAAAGCCACGTGAAGGCAGAGGCAGAGACGGGAGGGACACGGCCACAAGCCCAGGGATGCCCGGTGTCTCAGCACTAGGGAAGGGGCAGGAAGGACCCTCCCCTAGTGCTGGCTTGGGCACAGGTGGGAGCCTTCCTAAGTGAAAGCTATCGTCGACTGTAGGCCTCTCCTTGGTGGGCCTCGCAATGTCAGTGTTTGCATCTTTGTCATGAGGTGACTCAAGTCTCTGGAGAAGAGTGGTCTGGGGTCTTCCGGGTTGTTGAGGGGGAAGAGGCCGCAGGGAGCAGATGTTCCCTTCATTCCCACTGGTCCCTGCACCCTCCAGGAGACCTCCTATTTGCCCTACGAAGCCTCTGTGGTTGGGCGTCTGAACAGAATCCTGTGCTCTGCTGGGGAGGGGGAGGGTGGTATCTGGGATCCAGAAAATGGGGCAGAGGACCCCGGGGCCCAGCTCCCTGGCATCCAGGATTTCTACCCGCCCTACAGGGCTACTTGCCCTGTTTCGTCCTGCCTTCTGGGAAACACGCACCCAGCCCACCGCCTGTTTTTAAACGGGAAGAGTCAAAGAAGAGTGTATTGTGACCCTCGAAAATGATCTGGGATTCCAATGTCAGTGTCCACACTGAAAGCTTTGTGGGAGCATGGCCACCCCCAATTCACATCTGTGTGGACTGGGGCTGCTTTCAGCTCAAAGGGTAGAGAGGTAAGTGGTTGACACAACTCTCAGGCGTGGTCTATAAAGCCAAAAAAGCAGAAACACTCTGCCAACCGCTGCTACGTAGCAAACAGACCTTGCGTGTGCACCAGAGGAAAAAAATCAGGAAGGATGGACAAAAAGAGGTCTGTTTCGTCGGGAAGGAAGCCAGCCAGGCCCTGGGATCTAACCCTTCCACGTCTCAGACAGGGACGCTCCGGAGAAGCATCACAGTTCACAGGGGCTCTCCAAGAGGCCTGACCAGGGACTTAACATTTTAGAAAATGATTCCACAACCCAATGCCTTTTTCCAGCGTAAGTTTAACTACACCATTTCAGTGCAACTAGAAAGGGGCAGAATTTTTAAATCTGCAAAGTTATTTTCTTCATCATATGAAATTTAGTCTTAATCTCTACTGGGCAAAAACCGTGTGTATAAAAATTCAATCACTCTGATAGAGCAGAGCAGCCTGTTGAAATCTCCTCATTGAATTGCCATTTAATGTGCGTAGACAAAGAAAATCAGTCAAGTAAGAACCGTACGACCCAGAGACCATCTGGGTTGGGCTGCACATTATTTTCTGAAATGTGGGACATTCAGAAAAGGGTCATTTCCGGCAAGTTAGGTAGTAAAGTGACACTTTGATCACATGCACTGTTCTGCATTTAGACTGTCGACTCACAAAGGCATTGGGTTTCTAGACAAGGAGATCATCTGTTCCAGGAGGTTCTGGAGACATCCTGGAGGTCCTGCTCTCTGCCCTGAGCACCAGTCCCAAGCTCTACCCACCTTGGCACACAGTCGTCTCTTCCATCCAAGGGATACACGTTGCCCTTCCTGACTGCTGACGTCACCTGGAAAACTCAGAATCGGCTGTCTCTGCTTCCCAAACCGAGTCAAGACCACTGTTCTGTGTCACGTAAAGGAGGAGACAACAGGGGAGCAAGTCTCGTCCTTGCTTTGCTTCTTCCGCCCAAAAGAAATGGCCCTGAGTGGTTGTCAAGTGCCTTGGGAGACTCCAGTAAACGCTGGAGGGTCAGGAGCCCAGTGCTTACACGGCCAGTGACGGGGATCCTTACAGAGACCCCGAAAGGTGCGGCTGGCTGTCGGTGGCCACCGGAACTCGCAAAGGAACGTGGGGCAGGCTGCTCTCCCTGGCGCACCTCATCACCTGACTGGAGAACCTTGGGCCTCCTAGGTTTGCAGGGATTCCACAAAGACAGAGACACTCTTTTAAGAAAAGCATACTGAATTTCAATGTTTTCTTCCATCTGTCTTGTTAGTAAGTGAAGAGACTGGCCAACTACCCTTCACTCTTTCACGACGTGCTTGGCGTACTGAGACTCACACGGTTCCAAACGCATGCACGGGGCGCCTGGGGGGCTCAGTCGGTGAAGCCTTTGCCTTTGGCTCAGGTCCCGATTCCGGGGTCCTGGGATCGAGTCCCGAGTCAGAGTCCCTGCTCAGTGCGGAGACTGCTTCTCCCTCTGCCTTTATCCCTCTCCCACCCCCCGACTTGTTCCCTCTCTCTCAAATAAAAGCTTTAGGGAAAATAAAACAAAACAAAAAAAAAACCACAAAAGAACACGTATAACTCTTGACTCTCCCCAAAATGAACTCCAAAGAGTCTGCCGATAACAAAGTCAATCAACACGTATTTAGTATGTGATAGGCATGATATACTGTGTTCTTACATTACAGTAAGCTGGAGACAAGAAAAGTGAGTAAGAAAATTATAAATGATACATTTAAAGTACTGTACTGCATTTGCAGGAAAAAAAAAAAAAATCCACATCTAAGTGGACCTGTGCAGGTCAAGGCTCAAACGTATTTCAAAACATTGACAATTGTGGAGAAAAATTTCATTCTGTGTCTTTGTTTATTTGATGGAAAGCTGCTTAAAGTCTTAATTTTATTTACTATGAACCACTCTTAAGGTTGCTGCTTTTAAGGACTTGTCGCTACGAAATCAATGTACAGCACAGCTATTTAAATAGTCTTTTATTTATAGCCCAAGAGAAAAATATCACAGGAAGCGCTGATGGCTCACTGAGTCTTTGTGAGTCTCTATTATAGCTCTGAATAATGACATAAAACTCTGTAAGTTCCCTTACACGAGGAAGCACTAGGAACGTTATAAAACGAAGCCTAAAATGAGGCGTCTGGTCCCCCTCAAACCCGGTGAACTCAGCGTTCTCCATCACGGTCCTGAGCTAACGGCCCATGAGTGCACAGGCCCAGAGCTCACTGTTGCCTCGGCTTCTCCAAAGCCGTGCTCTGCCCTCACTGATACAGGAGCCCGGTGCTACCGACGTCACAGAAGGAGCGTAGAGCTGCAGATGACACGGACGTCCAGGACACACTAGGGTTTCCAACGTCTGCACACGGACGTGGTAACGGAAAAGGAAGGTGGGCACCTTCCAGACAGCTCCCAGAGGCAGTGGATTCCTTCTGCCTGCCTCGTGCATCCAAAAATGTGAGCAAACCAATGGCAGACCCTACCCTGGTGACCCCCGGATAATGCGAAAGTGATTCTCCCGATTTGCAAGGAGCACGGTATTAAAACAGGATCGTTTCCATCCTCAACTGTTCCTCTGTGCTGGCTCTTTGCACGGATTTGCAGAGTTTCCGTCGTGATGTCTGGGTTGATGCCCTTTTCTGTGAATCATTTCAAATATAAAATTCCTGGGGTGCCTGGGTGGCTCTGTGGCTTAAGCCTCTGCCTTCAGCTCATGTCATGATCTCGGGGTCCTGGGATCGAGCCCCGCATTGGGCTCTCTGCTCAGCAGGGAGCCTGCTTCCCCCCTCTTCTCTCTGCCTGTCTCTGTGCCTACTTGTGATCTCTGTCTCTCTGTCAAATAAATAAATAAATAAAATCTTTAAATATAAAATTCTTGCCATTTGAGTCCGTGCTGCGTGGAATGTCTGAGAGAAGGAGGCATCGAGGGTTCCCTGGGTTCCGGTGTCTGGCATGCTGGGCAGATGCGGAGAAAGGCACCAGGGCTGCAAAGTGATGCCGGAACCATGCGCTGAGGGCTGTCTGCTTTCAACCGGGGAGTTGGCCACGAAGGGCCCGGTGCCGTGCTCGAGAGTTCATGCGACCCCACTCCTGACAGTGGGACCCATTCGGCATCATGTGGCTGCTCCAGGGGACACGAAGGAAGGGTTTCCAGCCGAGCACACTGTGTAATCCGGCCTGGGGCTGAGGAGGCGTGCGCCCCTGTCAGTCACGTGAACATACTCTGTAGTGCACCGTCACGACGTCTTTCCACCTCACCTGCCCAGGAGTTTCGGCAAAATACAACTATGTCTTCCTCGCAGGACTTCAGACATTTTAGAAAACAAACGTAATTTTTCTTTATTATGCTAAAATACATGCGACATACAATTAACCGTATTTTTTTTTTTTTAAGATTTTATTTACTTGTCAGAGAGACAGCAGAAGCAGCAGGAGCGATAGAAGGGAAAGCAGACCCCCAGCTGAACAAAGAGCCTGATGTGGGACTCGATCCCAGGACCGTGAGATCAGGACCTGAGCCAAGGCCAGTTGCCCAACAGACAGCGCCACCCAGGCACCCCTAAAATTGACTGTATTTAAGTGGACGCGGCAGTGGCCTTAAGTACATTCTCATCTCGTTCAAGACACCGTTAGCTAGTTCCCGGAATGTCCCATTTCCAAACCGAAAGGCTGCCCCCGTTAAAGGCTAAGGCCGCATTCCCCCTGCCAAGGTGGTGGCGCCCACACTCCTCCTTTCTGTCTCTGTGATGGGATGGCCGTCCGTGCCTCCGGGGCTGGAACCCCTCAGCGTCTGTCCTTTGCTGTCCGGCTCAGTGCGCGCGGCACAAGCCCTCGAGGGTCATCTGTGCCGCAACAGGTGTCAGAACTCATCTCCAAGGCTGAGGAGTACCCCTTGTTCGCATCCACAACACAGTGCTTATCCACCAACGGACCCTGGGCTGCTCCCACCTTTGCTGTAACCAGCCCTTGCTCTTGATTTCTTTAAACAAGAAATGTAATCTTGAATTTCTTGAGCAACCGTCATGGAGCCCCAAGGAAGCATTGTGCCCGTGGTGAACTGTATCTGTGAGACAAGGCGGAAAACTGATAACATGTATCCGCTCGCGGTCTCTGCATACAACGTATCCCCGTGAGTGCGGTCAGCCCGCTGGAATAGGGCTGTGCCGGAGGGGGCACACCCGGCAGCCATCCTGAACCGCCGCTCATTGGTACGACACGTCCCTCTGCACGTCCAGCAGGTGCTACCCAGGTGCACAGTCCGCAGCCCTGAGCCGAGCACCTGCTCCTAACACACCCAGAGCCTCTCCCTGGGGCCTCGAAGCTCCTCTCCCAGGCCGTCGGCGGCCCAGCCGGCTCCAGTCTTTTAGCTCTGTCCATGAGAACCATTCATTTTCTCCCGTCTCGAGTAGACAAGACTTTGAGGCAAGGATTTCTTGTATTATCTTATCCTTCCAAGGACTTAAAAGTCTGTGGGAAAACCACCACACATTTTACAACAGAAACCGTAATTCCTTTTTTGTTTTAAGATGTTATTTCTTTAGAGACAGAGCAAGAGTGAGCGCACAAGGAGGGCGAGAGCCCCGCGGAGGGAGAAGCAGGCTCTCCGCGGAGCAGGGAACCTGACACGGAACTCGATCCCAGGACCCTGGGGTCAGGCCCTGAGCTGAAGGCAGATGCTACACCGACGGAGCCCCCCCAGGTGTCCCGGAAATTGTAATTCTTTGAGAAAAACATTTACGACCACAGGCATGTAATGTCTAGGATCCTAGAGAGTAAAGACATTTATCTCATTTTCCTTAGTCTAGAATGTCTCCATTATTCTTTAGTAAGTAACAGTGAAAGCAGTTAGCAGCCTTTCAACATGGAAATTTTAAACCCAGAAAGAAATCAGGTCCGTATACAACATCAGAGAAGGTGGCGTATTTAAGCAAAGGGGGGAGAAAAAGTTCCGAGGTTTGCCAGTTCCATCTGACCAGCAACTAATCCCTTTCTCCAGCTCCTTCCCACACCCTGCAACGACCATCTTCCTGGATATGTCCCTGACGTTCTTTCTTGAAGAGAAAAGCAGCGCGGGATCAGCGGAACGGATCATCACAGCTGTTCATGGATGATTTTCCTCGTCACCTGTCACGTGTGTCCTTTAATTGTGCAAGGTCAGTGGACGCAGCGAGCCTCATTACCAGGAGCGGGCTCCGGGCTTAGCCTGGAAGGCTTCTCCAGGGTGGTGGAATCAGCCTGGGGTCCGGGGCTGCCGCCGCAAACCTCAACAGGAGAGGCCAAGTCCCTGAGCACCTGGGACTTCTCGGCACGCGTTCTGCGTGGACTTGGAAAGGACCGCGCCGCGTGGACAGCAGCCCACGACAGGCTGTCACGTTTCCACGTTATTGCAGGACGCCGACCTCCTCCACGTGAGGCCGCGACACGTGGTGGGAGCAGCTGCGTGCGCGGCCAGAGCTCCACATTCTGGACTCTGTGCCGGGCCCTGAGGACACCCTCCGCAGCCTCGGGGCAAGGAGCTGAAGTCCTGCAGGCCCCGAGGCCACCCTGGTGCACGACACACACAGTGTGTTCTGGGGTTTCCCAGGCTCCGTGTTACTGAGACAGGCAGACCCCGGAAAAGGCACAGGACCGGCTCATGTCTTCTTCCAACTGCACTCAGCCCTGGACTCAGTTCGGACCTGCAGCATGATAACGGCACCCCGTAACTGCTCGGGGGCAGGAAGCCTGCTCCGGACACCTCATGAGCAAGGGGCGGCCTGCAGGTCACGGGATCGCCAAGGATGCTCACCGAGCCTCCCGGGAAGAGCACAGTCCTCACTGCCTTCATATCTCTCTCGGTCTAAAGGCAGTGTTAGATGATCAGTTTAAAGAATACAAAAAGTTTTCATGCATGGCGCCTGGGTGCCTCAGTGGGTTAAGCTTCTGCCTTCGGCTCAGGTCATGGTCTCAGGGTCCTGGGATCGAGCCCCGCAAGAGGCTCTGTGCTCAGCAGGGAGCCTGCTTCCACCTCTCTCTCTGCCTGCCTCTCTGCCTACTTGTGATCTGTCAAATAAATACATAACGTCTTAAAAAAAAAAAAAAGTTTTCATGCCATGAATCCTGTCCGTAGCTTCTACAGATGCTCGTGAATGGTTTTACTCTTTCACGGAGCGTGTGAGTGCGTGTGTGTATGTGTGTGTCCACACAAACACAGAGGCCGTGTGAGGGCTCCGGAAGGACACCCCTTCCCAGGTGATGAAGGAGTAAGGAATGGTTATGTCCACAGAGTAAAAGTTACGGGGTTTCCAAAGTCTATTACGAGAAGCAGGCATCATTTTGGTAATTACAGAAACATGAAAAGGAGGGACATTGTGGTGGTGACTTGTTACCATGAAGGGACAGTTTCCAGACTTAGGACTGTCCTTTCCTGCTACGGTGATAAACCTCACGTGTGAGAAACCATCCTGAGACTCGCCGACCGTCCTTGTACACTGCCGTGGACTGCTCTAAGACGCTTCACCAGGGCAACCGTACAGCCTCCAGCCTTCAAGTACCCACTGCTCATTCGGTTCCAGCCCTGGATTCTCAGGTGCGCATTAACTAGTGCCACCATCATGGGACACGGGGCCGGTGGTCCACTGAGGCCGTCAGACTCCCCCTGAGCTGAAGTCCTTATACCCTGGCCCCCCTCTAGCCCACCTTGCCCCCCCACCTCCTCACCAGGTGACATAAGGCCACAGGGACAGCCCCCGCCCCAGCAGGGTTTCATTCTGGCACAACTTTTCTTCCAGATCCCACCGGTTCCCCCGTCTGAGACTCAGGAAAGAGAGGAGCTCCACACCAAGGACTTCCCAAACGGAGCTGAGAGCCCTGCCCATGTCCTCCTCAAGCACACCAATGACGAGAGGCCGGCTTCCAGGGGTCACAGAAGCAAGTCCCTTGCTGCCTGACATAAGTCCACACCCACTCCTTTCCACCTGGAACAGCCGTGCTCTCCCCGATCACCTGCCCATACCTTACACGTTCTCCTCAGTTTACCCCCACGTCCAGCACCTGTGAAAAAGGTGCCACTGTGCCAGGAAAAAGAGGCCTTATTTTGTTTCTGTCCACAGCCCGTCTTGAATTTCTGTTTGGCATGAACTATGCTCCTGCGGGGTTTCCCTCGCGTGGCTACGTACGTCCCCTCAACGGACTACACACCCCACGGGGAAGGTCCCCTAGAGTACCGCCTCGGCACTAGATGCACGGAAGGGCTCAGGGAGGAAAGACAAATATGACGGGACGACGCCCAGGGACCAAAAGCCTTCTTGCCCACCTGCATGGTGGCGAGTACAGGCAGAAGAGGAGGGAGGCTGTCGACAGCTGTGCTGATGGCCTCCAGGGGCGGAGGCTGTAAGAACCACAAACAAGGAAGCCGGGAGGAAAAGAAAAGGCGCACACTTTGCATCGCATGGAAGCCCACAGGATGAGACAGGCTGGCACACAGACGGACTCCAGGAGCCACGGGACGAGGGCCCCCACGGTGCTGAGTCAGGCGCCTACACAGATGGCCACTGTCTTTCCATGAGGCTGAGCAGAGACGGAGAAAAGATGACGCACTTCTCAGCCCTGGTGAGGACCGGATGCGGCCTGGGGAAAGTTCCACTGACACTCCACCGTGTACCTGCACTTTCCTAGGGGGGACCTGAGCCAGGACCCGAGCTCCAGGAACACTCGGGAGAGCTCAGTGGGACAGTGGCGACTGATCCGCCACACACACCCAACCTCAGAGGCCAGGACACCTGGTAGCTCCCCTCCCTTAGTCACCCCTCCCTGCAGAGAAGGCCTGGGCACCACACCGTTGGCTGTCCAGGGGACCAAGTTTCCCCTCGGGGTGATCTCGTAAAGAGCGAGGAGGCAGGCGGCCCAGAGCGGCCCGTGTGTGAGGACCTGGCCTTCTCACACTCCTCTGAACTGGCCCAGCGCCCATGCCTGAGGCTTTCACTTGGGAAATCCTACAGCCGGTGGAGGAACAGAACAGGGAAGCCTTCCGGACGATTCTGTACCATGAAAGGTACCTCTTTCTTGTTACTGGCTTTGTAAGCCAAATTATCACACTGACTAAATTATGCAAAAATACATTATTGCATCGATCTCGAAGAATCCACGGACAAAGCGACTGGCTGGAAACAGAATGTAGGTCACCAACACCTTTCAGAGGGATTACTACTGAAAAGGTTTTCCTGTGTGCCAAGTCAAGCATACATTTCAGCATGTAAAACCACATGTGTTAAAGCCTCAGAAAACATACAGTAGATGAACCAGGTTCGGAGAGTTTTCTACACTGTTGCCGCAATGTGAAAGAGCTCTGTTTCCATAAAATAAACCCTTCTTCACGGGTGGTTCCCGTTTGCCTATGAAGTCACGTACAAAATGCCTACAGAGCACACTGCTGCGAAGTATTTCCTGCTGGGGACGTCCATAGCCCAGTCCTCCAGAAGGGACCCTTTCTACACCATCTATCAGTGCAGCCCTACTGACGGGAGAAGGGGCCTCGTCAGTTCCCCCTGTGTCTTTAAGTCCAGTGGGTCAGCCCTATTGTCCAAGCAGGCACAGACACACCCCTGCCTCATAATAGCGGGCTGTTGCCTCTGGTGATGCGCCCAAGGAAGGACATACCCCGCACCATACATGGGCGGGGGCTCCTGCCCTTGGTGATGGGCCAGCAAAGGACACACCCCTGCATCATAATCAGGGGCTCCTGCCCCTGGTGATGGCCCGGGGGAAGGACACAGGCCTGCATCACCATTGGCGGCTGCTTTCCCTGGCAATCTGCCATCCATTCCTCCAATTTAACTTGCTAAATTCCTGCGTGGGCCTCAGCTCTCACCGTGAAAGCAGGAAATAATGAATGCCCGTGAATGAATAATACAGCCTCCCGACAGGCAGCTTTCTCATCTAATAAACCCAAGGGGACTTCCAGGACCAAAACCACCCCAGCAGAAAGTACCTTCAGAAAGAGAAGGGATGAAAGTCGTCAGGGGTTACGGGATCATCCCCAGTTTAATAATGGGAACGAAGCAGGGAGTGAACCCAGTGAACACCCAGTTCTCGAAAGAGGACGGTGGCCACTCTTTCCGAATACTGTTCCTGCCCCAGGGCTCTCGGAGATGACCTTTGCGGTGGATTTCAGGTTCGGCGCAGGCACGGAGACAACAGGTGGGGTGCGGAATGGGAGGGAGACAGGACGAGGCATGTGTTTCAGGGTAGAAAGCTTTCCCCTACTTTCTGCAGGGCTCATCAGAATCAAGTAAGGTATCTTCTGCTTCCTATTGTAATTGTACCAGCCTCACTCCCAAGAGTGGCTAAGAGGGCAACAAGTGGTAGAGAGAGAAGTCAGCTAGGGAACTTCTGCAGGGCTCAACTCTCTTCCAAGGACTAGCTCCTGCCTCACTTACAAGGCAGAAATTTCTGGATTGGGTGATCTTGTGTGATTATCTCTGAGTGCAGAGGATACCTCAGTCATTGTGAAAGTCAAATGGGAACACTGCGACTCAATTTGCCACGTAGAGGTCAGGACATAGACGTCTTAGCGTTCTAGGCCACACCAGCTGCGGAAGTTTGAGCTCCCATGTTCTGGGTCCCGCCGTGGAGCTCAACTCAAGGATTTCTAGAATACAGGACAAAAATGCAAGAAGGAAAAGCACTTCAGAGGCCTGGGTAGATAAGAAAGCAAAACGGCATTTGCATACCTAATACATGATGGATGCTCTGCAGTTAAACAACGAAAGATAATCCAGGTCAAATGTTAACTGTCTGGACAAATCCTTAGCTAGATTAACTAAGAAAAAACAAGAGAAGGCTCAAATAACTAAAACCAGACATGAAAAAGAGGGGACATTAAAACCAGTGCCACCGAAATTTAAAAAAAAAAAAAAGGATTTAGGAGAGTAGTATAAAAAAGTGGATGCCAAGAAATGGATAAACTGCTAGAAACATACGCCCCTATATCAAGATCGAATTAAGAAATAGAGAGCCTGACTGGATATGAAATACTAAGGACATGTGTTCAGCAATCAGAAACCTCCCAACAAAGAAAAAGCCATGACCCATGAAGCCTACCGCACAACCAAACAGGAATTAACACCCAGACTGCACAGACTCTTCCAAAAATTTGAAGAGGAAGGTATGTTTGCTCATTCTGTGAGGCCAACATTACCCTCATATGAAAAGCAGACAAAAACACGACAAGGAAACTGAGAGCGATCGTGAATATTGGGGCAGAAACACTCGATAAAATACTAGCATTCTGATTTCAACAGCACCAGGACTATCCACCGTCACCACACGGAAGTTATTCCTGGAATGCACGGATGGTTCGCGACACACAAAAACCCATGTGATGCACATGAACTAAATGAAGGACAAAAAAGACATCCCCTGACATGGAAAAAGCAACAGACAAGAGTCAACACCTTCTCAGGACACTTAGCAGTCAAGCTGGGAAAAAGAAAAGCAGGGACAATAAACCTGCATCAACGTAACAAAGTCTGCACGAGAAAAGCCCACAGCTCACACCATCCTCAACAGAAAAAGGTGGAAAGTGCTTCTCCAGGAAGATCAGGAACAGGGTAACGGTCCTACGCATTATACCGGAAGACCCAGCCGGAGCAATCAGGCAAGAATGACAAGTAAGAGGCATCCGAGATGTAAAGAAGACGTGAAGGGATCCCTGCTCGCAGATGACCGTGACCTTACACGTAAAAAACCCTGAAGGTTCCAAACACACCCAGACTGTTCGAACTGAAAAACAGTATCAGCAACATTTCAGGACGCAAAAATCAGCACGCACACATCGGCTGCATTTCTGTATAGTGACAGTGAACAATGTGAAAAGAAAGTCAAAACAATTCCATTTATAATACATCAAAAATGAACACAGAAGACGGTGAAGGCCTTGTACACGGAAGCGACAAATCACTGCTGAGAGTCATTTAAAAACATGATACAAATAAATGGAAAACATCCCCACGTGTGTGAACTGGAAAGTCTGACACCGTTAGAATGTCCACGCTCCCCAAAGCGATCGATATGCAGATTCAAAGCAATCCCGACCAAAATCCCGGGGGCGTTTTTGTTTTTTTGTATAAATTCAGAAATTCATCCTAAGATGTATGCAGACCCTCAAGGGACTCTGAACAGCCATAAAAATAGCAGAAAGGAATACTAGAAGGCGGACGTCTTGAACTCCTTGAAGGTACATTACAGAGCTGCAGGAGTCCAAGCAACGTGGTGCTGGTCTGAAGACGAACAGAACAGAATGGAAAGCCCGGAAGTGAACCTTCTCACACACGGTGGAAAGATCTTCAACAAAGACGCTGAGACCACTCGCGTGGGAAAGGACGGCCTCTTCCACCAAGTCCCACCCAGGCGGGACCTGCTGCGTATCCATATGCCAACGAATGACGTTTGGCCCTTATAGGACACACAAAGATGAACCTGAAGTGAACAAAACACCTAAAACTATCCCATTCCTAGAAGAAAACGGCGGACAGTTTTACGAAAATGGACTTTGTGATGATGTGTTAGATCCGACACCGAAAGCACAGGCAAGGAGAGCAAACATAGACAAATGGGACTGCGCCCAGCCTAAAAAATTCTGCACATCCAGGGACACCATCAAGAGGGTGAAAAGGTAACCCATGAAATAGGAAGAAAAAAAAATCTGCACACCATGTATCTGATAATGGGTCTATCCAGAACTTCACCAACAACCTATCTATAACTTAACAACCAAAAATTAACCCTATTTTTAAAAATGGGCAAAGAACTTAAAAAGATATTTCTCCAAAGAAAATACAGAAACAGCCAAACGCAAGTGGACTGATGCTCCACACCATTTATCGTTCGAGAAACGCACATCAAAATGACAACGAGGGGGCGCCTGCGTGGCTCAGGGGGTTAAAGCCTCCGCCTTCGGCTCAGGTCATGATCTCAGGGTCCTGGGATCGAGCCTCACATCGGGCTCTCTGCTTAGCAGGGAGTCTGCTTCCCCCCTGTCTCTCTCTCTCTCTGCCTGCCTCTCCGCCTACTTGTGATCTCTGTCTGTCAAATAAACAAAATCTTTAAAAAAAAAAAAAAAAAAAGACAATGAGTTGTTGTTTCACCCACCTTAGAATGGGTACTAGGGACAACCAAAGACCCACAGAAAATCATTAAGTGTTGGTGAAAACGCAGAGAAACTGGAAGAGCTGTGGATGGGGAGAAAGAAAATCAGATGATGCAGCCAGTGTGGACAACATTACGTTGGCTCCTCATGAGACTGAAAATAGAACCACCATGTAAAGCAAGAAGCCGTCTTCGGGGCACAGAAGCACGGAAGCTGAAAGCGTGGTCTCAGAACCGTATCTGCATTCCCACGCTCACAGGAGCCCAGAAGAGGAAATGACTCCAGTGAGTTTCAGCAGACGAAGGGACAGTGTGTCTAGCGGGACAATGGGAAATAAAGGGAGAGCATCCTGTCTCGTGCTGCAATGTGAGGGCCTTGAGGACATGACGCCACGTTCCAAAAGCCAGTCAGGAAAGGACAAATCCTGGAGGACCCCACCCCACCCCATATGAGGTTCCTAGAACAGTGCAATTCACACGGACAGGATGTGGACTCGTGGTACAAGAGGGAGGCCGGATGGGGAGTCAGTGCTTGATGGGGACAGAGTCTTTGTTTTGCAAGACGAAGACATTTTAGAGATGGGTGGTGGGGACCATCACCCTCGCAATGGCTAACTGGACGCGTCAACGTGTATGAGACGGTAAGTTTTACTGCGTCTGCTTTTAACCGTGATTTAAAAAATGAACTGTACGGGGGCACCTGGGTGGCTCAGTGGGTTAAAGCCTCTGCCTTCAGCTCAGGTCATGATCTCAGGGTCCTGGGATCGAGCCCTACATCGGACTCTCTGCTCAGCGGGGAGCCTGTTTCCCTTCCTCGCTCTCTGCCTGCCTCTCTGCCTACTTGTGATCTCTCTCTCTCTGTCAAATAAATTAAAAAAAATCTTTAAAAAAAAATGAGCTGTACGGGTCATTGTCCCAGGGTCCTGGGATGGAACCCTCCATCAGGTCTGCGTCTCCTCCTCCCTCTGACCTTCCCCTGACTGTGCACACTCAGTCTCTCTCTCAGGTGCATATATTTAAGAAACAATCTTAAGAAAGGAGCTGTGTGGATGTGTTTGCATCAGGAAGGGTGATCAGGCCATCTGCGTGTGCAAAGAGCACAGGACGGGAGCCGAGGCGTTGGGCGTGCATCGCGGAGCCTGTACCCTGTACTGACACTCGGCTAGGCCTGCCATGCACGCACAGCCCATGTGGTTTGTGTGTCGCGGGCAGTGGCGTTCGCGGGGCCTTTCCAGGAAACTCTCCACTGCCAGCCTTACTCACTGTGCACTCTGGGATGGATGGATAAGTATTTCTAAATACACGCACATTTCAAAAACAACTCGGAATCACTTTAACACAACTGTAAATCCCCAAATCAGTGCTGCAACTGCAGATTTTTCTCTCTCTCTCTCTCTCCTTGCTGTAAGAATTCCAAGACGGAGAATTCACCCGTCTTCCTCAAGATTCTCAAAACCGCACACCGTTTTCAAGCGTCTTCCGGCCCTGCCACCTAGCACATTCCTGACCGTCTCACTTCTAGCAAGAAACAGCAGACCATCCGGCTCTGAGCGATCTTCAGTGTACAAGCGCCACGACAGGATGAAAAGTCATCTCTGCTTTCCCAGGAAAACAAGGAAAGAGAGGGGAGCAGGGCTTACAGACATGTTGCAAATGAACTGTGCCCTAACTGTAAAAAGAAAAACAAAAAAGAAAAGAAAGTTAAGGTTCTTGAGGGAGACGCAGGGACTGGGTCATCACGCATGGGCTGACGTTTCAACAGCCGCTGAGATAAATCTGTCCCTGATTCTGAACAGGAAGAGGCAAATCCACCGATTACATCTTGAAGCAATCCCCCCACGGATACGCTGTTTAGACAACACCGGAACAAACACGGTTCGAATGATTTTGGATCTCGGGACGCAGTGCAAGGAATGCATATGATTTCGAAAAGCCCAGATGGAGTCTCAGCATAGGGCCAGCCCGACTGTCCCTGGGGTGGCGGGGAGCCTCACACAAGACGAGATTTTGCTGAGACGGGATCGAGACAAAAGACGACACAAAGCCAGCGCGTTAACGGGCGCTGGCCCTTTGCCGTGATTTTGAGCAACGCCGCGGAAGCTCCCGAGTGTAATCCCCTCGGCGGGAGGGCACGGTACCTGGCATCAGACCCGCGGTGGGGAACACTTCCTTCAGCTTCGTCTGGCTTTCTTCCACCAGCTCCTCTTTGGACATGGGGAGCTGCAGGACGTCTATGATGATCTGGGCTGCCTCTAGCGCCTTTTTTCCCATAACCAGGGACTTGACCTCCCAGCTGTATTTCTTTCCGTAGCGGTCACATATTTCTTGGAACACCACGGAATAGAGCCGCTCGGTATCTGCAGGGAGAGAGATACGGCGATGGTGAGGGGGGCGTGCTGTGCGAAGGCGGACCCCCGGCCCGAAGAGCACGGGGAGCTGTGGAAATGCTGGCAATGCCGCAGGTCATTCAGACAACAGGGCCCGGGGTCGCCCCTCTCTGTTGGCTGCAGTGTGTCTGCAGCTGGGATCTGGAAGGTTGAAAACGGGGAAAGAAAGGAGGCCCATTTTCTGGGGAAGCAGGCTTTGATACAAACTCGGTGTGTCTGGACCTGGCGTGGTGAAGGCCATCCCGTGAGGCCATCGGCTACGACTGAAGCGGCGGCGAGCAGGCAGCACCCAAGGGTTGTGCGGGCAGCCCTGCGCTGGCGGGGACACCTCCCTGCCTCCTTTGTGAGCAGTGAGCACAGCGGGCGTGTGGATGAGGCCCTGGGAGCCGGGAGGCTCCGTCGTGAGAATGGGGTGCGTCTGTCCAGGCTCATGTTGCTCTGCCGTGCTCTCCCCGAACCTCCCTCACAGCCCTTCTCACGCCCGCTGTGTGTTGCGGGCGGGGGGTCTCCCACACCAAGACGTGCGGGGCACCAGCCGGGTACCCGACGATCCAGCTCCCGTCCGACAGAGGTCTCACGGCCGAGGGGCTGCCCCAAACCGTAACGAGATGCCAGCGCACACCAGTCAGAGGGGCTGCTACCGAAAACACAAGCAGAGCCAGCGCCAGCGAGCATGTGGAGGAAAAGGAACCCTCGCGCACTGGGGTGGGAATGCCAACGGGGTAGACGCTCTGCACGACAGCAGAAAGTTAAGGACAGAGCTACGACACAGGCCAGCTGCTTCTGGGAATTTACCTGCAGGGAACAACAACGCTGAAGCAAACACACACGTGCCACGGCGCCGGGCTCCCGGAGGGCTCCGTCGGTGAAGCATCTGCCTTTGGCCCAGGTCGTGATCCCAGAGTCCAGGACTGAGCCCCGCATCGGGCTCCTTGGTCAGGGGGGGGTCTGCTTCTCCCTCTCCCTCTGCTGCTCCCCCTACTTGTGCTCTCTCTCAAATAAATACAAATCTTAGGGGGAAAAAAGGGCCTGTGCACCCCATGTTCACTGAGCACTATGTACAACAGCCAAGATATGGAAGCATCCCCGTGTTCACGGATAGACGGACGGATCAGGACGGTGCACAGAAGAAAGCACTGCTTAGAAGAAAGGAAATCCCGCCCTTTTGGACAACATGGACAGACCTCCACGGTGTTCTGCAAAGTCAGAGAGACACAGGAGGTTGTATGGTTTTGTCCCCTTGTGAAATGTCAAGGATGGAACCAAGAGAGTAAACAGAATCTTCAACACGGAGAACGCAGCGGTGGGCACCGGAGGGGAGGGGGGAGTGGGGGATGGGGGGTGGGTGGGGTAGGCAAAGGGGACCTGGAGGTGCACAGCGCACGGAGGAAGTAAGTCACAGGGATGGGGGACACAGCACGGGGGACACAGTCAATACTTTGTGACAGCTCTGCGTGCGCCACACAGGCTGACTGGGCTGACCGTGGGCACCGTCTGGTAATGCACAGGAATGCACGATCACGACGACATAAGCCTGAAAGTAATAAGGTATTGTGGATCGGTCATACCGGAAACAGCCAGCGCTCAGCCCCACAGGACTGCCCCAAGCCCCCAGCAATGCCAAATTCAAGCCCCGACTGTCTCCTGTGATGTAGATGGGAGGTCCCAGGACCCCGTCTTGGGCCTCGCGGCTTTGCTAGAGTGGCTCCCAGCGGTCAGGAAACGCTGACTCACTGTCCCCTGCTGTATCACACAGGGTACGCACAACCATGCAGGGAGCGTGCGCAGGGAAGACGGGCCGAGGGCAAGCTGCACAGGGAAGGGCGCGGAGTCCCACGGTCTCTCCGGTGCGCCTTTCTCCCGGCCCCTGCACGCCCATGTCTGCCAGCGGGGAAGCTCTCGGGACGCCTGTACTCTTGGGGTTTTCATGAAGGTTTTGCCACGGAGGCATGAGGCGTCACCCACCCCACCTGCAGCCCTGCACCCCCGTCCGGAAGACGCGGACAAACAGGAAGCGCCATGGTTCCCAGCACGCCTTGCTCGGCCGGTGCAGGAGCCCACCGGGGAGGGCGTCTGCACAACTCAAGACGGGCCTGTCGCTCACAAAGTACGAGGGCTTCAGGAGCTCGGTTTCAGGAACCAGGGTCCGACGACAAACATTACAGCAAGGACGTGCCCAGTGATGTTGTTATCGCTTAGGACTTTTGGACGGTTCTGGGAGCTCTGTGCCAGCAACGGGGACCCCAGACCAACACAAACGGTTTCTATTATCTCACAAGGCTAGACCGTGTCCCCAGGAAAGGCCAGTCTGGGAACTGGATCCCAGCTGGAGACTTTCGAGACAGTAAAGCTTCAGACACCGCAGGGCGCATCCCGGGGCCTTTTCGGGTTAACGAGCGTTGTAGGGCACGCCCGGTAGTAATTGGCAGTATCACGGCTCACACGCAGCCCAGGACATCAGATGCGGCACCGTATCTACATCTGTTTACGTCGACGTCCCTACATATTTAATACACGAACGGCGTTCATAATGACGCGAGCAATGACCAGCGCCGTGAGCCGGGATAGGTCCTCCAGTATTTAGTACAGGAATAAGGTTCACAGCAGTAACGCTCGCACCGCAACCCCCAAGAGCTACGATACTCCCTGGGCAAGGACCGAACACGGTGACATTCGCAGGGTGTAAAGAGGGTTGGGGACAGGCGGAGAGAGGAGAGGCCCAGAGTGCGCACGCAAGAAGGAATTCCCACGCGTGATCTCCGTATGCAGGTGCCCACACTCACATGCGTGTTCGTGTGCGTGGGCGTGCACACAGGTGTGCGTGCTATCTGGGACTGCCTGAAGTCGGCATGCTGTGACCCGCGCTCGGCCGGTGTCACCCGCAGACCTCTGCTCCTCCCCGACGCCCCGTCCGGCGGCCGCGTAGCACACGGGGCAGCAACCTCGGGCCCGTGGATGGCAGGAGGAGTGGGGCTGTGCCCCGTGAGGCACGGCTGTGGCGGTGTCACCGATGTGTCCGTGTGCATCTCCCCCACGTGATTGCTGCTGGCTTGATGGATGTCACCCTTCACACGTCCCTGTCCCTGGGCTCCCTGCACCTGCTAGGGGATCTCTGGTGCTTCCGGGTCGGACTGGGGCTTGGCAGGCACCCTGGATGCCTCCCCCGAGGACTCTTGGGGTCAGCACCAGCGGCTCCGTGGGACCCTGCTCTTCTTTCAGTGTTCAGGGTGGGCTGCCTCCCCGCCGGCCCCCACACCTGCTTCCCATGGTGGCTGAGCCTGTTCTTCCTCCCATCGCCCCTATGAATGCGTTCTGCCAGGACCTCGCGGCGGCCTCGGTCCCCTGGACCACCCCAGACCCTCCACCCCATGGTGGGGCGCCGAACACAGAGGTCTCAGTCGCCCCGCCTCTCAGGCAGTCGGGACGGCTCACACATCACCTCTGCACGGGGGAATGCCTCTTCGGGTCTGGTTTGGTTTAGCTGGCACAGAACATGGTGAGGCTTTAGGAAAACTTTCCCGGGGTCATCTGCAGAACACACCGCAGCTGGGACAGCGGCCGGAGTGACTGGGGTTTTCTGGAACGCACGCAGCCCCTACACGCACGGTTTCTGAAGGCAGACAACGGAGGGAAGACTGGCTTGTCCCCGTCATCAACAGCAGAAAGGCGTTCCCCACCCTTCTGGGGCCTACGGGCTCTGGGAAAAACACTCCTTGTCGGTGCGCCCCGTGAGGGGGTCGGAGGAGCGGGAAAGGGAAGGACAGACACGCAGTGATGCTGCGTCTTTTTACCTTCCTCCCTCGCACATCCTCCTCTAGGACTTGAGACACGTCCGCGGCAGAAGGAAACTCCAGGCACCAAATGAGAAAGAAACGACTGTGGGGCCGTAAAAGCGAAGTCTAGCATGCGGGGAGAGGCAGCTGAGGTCCAGCGGAAAACGGACGTAGCCATCGGGGACTCCTGCTAACGCAAGCGGACGACAGAGAAGAAAGGGTGTGACAAATACTAATCCCCAAGACAGAAACACGGCGATGGCCTTTAAAATGCTTTAAACAGGGGCGCCTGGGTGGCTCAGTGGGTTAAGCATCTGCCTGCGGCTCAGGTCATGATCCCAGGGTCCTGGGATCGAGCCCCGCATCGGGCTCTCTGCTCAGCAGGGAGCCTGCTTCCCCCTCTCTCTCTGCCTGCCTCTCTGCCTACTTGTGATCTCTCTCTGTCAAATAAATAAATAAAATCTTAAAAACTAGAATAAAATGAAATGCTTTAAACGGTGTTTATTTTAAAGCCTCGTGTCAGAGCTTTTAATTTAAAAGACACTGGGCAGTGGGATTATCAATGTGCAGGGGACGGTGCAGACGGTGTTTCTTCACAATGTTGGTCAAGTCCCCCCAAACCCTCGAAGCATAAGCGAGGACGTGAACGAGTCGTTACACTCCTTGGATCCAACGACGTGGGCGCCAGCGCGTGACGGCACCCTCACACCCTCAAGGGACCGCGGTTTGAGAGGAAACCGTCCCGAAGACCTATCTTTTCATCGGGAGCACAGGGTTCCCCCCGTTCAGAAGCGAGGGAGCGAGTGCCAAGCTTTGCAACTCGGGTCTGCGTTATTGTTCAGCAGAACATCATCGCAGCATGTTACAGCGACGAAACTGCCACCGTCCTCAGGTGTGTTCAAAGAACGTTCCTCGAAAAGGCCAGCCTCCCTCTGGGCCGGAAGCGGGAGACCATGCAGCACCGGGGAGCCGCGGCAGGGGCGCTGATCACATAAGCGGGCACAGGAGGGCGCCTGACGGGAGACGGGACCCTGGCCAGCTGGGCAGGGTGGCCGCAAGCCAGGTGTCATAGTGGGCGGCATGCTGCCCTCCCAGGTGGGGAAACGAGCCACTGAGGTTTAAAGTCACTGAACCAATGCCAAAAGGCAACCCGGTCCTATACCTGGATAACGGCTACCTATGCACGGTGACCTTGACGGCCTGCACTGTGGTCTCTGAGGCGGAGGTTTTAGAAAAGTACCATGTTCTTCTCGTCGCAAACGTACTGACACGTTGGCTGAGCCCATCCCTGGCTCCCAGAGCCAGTCTGCGTCTTCGCCCATAAGGACAGAAGGGGGGAGGGTGTTTCCCCACGTCTTCCTTGCAGGAAGCTGGAAGGTGCCTAAATCCCACTGTAAAAACAAGCAGTCACACGGCTTCACAGACAGACTCCTTCATCCACGAGGCGCTGACAAGCACGTGTGACAAGACCTGACTTCTCGAGGACCCGGGTGGCTCGTAGGCTCAGCGTCTGCCTTCGGCTCAGGTCATGACCTCGAGACCCACATCTGGCTCCCTGCTTAGCGGGAAGCCTGCTTCTCCGTCTGCTCCCCCTGCTTGTGCCCTCTGTCTCAAGAAAAGAAAAAAAAAGAAGAGAAAATAAAATAAAATAAAAGAAAAGAAAAGAAAAGAAAAGGAGAGAAAAGACCCGATTTCTCCGCTCACCCGCATTGTGCTCCCAGAGCAGACCTGAAAACAATGAGGTCTGGGGAGAAAGTGTGGACATCAGCAATTTGAAAGCTGAACGGTAAACTCCCAGCTCAACCACTGCTGAGCTGACAGTCCTGATGAAGGTTTTTAAGCTTCATAACTTGGAGTTTCTGCCCGGGGAGCAGGGGTGCCAAGCTGCTCTGGGTCTGTAGGGCTGGGTGTGACCAGACAGTCTGACGCCTGCTGCTCGGGTCCGTGACCGCGCCCTGCAGCTGAGAAGTCACCAAAATCTGCCAGCAGGTGCTCAGCCCCCCGGCTGGGCCCTGGGTTACGGGTCTGCAGAACGGAGACAGTAATGGGGCCACGACACACCTTCTGAGTGGCCTTGTCCTCGATGTAGCCTAAACTTAGGTCGAGCTCTGAGCACAGCGTCTGGCCACGGGAAACTCCGGCATCATCGTGGGGAACCCTGGCTGTGGGGATGCCTGCCTTGCACCTGAGGTGCAAAAAGCTTGTAACCAGTGAGCATCCCTGAGTTCAGAGACCATAAGACCTGCTTTCTCGCCGCACAGCAGTGCTCCAAAAAGGGCAAAGACCTGTTCTGCCAAGTCACCCGCCCTCCTGAGACCGTTTCCTTAAAAAAACGAAACACCAATCCGCTAAGTCGTGGTAATGTTTTCACAAAGGCATAGCACTTTTTGGGCACATGGAACTAGCTTCATGAACGCTTGGTAACTAATGGTCCGGCCTGGTACATGACTGGGATCTCTCATTTCTGGTTCCTCAATCCATTAAGTCCTACAAACAGACACGTCTTCATTTAGCAGCAAAATCGGACCTGGGCTGGCAAGAGGAGGGTCTCATGTCCACTGAGTGTGATTCCTGACGCAGTTCTCCTTAGGAATTGCGCCTGGGCCCTGCCCCAGACCCTGACCCACTGAGAGTCCACGCATCACACAGAAAACGCATTATAACACATTTTAAAGCCGATAACGGGAAAATGTAAACACAACTGGCTCCTTGCAAAGCACGACAAAGCAACGGAATGGTTCTGTCCCGAATGATTTCCTCTCCAAAAGAGTCGTGCTTGTATTATTTCCAATGACAAAAGGGGGGTGGGGGGACCAAAAGCCGGTGCTTGGTGAGACAGACAGGCTAGCTCGCGCAAGAGACGTTTTCACACGGAAGAAGCCATGTTCAGTGAAAATCGAATGGTCGCAATGGGGCCGACGAGAAGACGGAGGCTGAATGACCGCTTTCTCTCACTCACAAGTGTAGCAGGGTTTTCGAACGGGGTGAACACTGCCTATTTCTTTAAAGATTTTATTTATTTATTTGAGAGACAGAGATCACCTGTAGGCAGAGAGGCAGGCAGAGAGAGAGGAGGAAGCAGGCTTCCCGCTCAGCAGGGAACCCGATGTGGGGCTCGATCTCAGGACCTGGGATCATGACCTGAGCTGAAGGCAGAGGCTTTAACCCACTGAGCCACCCCGGCGCCTCTGAACACTGCCTATTTTAACGTGAAACAGCTCCCAGCCTAGAATACCGTGTGATAAACGTGGGGGTGTCATTTTTCTCATCTGTTTTGAGAGCATGTAGTAGGTGACTGGTAACTGCTGAACAGATAGGTCTTTTTTCTTTTTTTTTAAGATTTTATTTATTTTTCAGACAAAGAGCAGGAGCAAGGGCAGAAGAACAGGGAGACGCAGGCTCCCCGCTGACCAAGGGTCCTGGGACTGCAGAGATCATGAACTGCGCCACAGGCGGACGCCTATCAGACCCAGCCCCACAGGCGTCCCTGAACTGACATTTATTTACTGACCAGGGGTGCAGTATTTTCGGGGAACAGAATCAGCTCCCCAAAGATACTGTTCTACTGGTTTCTGATTCTCTGCACTGATTCCCAAAGTGTAGTTCACAGGGAAACAGCATCAAGAATGCACATTCCTGGTCCCACCCCAGATCTGCAGACTCGGAATTTGGGGTGGGGCCCTGCCCCGTGCGTTTTATCGAGCACCCCCAGGGCTGTGGGTGTGTGCTAAAGTTGAAAACCAGTTAGCTAACAGAGTGTGCTTACTAAAGCCCCAAGCTTTGTAAAGTCAGCGATTTTATCAACGCTAAGAAGAGCTTATTTTCAAGGATGACATATACAGATTTGGGTAGAAAGTAAGGGGGAAAAAACACCTATGACATTCATCCCCGTGTTGACATCTGTTTCCTTCTTTAGCCCCCAAAGGAGATCGACGTTAATACGTTTTTCTCGGAAGATAAATTCTTTAAAATTAAGAAATGTGGAATGTGCCCCATTCTTTCTGACGTTAACGCCAGCAAAAGACTTCAATTCCTGGAGCTGTCGTTTAAGCGTAGTGAAGTGGGTGCCACTGGGGAGGAGAGGAGCCGGCCAGGGGCCTGTTCTGCATGGCACGGTTACCCACAGCAAGGGCGCGCAGCCTTTGGAGCAACATCGAACTCGCCACACTTTCCTTTAAAGAACAGAGGACCGATGGCTTCTTGGGACATATGATATCGAAAGAATGAGTTCAACGGCTCCTTTTTCTCTTCATGGGAAATCAAGAAGGCAACTTGCGGCCCTGGGACCAGCGAACCCAAAGGCAGAGCTGGTCACGGGCAGCCCTGATGTGAGAACAGCTACTCAAGCTCTCCCAAGCACCATCTGCACACTCGAGGGTGGGACTGGATTCCCCCAGCGAACGTACTCGCAGCCGTAGGAAGGACATCATCGCAAACCGGGAGTCCTTTTCCAAAACTGGACTGCGGGGCCGGTCACACCTCTGTGAACACTGGAGCTCTGAAGGTCATGGGCCTGGAACGCCGGTGACTCACGGGAGACGCAGCAGGGCCGTCTGAAAGCTCTCGGTCTAAGATCTCCACTGCCCGGGGCTGTTCTTTACTTCTTAAGGCAGCCAAGCTTGCTTAATATCCCTAGAACCCTAAAGGCAAAAGCTGTTTTGTAAGGTCACTGCAGGCAACAGGAGCTAAGTGCTGCTCCTGCCCCTCCCCGCACACAGCCCGCAGCTCAGATCCTCCTGGTGGAGCCGTCGTCTGGCTCCCAGAGGCGCAGGCTGGCCTCCCTCTGTCCATGGGCCTGTCTGGCCGCTGTGACATGCCAAGGCAAGCCATGTCCGCTAGGAGCGGCGGTGAGCCCGGGAGAGGTAGGAACGCTCTACGGGACAGCTGGAAAGGGCAGAGGGAGCACGACAATGCTCTGGTAGGGGCTTAGCAAGGGAAGAAATGAGGCACTGCCCGAGTTTCCAGTCCTAAATTACGAGAGCAAGCGTGGACGTCCGCGAGGGGCCCTCGGAGGAGACCGTGCAGGGGCTCTGATTCCGAGCGCGGCGGAAGGAACCCGGTGGAGGGAAGGCTGTGGTGACCTGACCGCCGCTACAGGGTCGGCCTGGGGGAGCAGGAGGGGTGTGTCTCGAAGCAGGGCCTGCTATGGAACGCTCTGGGGGGCACACCCAGGGGTGGGGGGGTTCCTGCACAGAAGCCGGTAGTCACGGAGGACTGAGCAGGTGGCAAGTCGTGCCTGGCGTACGGGGGGGTGGGTGTGGGGCTGAAGGTCAAGGCTGTGCTGTCACGTGTCCCAGGCATGGTGAGCACAAGGAGGCCCTTGTGTGTAGGGCAGCAGTGAGCTGCCTGGTGATGCTTTGTTGCCCTGCTTCCCAAAGGTTGCTGTCCCCCGCTTCTGGGCCATGACCCAAGATGGGGAGGCAGCAGCATACAACCCCAGAGGGCAGGGGTCTCCATCATACCACGGAACGCCACCTGCTGAGCCGTGAAGGGGCACAGAGTGTGCTGCTCGCCCCAGACGTTCAGGTGCCATGAAAGGAAACTATCACTGAGCCAGTCGAAAATCCGGGGCCACAGGCCCTGTGCGGATGCAGCCAGCTGGCTCCCACGTCTGCCCGGCCACCCAGCGGTCCATGAGCAAACCCTGATCATACCCTCAGGCCGGCGGTGGGATCCCCGTTGCCGCCTGGCGTCCTTCACCCCCCCCCCCACCCCGGTACCCTCCCTCTTCACCTGGGAACCCGTTCGCCCGCATTGTCTGAGCCCTGCCGTGCTCCCGGCCACTCAGGAGGGAGGAGCCCCCATGCCACCTGCACACCAAAAGCCTCTGTGTGGGGATGAGGAGCTGTTTAGGAGGAGGCCCCGCCGCAGCCAGGAGTCACGGCCGGCGTTTAAAGAGTCAGTGCACTGCTGTGGGCACGGACACAGCCGCGTCCGCGTCGGACCCTCTGCGCGTGCCCCAGGCCTGCCGGCGAACCCCATCTGCCTCTTTTCCCACATCCTGCTAAGGATCACGAGGATTCTGTCCTAAGAAGGCTGGTTTGTGGGAAACGCTGCAGAGCCTTAGCGGAGTGAAGCTGCGTCTAAATGAAAACCAGAAGTAACTATGTCACAGGGAAAGCAGGTCCCCCTCCTCCCAGCCAACAACCAACCACCAAAAAGCTTTCCAAGACTCTGGCGCAGTGGAAAGCCATAAGCAGAAACCCTGCTCGTACAGGATTCCAGCCGACTTTACCCAGATCTCCTTCCATTAAAAAGCAGCAGGCGCTATGAGCCACTACAAAAAATTAAGCTACCTGGATATTGGATTGTAATGTCTGCTCATTTCACTTAATTATTAGGGATCCAAAGACCTCACGGCTCTCCAGCGCTAAACACGTATTTTTCATGGTTGGGATACTGAGAAAAAGGGAGAAAAACCTACGATGGTACAAACTAGAACCCAATCCAACGTAAAATTGATTTTCCCCTCAAAACTCAAAATTCAGACCAAGTTTGAAACGACAGAGCACAGAGGTCCCTGTGGAAGAAATATTTATAAATCAGTAACACCGTGTGTCATGGAAGTGAGTATGACACGCATCACGGAGCAGAAGCCTAGATGAGCAAGCTTAACCACCAGCCATCAATCTTGGGGACACAGCCACGGCACATGCCTGAGAGACGATCCGTTCGGATATTTACTGGCTACCTATTGGGTGACAGGCCCTGAGAAAAACCTGATAATTGAGGCCGAAATGGGTGTTGCTGCAAGTGACATAAATCTGCCCCGTCGGAACCAAAGGGCTCCCTCATGTTTGTCCATAAAAGTAAACAAAGGAGCAAACACCTCCAAAGGTCTGACACACTTTGCAGAAAGAATGACTGACAAAATGTCGATACATCAATGCGAGTATTTCTCAAGACCTACTGAAATGTCGCCACCAACACGCAGGTCGCCCAGAAAGGTCTTGGTGGACGTGCACGCAGGAGTCCGGCACGGAGGGAGGGTGCATTGGGACACGCACCTCCTCGCAGTACAGGCAGGAGAAATAAGACGGTGACTGCATGCGAGGATGGGAAGGACTGTCATGGGTTCCCCAGCAAACACAGCACGTTCGTTCCTGCTGGGGCACTCAGGGGCTTTCTCCCACAGCCACCGACTCTCTGTGACCCTCATACACACAGGAGAGAGAGAGATGCACGCGCTGACTCTGTGCCAGCTACGTAACCTTTCAAGTGAGCGTGCACGTAAAAGGTACTGCTTCCTTGTGTGCGGGGATGTAAACGACGGAAATGCACAATTAAGAAGCAGGAAATTATGAACCACAGTAGGATTTGCTTCAGATGGGAAGCTTGCGTGCTCTAGCAGGCTTACAGAAAAGTATGTAAGTATTTGATGTATCATCTCCCATGGTGCTATCAGTTTTGACCTGGAAAGGAGTAATAATAAAGGCGATGGCTTAAAAGAAGGAGCAGTAATAATAATAACGCGAGTCATCCTTCGTAAAGTAAAACCTGTGGTTGGCATGTGGCATGACTCTCTGGCATTATCAATTACTCCACTGAGTAGGTATTAGTATTGGTCTAAGGACTTTTTTTTTTTTTTTTCTGGTAATCCGTACTCAACTTCTAAAACTCATTAGAAAAGAAAAAAGATTAATTTATTTTAGAGAGAGTGAGAACAGATGGAGAGGCAAAGGGAGAGGAGTGGGCTTCCTGCTGGGCACGTAACCCGACATGCGGCTCAATTTCATGACCCGAGACCACGACCTGAGCCGAAACCAAGAGATGGACCCTTAACCTGGGTTAAGGCGCTCTTGCAAGTCATCTAAAACATGAGCTGGTTCCAAAAATGTGGCTGGATCACACATACGTGTACAGAAACATACCTGTGTGATGGTTCTTAGGATCACAGATGTAAATATAAAACCCAAACTCCAAAACTTGTAGAAGAGGGGCACCTGGGTGGCTCAGTGGGTTAAGCCTCTGCCTTCGGCTCAGGTCATGATCCAGGGGTCCGGGGATCGGGCTCTCTGCTCAGTGGGAGCCTGCTTCCCCCTCTCTCCGCCTGCCTCTCTGCCTGCTTGTGATCTCTATCAAATAAATAAATCAAATCTTTTAAAAAAAAATTTGTAGAAGAAAACACAGCATCTTGGGAATCTTGGGTTATATGAAGTTTTCATACACAAACCACAAAAAGCACGAGTCGCAGGAGAATACACGTAAAAAGGGGCTTTCACCAAAATTAAAAGACACCAGTAAGAAAACAAAAGGCAAGCCACAGGTAGAATAAAAATCCTTACAACACACACACACACATACACACACGCACGCACACACTTTCATGCACGGCACTTGCATCTAGAATATATTAAGAACCTAACGTTACAACTCAAGGATGAGACAAAAACAACCTGCCATTGACAGAAAAACAGCCCCCCCCCCACAACGTCTACAACCTAATCCCCAGAACCTTGGACTGTCGTACCCCACGAGGCAAAAAGGATGTTGCACATGAACAGGTTAAGTGTCTGGAGATGGGGGTGGTCCTCGATTATGCAGCAGGTACAACGTCACTATCAAGGGTCTTTACAGACGAAGGCAGGTGGGTCAGAGTCAGAGGAGGGCTGGGCACAGAAGCAGGGGCTGGGAGGGAGGGAGGACCACAAGGCAAGGAATGCGGGAGGCCTCTTGAAGCCGGAAAGGCAAGAAAACAGAGTCTCCTCCAGACCGTCCAGAAGGAACGCAGCCCTGTCAGCACCTTCATTTTAACCCAACAAGACGATGTCCCTTCCTCTGGCCTCCAGAAGGGTACGATAATAAATCTGCTGTGTTGAGCCACGAGCCATGAAGCCATCTGTGATCATTTGTGATAGGTCCGATAAGAAGTCAATACACAACCCAGCAGAGGAACCACGGGGGTAAACGGCCCGGCGGCCCTCTCGAACACCGACCGAACAAGCACCAGCAGTAAAAAGGAAAACACAACCTATCGGAACACGCGGTAACACGCACGAGTGTCAGTCAATTACGTGCAAGGAAAGACGTCAGGGAAGTTCTCAGAAGTGCCAATTAATCTACAGTGGGAGAAGCAGACCAGCAGCTACCTTGGCATGGGCTGACGAGACGGACGGGCTGCGGAGGGGCACGGAGCTTCAGGAGTTGTGGGAACGTTCTCGCCTTGCGTGTACAAGTGGAATCACGCTAAAATGATCCCACTGTGCACGTTAACCTTGCCTGGAAGGCTAGCGCAATTCCAGTTTCCTGGGACTTGACTCTCCTTCATAAAAGGCCGTTTCTGTGCAAGAAGACATTTGCCGACTGCGTCCAAACTGTATGGTTATGTCCTCCAAACACGGGCAGTTTTACATGAAACTGAGCCCACCAGGACTGGAGACAACCGAAAGCAAAAACCACCCAACACGTCAAACCCTGCCCTTCCCGTGGGTTTCAGAGCAGCCATCAGGGTATGGCCATCATAGGACAGGACGGATGAATTAAGATCTCCCTCAAGTACAACAGACATTGAGAGCAAAATTCTGTTGAGTCATACTTAAAACTACAAATTTTAACTACATTTGTGACTCAGTCTATACGGAGGAAAACAAGCGTAATAGTCCAAAGAGTCAAGAAAATCAAGGAATATTGTTTGTACTTTGCCTACCAGAGTTTTTCCAAATTTACCAATTGGATATCATTGCCGTTTTCAGTACAACGTCAAAATGGGTATGCAGAGCACAGTGTGGTCCTGCTGTTGTCGAATACTGTCCCGGGGGTCGGCCCACGACAATCACGACGAGATCGTGGGGACAAACAACAGCTTCCATGAACATGGTCCTCGGTCCACCAAAAAAGACAGCTGTCTTTTAGAAACCATGACATTTGTTCCCAAGGACAAAAGACTTAGCAGTGTTGCCAGGATTTCAGGGGTACGATGAGCTTTCCCTAGGGAAATCCCAGGTGTCCCAGGACCCCTGTCAGGTCAGGTGTCCCTAGCAAGCCACGGGATGCAGCCAAGCAGCCTTCCACCTACTCCCATAATCACAGAGAGCACGTCTCGTGGACCCATTGGATGAATGACTCCATCCCCTTTCCTAAGAATGGGTAAGAAACAGACAAGTAAGATGATCTATTCCGGGCATGAGGGCCTCCCTCCTCCAGTGCCTTCTGCCTCCCGAGCACCTAGCCTGCTGCTCTACTCCTCCTCATGCCCCTAGAGAGGCCATCATGTGGTGGGGGGGGGCGAGCTGTTGGCAATGGCCGGCTGTGGAAGCAGCCAACAGTGGGGAGAAGGGAAGGCTGCAGGCAGAGGGGCAAAGAGCAGACAGGGCGGCATTTCCCGAGCTCGGAGAAACTGCCCCGTCAGAGACAAGCATCTTCTAAAATGGGGGGAAATTCAGGGAAATCGCTGTGGCATTGGGTGGTGGTAATGCAGCGTTCTTCCGGTTAAAACCCTCCCAAACTCAGCTCAGACTCACGCCACCAGGGGCAGATTGCGTTCTGATGTTTAATGATACGTTACGGATCCCCACATGCTGAGCCCACTTGAGAATCAAGAAAATGAAACGCATGAACGGACGGGTCAAATATATAAAAACGAGACACGGAGACTGAGTTTCAGCGACGTCACCCAGGTGTGTGGGCTGTCTGGCCCGGAAGTGCACTGACATGTCCACCCCGCCCACCGTCCCTTCAACACTCGGACTCAGGACGCAGCCTCGGCTACGGGCAGGGGCGTCCCCCTGGGCTTCTCCGGGCGGCCCAGCAGCATCCGCTTTCCTTGGGAGCTCGAGGGGAAAGGCAGACTGGGATCTACCCGGACCCCCCGAGTCAGAGCCCGGGGCCCTGGGGGCCCTAACAAGCCCTCTGGAAGTATCTGACAGCTGCGCAAGTCTGAGAATCGCGGGGCTACGTGTCATCAGACTTCACGGCTGTGACACGACACAGAATCATCAGTACTGGAGGGGTGGTAACTGGTGGCACTTTGCCCAGGCTGAGTGGCACTGGAATCTGTGACCATCGCCTGTGGTATGCCCTAGGAGCACGCCGCAGCCAGCTCTCAGACGGGCAGCCTGATGCTGACGTGGCACACTGACCGTACGGGAGGCACAGAAACGGTCACGTGCCTATCGGCCTTCCTCACTCGCGCTTCCCGTGCTCCACACACCTCCTCTCCCACAAGAGCGGATGTGTGCCGGCACCTGGATTCTCCCACGGGCTGGAAAGGTCCGTGTGCTTAACCCCACACGTCCTCCATGGGCAAACCCAATGGGCTCAAGGATTCACGTTAATTGCCAGCACCCGGATTCTCCCATGGGCTGGAAAGGTCTGTATGCTTAACCCCACACGTCCTCTATGGGCAAACCCAGGCTCCAGGTCTCCAGTTTGCCCTGACTCGTTCTCTGTTATCGGAAAGACTAATGTAGAAGTTGGGAGCAGCGACACTTTGCTGCAGTGCCCCCTGAATCCGGCGTTATTCAGCTGAGGGAATGAAGGGACAGTGTCGCCAGACTCTGGCAGTGAGTGAGCAGTCACCCACGGGTGAGTTCTCCCCCAAGATTGCTCTTAAGCCCGGAGCAGCGCTCTCCAGACGGGGCCATGGAGGGTTCCATGAGCTTTCAGAGTCCTACAGGGACACCAATCTCTGCTTCTCCTACAGGGACCCTGTTCTCCTTCATCTGCCGCATGTCACGCACACATCGGAGGCTGGCGGGGACCCTCAGCCCCTGCGGCCGGTGGGAGAAACGCCCACAGCAGTGTGGAGCAGGACCGGACGGCACCCGTGACTGAGAACCTCAGAGGAAGAGCGGTTCCGTCCTCCCTCGTACTCGCTTGGGAAACAGAAGACCAAGTGTCAGAGTCGAAAGCCACCAAGAACACGTCTTTCTGTGTTGGGCAATCCGTGAGGTGGGCGTTGGGAGTGTCAGGTGCCGGCCGCCTGTCGAGGCGGAGACGGGCGACGCTGGCTCCGGAGGGTGGCTGCCCCCACACAGGCTATGTCAACACCGCTCTGGCATCCGGAGATGAGGGCACGCTTGCCCAGGGACATGAGCGCATCCTGCCATGATGCGTGGGCGGGGAGGACGGCGGTATGGGGAAGGGGCCCATGTCATCACCGACCGCGCCGTCCTCACTCTTTCTCATCAGGGATGTTGCGGGGTCATGCACCTCGGGCCGGGGCATGCACCGCGGAAGATGCAGGAAGTCGGCCCAGGGAGGAGGAGGAGTGACCACGGGGCCCCAGAGACACGAATTCCCATGCCCGCTTTGCCATTCCCTAGCAGGGTCACCTTGCCTGAGGAAAAACCCACAGAGAACGCAGTTTTCCCGAACGCTGTGGGAGGGGTGAGGCTCCCTGTCCCCTAATGTTGTCGGAAGACGAAACATCTTGGTAGAAACTGTGCGGAATAGAGCACGTGCTCCACACATGGTCGTTCCCGTGAGGCGAGGCTGGAAATAAAGCCAAGGTGCTTTCCCTAATGGGCTCCGAGAGGAGCCACGTAAAAATTAAACAGGGCACCGAATGACGAAAGCACAAGTGAAGCGCGCGGAGACGAGCATCCTCAGAGGGGACCCTCACTGGGTCACATCTTTAGAAGGCCACGTCCCGTGTGTCCCGAGCTCTGGTCCTGAGTCCCACACCTCCCCCAGCACGAGGCACAAACCACCGGACGGGAGCACATACCCCCAGAGCTCGCAGAGTCGTCTATCCACTCCCACACCATCCCGGCCAAAGGCCGCTTGTGCTCCTCTTTTGCCTTTAATTACGGGGAAGGTGGGCTGGCCAGGATGACTGCAGAGAAGAGAGAGGCCCCGTGGCTCCTGGGGAGACCCCGTGCTCTGTGCATGGGAAGGTGAGGCTCCCCACACGGGAAGGACCCACAGGGGAGACGGATGTGTGGCAGGGGCTGGGGCCTGTGGGGGCTGCAGTCCACACCGGAATCGTGCAGCCTGTCCCACAGGGAGGCCGTTCTCTCTGGCGTGCCGTGTCATGGGTCCCCTCCACAGGCAGGGGGCGGCACCCCGGGGTAAAGAGCCTGGGCGTGGAGTCAAACACACAAGGGAGCTACACCATCTGCAGGCTAAGTCCAAAGGAGAGCAAACCATAAGTTGTATAAAGTATGTTTACAACCAGCTGATACCCACGATGAGGGAAAGAGCCCAGAAGGATGTCAGTACCGTCGACACACGCTCTGTACGGGCAAACCGTTCTCTCTTGTTTGAAAAGCGTACTTTTAGCCGACCGCATGTGGAAACAAAGGGTTTTCATGTGACTTTCCTTGCACAGCCAGATACGGAGGGCTGCCCCATCTCCTGCCTTTCTCACGTGGAGTTTTCAAGCAGATTCTCTGACGGGACAGACCCTGAGGACAGCTTGCTCTCCTGTTCCCTGGAAGGAGGTTGCCGCTGTCCTGTGGGATGTGCCTCTGCTTCAACACGGGGGGTCCACCAGGGGACAGACGGGCTGCAGCTCCCACCAGGAGCCAGTGGCCATCCCTGAGCACCAGCACAGGAAGTCAGGGAGAGGGACCTGGGGCTGTCGCTCTAGTTTCCCCCAGATGACTTGGAAAGGCTGCCCACATGGCATGATGGCACTCGGATCCCGCAGGGCAAAAGAACGCAGAGGGAGGACGTGTCACAGAAGACAGTCTCTGCACAGTGCGTAATGCCCCCTGACACTCAGCCACTTTCTCCTACGAGGCTTCTCCCCAGAACGGACTGTGCTGCTAGAGCCTTGTTACAACTACGCCCACACATCTCCATCAGCATCGTCTGTGGGATCGGAAGACAGCGGAGCACACCAGGAGAACTTCTCACCGGAGGGTGCCGGAACCCAAGAACGATCCGTATCTACTTTTTGTTTCGGAAAGTATCGTCACGCACGGGGTGGAAAGACTGAAACATGCCATACTTTTTATATGTGAGTGTTTGTTTCTCGGTTCATTATCCAATGACCGGCTCAAAAATCCCTCCGGCGGGCTTTGTGAATTATGTTTCGTACGGAGGCTGGAACAGTATTTTTATACCTTAGAGCAACGGTTCGGGAACGGGGAGGAAGAGGGGGCTGATTTTGCCCACAGGGGGACCAAAAAAAAAAAAAAAGATAAATGTGTTCTTGTTTGTCAATCGTTTTTTCTTATCTGATGTAAAAGACAACTGCATTAAGCAACAATTATACATCTCTAGGATCACACAATGTAGAGAGATGTAACGGTAAGGATGCTAAGCGCACAAAGGATGGGGTGCACCAAAGCCGTATCATGGCAAGGCTTTTGTATGCTTTTTAAACTATGTTGGCATTAATGCAAACCAGATGATGGCATGTTAAGCCGCTAACAGTAATCTCCAGAGCAATCATGAAGAAAATAACTAAAGGGAGAAAAAAGAACGATACAATAACCAAACACGCACATAATAAAAGAAACGGCACGAGAATTGAAATGGTTCACTAGAAGATGTCTCGTTAGCATGCAAAGAGGCAGTCACGGTTAGAAATAAAGGAAAAACAACGAAATAAGGCACAGAGAAAACAACATGCCATACCAAAGTCGTATTTTATGAAGAATGGCATTTTACATAAATGGCTAAAATCCCTAATAAAAGGCAAAGACTGCCAGAACGGACTTTAAGAAAGAAAAACAACGTGAGCCAACTTACAAGGCGTCTGTAAGATACACTTTCGATTAAAAGGTGCAGAAGGATTGTAGGATGGAGAAGATATCCATGTAAACAGCAACCAGAAGAGGAGCCGACACAAGACAGACCCAAGACAAGTATCTTTGCTGGAAACAACACAAAGAAATGTAAGAGAAACCTTCTACAGAGATGTCCTTCTGCATTCCAAAGACGCAGCAATTACACACATGCATGAACTCAGCAACACAGCCCCAATGACACAAAACAAAAACTGACCAAAAAGCTGGAGAACCGGATCATTCAACAATGTAGTTGGAGATTTGCATCTCAGGCTTCTGATAGGGGATAGGACTCGATAAAATGTAGCGAGCGGCCAGGAGAGCAGACTCGATACAGTAACTACTTAAACACCACCAACCAGCTGCACTTGGCAGGATTAAATGTAGCAAGCAGACTCGATACAGTAACTATTTAAACAGCACCAACCAGTTGCACTTGGCCGACGTCCATGGAACGCTCCATGCGACACTAACGTCACACACCTTCTGCAGGAAAACGCACCGTGACGTAGGGGTAAGAAAAGGCGGTATGCGAGGCCAAGGCCCCATAAACCTACAAAGGCTTGAAATCGTACCACGTAGTTCCCTAATGAATAATGGAAGGAAATTAGAAGTCAATAATGGGGAAAAATGGGAGAACTCATAAATATGTGTAAAGTAAATAACACATCTGTGTACTGAAAGGTCAGGAATGTCGGAGATGCTGCGGGATGAGCGGAAATGAACACACGACACCGCAAACCTATGGGGTGAGAGGAAAGCAGCGCGTGGAGGGAAGTGACTGGCCACAAACACCAACGCTCATGAAGAACGGTCAGAGACACAGCGTGCGGATGATCTGCAGAAGAGGAAGGGGCTGCGAGCCAAGGAAAGGTCAGCCTCCAAGTGAATGGACAAGGCAAGGGAACCGATCGTCCCCCAGACCTCCAGAAAGGAATGTGGCCCTGTGGAGACCCTGATGTCAGCCCGGGGAGACCGACTCGGGATTTCCAACCTCTGAGACTGCCCCAATACGTTTACACTGTGTTAAGCCACTTGGTTCGCAATAAGGGGTGACGTCTGCAACAGGAAACCAACACTGTAAGAAACTTTCTCGGCCATCTATTTTTGTTTTTTTTCTAACTGGACTTCTGTACAGTGGCCTTTTTTTTTTTTTTTTTTAAGATTTATTTATTTGAGAAAGAAAGAGAGCACATGAGCAGGCAGAGGGGCAGAAGGAGAGGGAGAGCTATTTCAAGCAGATTCCAAGCGCCAGCTGAGCGCAGAGCCTGACATGGGCTCGACCTCACCAACCTGAGCTCCTGACCTGAGCCACAATCAAGAGTCGGGGGTGCTCAGCTGACGGAGGCCCCCAGGCACCTTGAGCACATCAAATGACTGCAATGACTCCTGAGCGCATCAAAAACACGGCCTGCCAACAAACCTTTCTCAAATTTCATTCGCACGGGCTTTCCCAACCAAAGGTCAATGATAGCTAAGACAGTTCACAGCAGTCCCTGTTTCGGCTTCCCCGAGGCTGTGCACTGGCTGTTCAAGAGCACCGTGGCCTCGGTCTGTCTTAGCCTACATCGTAATCACACATGTATAAACCTTATTCATCACCGGGTTCCTTTTTCTCATCTCCCACTGACGCATCATGACACTTCCATCGAGCGAGTGTCAATAATTTAAGCTCTTCTTGAGTTTTAAGAGACAAATGCATGACGGTGGCGTTCCAGATGGATGTGCGTTTCTCGTACTCGAGATGGATCAACTCTGCAAAGGATGAGCTTCCCAATGCCCCAGGCTTACGGCTTCATGGTGAATCCGTAGCGAATGTATATATTCTTATGTGTTTTGAATAAATGAAAACCAGCTGTCCTCTACGACCTGCAAAGTGTGAAGACGTTCGTCCCCCAACCCCAGGAACCGCTTCCATTACCTAGCTCTCAGTGGCCTCTCCTGCTACTCCGGTTTCTGCCGTGACTACTGTACGACGGAATCCCCTTCAGAGGCGAGCTGGACGAGGACACCAGAGGGAGCATTCCTATGGAGACGATGCCACAAACAGTCTTCACGGAGGGCGATCGACAGCACTGGGGTATCAAGTGACCGTGCTGAGATGAAATCAGGGCTGAACAGCTCCTCCTCTAAAGACACAAAGGGCCGTCCGCCACAGGCACACTCCTTTGGCTGCTCAGGTGTCCTTCCCGTCCCTTCTTTTCACGTGTGGGTGGGGGTGGGGGAATCGGAAAACTCCATTACGGA
Organism: Lontra canadensis; assembly: GCF_010015895.1. Lineage (NCBI taxonomy): Eukaryota > Metazoa > Chordata > Mammalia > Carnivora > Mustelidae > Lontra > Lontra canadensis. Next base: position 7,294,674 of record NW_022631062.1, on the reverse strand, counting down.
AAGATGACCAAGGAAGAAAGATGACAAAGGAAGACGGGACAAACGTCCGTGGTACTTCCGTGGGTGCGGGCCTCGCGGAGCAGCCCTGAGCGTGCGCCGTCCACGGCCCTGGCACAGTCTGCCCACCAAGTCTCCAAAAGGGCAGTCCAGACTGCTGCATCCTCTCACGGTATCACCCAGTCTACGTTCCTGGGCGCACCGCTAGGCCTGTCACCACAAAGGAACACAGACTGGGAGGCTTCAACAGCGCACGTGCCTCCCTCCCTGTCCTGGAGGATGGGAGTCGGAGACACAGGCTGGGCCGAGATGGGCTCCTCTTGAAGCCGAGGAGATGCCACGTTCTCCCTGTGTCCTCACATGCCCATCCCTCTGTGCCTGTCTGTGTCCTCCTCTCCTCTTCTTATGAGGACAGCAGTGCTATGCGGCCAGGGCCCATCCCAGTAACCTCATTTTACCTTCATCACCTCTTTAAAACCCCGCTCCCAAACACAGCCCCACTCGGAGGTCCTGGGGGAGAGGGTTTCAATATGTGCATTTTGGGATTCCGTCCAACTTCCCCCAATTCTGTCCATAGCACAGCGTTAGAGATCTTCATGTCTTTGGTATTTCCTTCTGTGAAAAGCAAAGGCAACCAATCACTTAAAATTACCCTTGTAGATCTTGTTTTTCGGGGGGACGGGACTACCACAACAATCAAGAATGAAGAACCACGATCCTTTTTAAAAGAAGACGCTTCACACAATAGAAACCGCTTTATAGATCTCAGATTCTACTGAACTCTGCTCGGGATTTCTGCCAAGAATCAAAGAGCAGTGATGTGTGGGTCCCTCCTTCTATGCACAGTACACGGCCGGTAAAAAGTACTGACGTCCAAGCGTTCGTGACCAAAGGGGACACGCTTCGCACCCCGATCTCCAGCTGGAAAGTGGCCACCTGTCTGTGAAGCCATACAGGCCCCTTGGACAGAGAGTGAAGCCTGGCTGCTGCTGTTTTTCTGACACCCGTCAGCGTAGGCCGCGTAAGCTGTTCCTCTAATGCAAAGTCCGTGAAAGATACCAGCGCTCCCTCAGAGGTCATTTCACAGCCCTCCTGAAGACCTGCTTAAACTTGGGAAGTATAATGAGAATGCGGAAGCGTCCCCGAGTTCAAAGACTATTGGATTTAGGCGGAAACACAATTACATAGGCACTAAAAAGAATGCAAAACCTGATCCGCGGGGTGGGAATGGAAAGCATGTGGTAGAGGACCAGTCTTCCCTAGTGGACGGTTAGGTTACTCAACGCCCACCGTACTCAGTGGCCGCTGGAAGAAGGAAGACCACCGAATAAATTCCTGCGTGCTACACAGTCTTCCACGTCCTCTGGCCAGTGGGGGCAACCGCGCTGTAAATAAACGTCGAAATGCACGCTGGGCTTACTGATCCTCATTCACAGTTTAAGGTGACGTTATCGGAACGCGACAGAACAGTCAAGTCAACTTCACACTCATCGTTTTTACAAACTTCATTTATCAGGCCAAACCGATCACTGGGTCTTCGAAGAGGTTCCACCTGTTAATTCCGACAAGAGGAGCACCCAACAAGGAAATAAAAGCTACTGGCTTTCTAAGTACGGTTTAACGAGCGTAAAGGTGTTTAAGCTGATAGAAGAAATTGTAAACGGAATCGGGCGCTGTGACGGCCTCTTTGCGGTGATGGCTCGAGTGCACTACATTTGTACACAGCACAAGCAGATACTCAATGTTTAAGCAACAAGTACATTTTGAACCCCTAACCTTAATAGCCATACAGAGGCCCTCCGTCCCTCGGTGATGTTAGGGACCTGGGATGGCGTGTGTCCGCGGCTACAGAAGAGCAGAGACTGAGAAAGAACGGGCATCCGACGGGACCGCGGGCAGAGAGTCACAGGCCCAAGGCAGACCCGTGCTCCTGGCCCTACAACCTGATACCGGAAGGGACCTTCCCATATTCAGCCAGAAGTGGGTGGGGAGCTTTGGAAATACGACAGCCCCCGTGTACCAGCAGGGTTTTCTCAGTGTGAATCTGACCACGCAGTTCGCACTTAGAACATTTCTATCTGGGGACACGGGGTCCCATCTGCCAAGCACCACACAGCCAACTTCTGTAAGGCCCCTATTTACAAGCTAGTGTCGGTGCACACATGTGGCGCGTGGACGAAACCCAGACAGCTCTCGGACGAAAGCGCGAGGCCCACAGTGACTATGCCGGAAAGAATCGAGATTCTGTGCGTTACATTACACATCCCAGGTTCACGCCCCCTTCATGTCTGTTCTGTCACTGGCAACCGGATATTAAGTTTAATTGCGCTCCGACGCAGGTGGGCTAGGAGCTTCCCCAGGTGCGCGACACGATGAACAGGGCTCTTATGTGGGAAGGCAGGAGAGATAGTCCTCCGCCTTCGGCGGTTGTGACAACTGGTGGTTTGCACGTAATTAGAAAAGGCAAGGACATACGAGACGGGTGCCGGGATGCAATTACGTCCCGTCCAACATCTCATTAACAACACTTTACAGCCCACGAAGATCACAGGGCACACCCAGCGATATTCCAGGTCCTGCGCTCGTTTCTGTGTTCATAAGGGCCGCGCTGTGCTAAGAATGTGGGGAGAAGGACGTGGTCTCACGTATCAGAGCCAGCTCGTCCCCACACACCATATATCCGCGTACGAAGCAGCTGGGCACACCAACAGGTACGTAATGCCCGGGCCTCCTCCACTGATAAACTCGCTACGTCTGGGCTCTATGCTACGTGCTCAGGCCCAGAGGGTCTGCAGAACTGACTTCGATCCAAACCTCCGTGGAGCATGGTCTAGGAGCCAGGGTCTTGCTCACGGATCTGCTCACCAGCCTCCGGAGTCAGGCTGAGCCCGTCTGTGCCTTCTGAGCACGGTAAGCATTCCACCGGCCCCAAGTGTCCCCAGGGAGACACAAACTGCTCACAAGAGCCTTCGCCAGCAAAGCCGGCCTCTCTGGGAAGTATCACTTACGTATTTTACCCGAAAACAGCCTGCAACCTGACCTCTGACGTCCCGCCTTTCTGAAGGACGCAGACCCTTGCAGAGGGGATGGGAGGCTGTGCACGCTGCCACGTCCACAGAGGCTGGACCCAAAATGGCAGGCTCTGGCTCAGGGTTCAGGAGGAATCACAGGGCCGATAGGAAGCCTGAGAAGATCCTGACCTGGCCCCTCTGTGTCCAGTCACACCCTTTCCTCCTGGCTCCCAAATCCATGTCTTCTCCTCGATTTCCATGCAACACTAAAGAAAGCCAATCAAGACACACAGCAGAACAAGACGGGGTGGCGGGGCGGGGGGGGGTGTCCATACAGCTGAATTTCCAGATCTCTCCTTCCCAGACCCACGATGCAGGTCTGGGGGATGTCTGCACCGCATGCGGGAAGGGAAACGTGAAGATGTCAACTCGCCACCATACACAGATGGGCCTCGGCGGGGGCCATGTGTTTTGGTGTTCTCAGCAGGGTGTCAGCCCCAACGGTCTTCTCTGTGTCAGATGGGAAACCACGGCAGCTTCCCTTCATGACGTCCATGTCAAAGCTGCCAGGCTTCCAAGCGACTAAAACCCAGGGTGCGCACGTGTCCACAGCAGACCCCTTCACTTGTGTTGTGTATTATGGCTTCCGCCGGTGTGTACTTCAGGACAAGCCAGTGCGATCCAGCCAAGGCGGAAGGGAATGCTGGCCACCTCCATCTCCCTGGGCTCCCGTAAACCCCAGCGTGACCTGAACAGCCTCGGAATCGAGCCTCTCCCCTTCCTTCCACGCTGGCCCTCTGTGTCCTTGCAGTGGAGTGCGTGATGTGTCTCAGATAGCTGTGTCTGTGCCCTGCCCTCCTGCAGCCTGTGCACGGGACCTCATTTGGACAAAGGACCTTTGCAGATGTGATCAGGTCAAGAGTCTCAAGATGACATCATTCTAATATTTGCCGGGTGGGTCCCAAATCCGGTGACGGGGTCCTTGTAAGAGACACAAGAGGAGGCACAGATGCAGAGGAGAAGCCACGTAAAGACCGGGGCACAGATGGGAGGGAGGTGGCCACAAACCCAGGAATGCCCGGAGCCTCCAGAATCTGGAAGAGGCAGGAACGACCCTCCCCTGGAACCCTGGGACGGAGCATGGCCCTGGCCACACCTAGATTTCAGACTTGTGACCTCCAGGGCTGGGGGAGGGTCACAAAAGCCAGTAGCCTGTGCTACCCGGTTACAGCAGGCCCCAGAAACTACCACAGTGCTGGTGTCACGCACCTGACGACGGCTCAAGCCTCTGAGCCCGTCTCCCTGAGCAGAAGCCTTGGTCACGCACATCATCAAACCCCCCTGGGCACACAGCACCCTGGGCCCCAGGCCTGGGAGACTCCCCAACTTCCTTCCTCCTCCTCCTGACTCCTCGGCTCAGCTCGATAGCTTGGTGCAAGATGCATGTTTCTGGGAGGCACCCTGGGCTGCCGGCCCACTTCCTCTTCCCTCCCCAGGAAACTGGGTCAGCTCCGCAGACAAATGACAACGCAGCAGGATGGAGAAAGTCTGCTTCCCCCAACGCAGAGCCCACGGCGGTCCTGACTGTGTCCCCGGAAGTGTGTGGGAGGACCCACTTCTAGTGTCAGAATCCAGCCTTTGGGGGGGCCAGTGAGCAAAGCCTGTGGACCCACAAACTGAATGAACGCCCTGACCACCTCTGTCTCCCTGGGAGCCCTTGTGGATCTGTCCTATCACGCTCTCCTTGAACTGGTTCTGAAGCTAAAACTCTACCCCAAAGCAACCCTCCAGGGCAGAAATCACCACCTGTCTTGAGCCGCCTGAAACCCTCTGCCGGGCCTCAGATGGCCGGGTCCCTGTCTCGTTCAAACTACCCAGTGGGCGACTTCAAAGGCCTTTATCAGGCTGCGGGATCAGGCAAGGTCAGCACAACTGGTTTAACAAGATGGCTGCTGAGATAGGGCTGGAGCCTTCAGGAAAGGACCAGCTCGTAGGGCTGCACCTGGCAGAGCCAGCATGACTTCTGTGTTTGTGCGAGGAGCACACGCCCAGGCATCCCAAAAAGGCAGCCCACAGCATGGGGCTCCACGCATACCACGGGGACAGCTGAAGATGATTTTTCTCTGCACCGATGCAGAAAAAAGGGACCTGTTTAGGGACACATTCCTCAGACAAAGAGATGTAGCAAGGTGCTAGGGGAAAAGTGCATGAGCGCTACAGTCTTCATCCAAATGCTCCTGGGTGCCGGGATCCTGCAGGGTCACCCTTGGGAGCAGCAGGAATCCAGCCCTGCCACTGCTGTTCGGGTGGGGTGGGAGTGGGGGGACAGACCTGCCCTCGAGAAGACCCGAGTTTGGTGAAGTGTTGCCTCCCTGTGCGCCTGTGAGAGGAGGCACGAGGCCGCCGGTGTCGCTGTCACTGCCCGAGCTCCCGAGGCCTCCCCTCCCTACAGCACGGGCGATGCCAGCATGGGCCTGCGTCCACCGTGCAGAGCTCAGTGAGATAAGCTCAAGACTGCTCCCGGGAGCGCAGGGCACACGGGAAAGGCTCTCGACGGGCACGGGCTTGCTGAGGAAGCCACGGAGAGCCTAGAGACTGCAGAGCTTTGGGGGTGGGGCAGAAGGCCCTGAAGAGAGGGTGGGCAAGGAACTCTCAATCTCCGAGTGTGGCGAGGCAGGAGAAGAGCCGATCGGGCCGGGAATTCCAGGCTCCACGGGACATACACCGTGTGTCCAGGCAGGGTTACACGGTGGTGACCGGGAAGCACTGATCAATGCGAGAGAGAGGGGAGGCCAGACCACAGGCTCGGAGAGTCCTGAAAGCCAGAGCGGTTGCCAAAGCCGGTTCCCAAGTGCTGTGCAAGACACAGACGGAGTCCACACTGGTCACGGAACGGAAGAGGAAGAGGACGGCCTGAGGAAGGGAGGAGAGGCGCGTCCAGGAAGCCAACGAGAGAAGCCCAAGGACGCAGTGGGGAAGGGGCCGGGGAGGCAGAACGTTCTGGAACTGTAAGAGAAGAGTGGATGTGGCAACACAGCAGTGTGCTCCTTCTCTGGGCAGAGCTTGTGTGAGCCGTGCTGCGGGAGCCAGCTCTCAGGGGGTGCGGCGGTGAGGGAGCGGGAGCAGGAGGGCGGCCACCTTTCCAAGAAGCTTGGCAGGACGTGGAAATGGGGAATGCACCCTGGCCGGAGCCCCAGGCTGAAGCAGCATCTGTTTATGTGCAAGAGTGGACGCGAAGGGTGCAAAGACCACGTTGATACGCCACCCAAGGCCCTCAGCGCAGGGTCACGGTCAGCAAAGAGCATGCTTAGTCCGCAGGCTGACAATCACCCCATGGTTTCACTCAAGCTCAGTCGCACGTCAAGATTCCTGAGACTGTGGCAGCCGACAGGCAGTGGGAGAGGAGACAAAGCCACGTGCGGAGCTGCCGAAGCCAGCGGACAGGTGCATGAGAATCCGTCACCCAGAGTGCAGGGAGTCGGCAGACAGGTGCCAGAGGGACACAGTCCCCAGGTCTAACCAGAGCACCGTGGGAATGCAGAGGGTGGTAGGTGGCTACTTTCTGAACAACCTCAGGCAGCCTTTATTCCTTTTGTGCCTGTGTGCTTGTCAGCTTCCGTGTGACACTACCACACTGACACACTGGTGTGTCGCAGTCTTGCTCTGCAAATCCCCGGAGCCGGCTCCCGCTGCCCTGACAACAAGACACGGAGGCCCCGGACGGGAAGGGGACCTCGTCTTCTCCAAATGTTTCCCGCTGTCCCACGACATCAGGAACGCTGCTTCAAGTGTCCAGGGAGCTGAGTGTCCTGGAGCTCTTCCTTCCAACATCAATGTTATTAAACGATGTCTTTTCATGTTCTTGTCTTTTTAAGCAGAACCTACTGCCTACGAACAATTTATTCGCATTTGGTTTTGTATTTTTGCGCTTCGTGCTAAAGGCTTCATTGTTCTATTCCGTCTTGGTAACTTTCAACCACGTGGAAACGTTCCCCAAAAGTTCCTGGAGTACCCAGGAAAGACCCATGCCACCGAGGCCTTTGTGCAACCAAACCCTCCAACCTACAGACAGCGTGACACTTCATTCCAAACTCCGCATGCTTCTCCAAAAAATAGGGACACTCACAGCCAACATAAGTTAAAAAAAAAAAAAAAATGAAGTTAACCTTTCCAAAATGTCTGCAAACTGAAGACAACTGTATTTGCTTTCTATGCATCTCTGCTTTCCAAGGAGTCTGATGCCAGAGGTCTGAACGCCCCTGGACAGCGTCCCCCACAACCACTGGGAGAAACCATGGCCTGCAACCAGAAGGAGATGGGAGCAAAAGCAGTGTGCTCCCCGTGGGCTGCAGACGTACGCGCACGGACAAACAGACCCTAGGTTCCCACAAACACCCTCTCTTCAGGGTGAGTGGTGCCAGCGAGGCTGCACTTTCCCCAAAGCCACATCCAGCCTGTCTATGTGCCCAATGGTTCAGGCCTTCAAGACACACAGGCACCATGGTCACTGCCGATACCTGGTCTGTCAGGGTACACACTCCTCCCCAAAATGCCCCACGTGCCACCGTGCAGGACGACAGTGGGTTCCACAATGCTTCTGAGGACCAGACTCGTCGGCAGGCTGGGACTAGGGGACAGAACGGACCACATGCCAACTGTGTCCCCAAGAAGGCAAGAGCTGTGCATGAGGCATCATTTCCAGCTTACAGGGCACGGGGGGATAGAGGAACAAGTAAGGAGACACCAGGTGGAAACAAGCAGCGAAATCCCAAATCCCGAACAAATGTACACATTCCACAACATCACTCACCTGGACTTTTCCAGAGGTCGCCATTGAGGGGGGAAACAAAAGGGATGCCATTTGGGCATGGGAGATGTTTTCTGACTTAAACCAGGGTAAAGGGAGAGAGGTTCCATGAGGATCCCGTTGGGAAATCACTAGAGCACTTTCAGCTGCACCAAGAGGCCACCCTTGTCTCCACATTCTGATACAACCATTACTGAGAATCCTCTTTTTTTTTTTTTTGGTTAAACTCAAACTCTGTGCTTGATAAAGATACTGTGTCTCTGCTTCAGTAAACATGGTCCTTGTTAGCCGTTTCTTCTGCTGGTCGGGAATGCCCATTTTCCTTCCCTGCCCCTTTGTGTACCAAACAAACATCTCTGGGGGCTTCCTGTTCACAGCACGGCTCTGTCCCTATCATGCCATGGCTCGCTGGCAAGTTGCGCACAGATTCCACTCACCGTGGCTTATGTCCCATCTGGACTCTGAGACGAAAAGAAGAGACTTGTTTTGAACCCCCTAAAGCAGCTGGCCAGCGCACCGCTTCTGAACAAAGATGAGTGGGGCACGGCTCGAGAGCTGTGCCGTCCAGCACAGGGACTTGCAGCCACAGGAGGTTACTGAAATGGAGTATGACCACATAAACGGGACAATTCCGTTTCTCAGTTGCACTAGTCACGTTTTAGGGACGCAGGGGGCCCATGTGGTTCCTGTCCGCAGCGCAGACAGAGAGAACATTTCCACATGGCAGGCAGTCCTGCGGGATGGACAGTGCTGGTCTGGAGAGCAGAGAGGTCAACAGTTCTCATCAAGGGCACCCCACTTCCCTTACTCATGCAGGGTCCAGAGTGAGGATTTCAGGACACTTAGCTGTTGGCTGTAGACATCACAGGGAAGGACGGGAGGGAGCCAGATGGTAAAGGAAGGCGCCTGCCAAAGACTCAGTAGGTACGCTAAGGTGTGCTGGAATGGCAGCCACCTCGGCAAAGCCAACAGCGACAAACCTTCTGGTGCAGAAATGATGTGTGTCACAGTTATTACGTTTTCCAGAAAATTCTCCATCCATGCCCTGCATGGAGATCTGCACATTACAGCCCAGACCGCCCCCACCCATTTTAACCACAGTTAAGTGAAGGTTTTCAGAGATGAAACGTTCTGATTATTAGTCGCCGGTACACACGCACACTTGCCAGTAGGAAATTTATTTCCAAAGGTAATCCACAGTGGCACGACACTCTATTTTCCAGCCAGGGGCTGCGTCTGAATCACTTTCCAAATACCTCACCCCAAGGTGTGACGGCGTCATCGGGCATCTGTGTAATGAGTGCTTTTAGTGCATGTTTCTTGGGGACACTACTTCCCTTGCTCTTTTACAAGGCATGAAGTCTGCACCTACCCCTGGACAATGACAGAGTGTAATGTAAACCACAGTAGTTAAACCCACAGAAAAAAGAACCAGAGTCAAAGGCACGTCATCAGAAGGACAACACAGACCAAGGAGTCCGCCCCTGAACTGTGTTTCCAGAAGAAAGGAGGGAGAAGTAAAAGCTGGATCCTGAGATGGCTGCCCCGTAATGGTAGTATCCGTGACTCGGAGGTGCCCCACAAAGCATGCCGAGCGGTGGAAGGATGTAGGGGAAAGCAAGCACAGGGCATCGCACACCTGCAGGGACAGGGCTCTGGCAAAGAGCTCAGTCAGTCGCCCTGCCAGCTGGACTGCACTCTCCTCTCTGAGCTCCAGCCTGCAGTGGGGATGTGTCAAGGGCTCTCGAAAGGGGAGCAGCCGCGGTGCCCACTCGTCAAGCGAGCAGTGACTGTAAGAAGGAACGCGTGGGGCCACAGGTCACGTCTGCTGGAAAGAGTCCCCAAAGGCGACAGGGTTTACCGGCTTCAGTGCATACGTGGCTGGCATCCTTATTCCTGACAAGGGTCCTGCAACACACACAGAGTCTCTTCCTCTGGGAGGATCCTTGCCAGGGGGCAGGGAGGGGGCGGTGCGCCCACCAGCATCTTAGTCCAAACAGAGAAAGTCGGACTCAGGGCTCGCTTTCCTGTGGGCTCTGCTCTGCCGCCAGGCCTCTGACTGGGCTCCAAATTTCAGCAGACTTCTTTGCAAGGAACTTAATGAACTTCCACCTAGCAAGCGGAACAAAAGCCCAGAGCCCGCTGCTGGCTCCCAGGAGGGCAGGGCCGGAAGAATGTGAAGGACAGCCCCTGCACTCCAGGGTCAGACCCCAGGGCACAGGACAAAGGGTGTTTCCAAAGTGCCCTGCAGCTGCTGGGATCTAGGCAAGCCCTCAGGGCAGATGAGAACCACAGACAGAGACCCCTCAACACTCCTTTCTCTGCTCTACCTTCCTGAGCAGCAGCCAGGACCCTGGGAATGTGTGGACAGGATACACGAGAAGAACCAATGCACACACTGAAAAGCTCCTGGTCTCACTTTAAAAAGTCTCATACACGTCATGTGGGGGTCAGACAACAAGGCGCTGTGGCTCCTATGAAAATTAGTCTGGAGCATGGGGTAACCTTACGGAAGGAAATTCTCTTTCTGTCATGAGCCTCACGGATGCTCCAGGGTGGAAAGAAATTACCCTAGGCGAGGTGAACAAAACCACAGAGGGATAGGGGTTGTGGCCACACACTGGGCACGATGGTGACGCGGTCCAGTCAAGCAGTGACTTTCGGAACTCAGTGACAGCCACAAAGGCCCTGCACCGCGCACACACACCCCGTACCCCCAGAGCTTGCAGTATGTCCGGGAGCCCAGACAAACAGGCACCGCCAGTCTCGGGTACTGTGACTTGGCAGGCTGGGAGCTAAGGCAGCACAAAGATGTCCAACACAGGTGTCACCTACTCTGCCATGCAAAGGAGCAGCCACACGTCAGCCGTTTGCATCCTGGAACCCGGGTGCATTTAGGGAGACGTGGTAAATTATAATCAACAGTGCAAATCTCCTTCTCATGCCCCACACAGATCTCTTATTATTCTCTGATCTTTAAGAATTCAAACACGACCTTATTTTTCTTTGCTGACTTTTATGGATGTTACATAATCACTGTCTGGGACACCCAGAAAATATATTTTACGTGCAGTGCATTTTACATATTCCAACATTCTGAATATTGTTAACCCCCCCCTCCCCCGCCTGGCCCCGGTATCAAGATTAGACATCATGGGCTGCTCCCTGAAGCCCTCCGTTGGCCCGTCCAACGCCAGAGGCATTCGCCCAGCGTACCTAAGGAACACGTGAAAGGTGGCTAGCTTGACTGAGATGAGCTTCTACGTGTAAAATGCAGATTTCAGAGACTAGGTCTCAAAAATGCAGGTACCAGATCTGGGGAATTTCTACGCTGATGGGTCGAGAAACAATATTTTGGATATGTTCAGAGAGGAAAAAATAGACCTTTCAAGTTGGTTTCATCTGTACGTTTCTGCTTCTTCAGCGCTGCCATGCAACGTTTTATGCAGTCCTATTTCTACCAGACAGCACTGCTCCGCACAACAAACTTCTGGTCTTTTACAGAGAAAGGGCCCACCCCTTTTGTGCTCCTAATTTCAGTTATTTACGAACTAGATAATCTTCCCTATCCAGAAGCCAAGAGACTGTTTGAAAACCTGTCATCTTCTTTCGAAATCTTGTCCCAGTTCATAAACAATCTCAGCCCCCTTTCCTCTTTTTCTAAATGGCCTCTGAGAACCAAAATTATTACCTGGATCACAGCTGATTGTTACCTCGCGTCAACAAAAAACACAACCCGAAAGCGCCTTTCCTATTTCAATTGTACTGGGAAGTGCCCTAGCATTGTCAACATTTCTACAAAAATTTCCATTTACTTCCTCATCGTCCCCTGATTAAACAAGTTTCTCCGGAATAGAAGCATTCCCCGTGAAACCAAGTGTTTTCCATTTCGTTTCCCCGAGAGCAGCAGTCCTGGGGCCTACCGTGGCAAAGGGAACTTTGAGGGGAAACACATTGACCGTTCTAGAGAGCAGACTTTCTGCAAAAGGACTCCTTACGAATTCATGGTAGGGTGTTACGCAAACAGCAGATACCTGGGAAGAAGTCAGGCTCTGAGGAACTCGAGCAGGGGGCACTGGTTGGACCCAGCAAGGTAAGGCAGCAGGTTTTAGACAACAGTGTTTTACACAAGATGCTTTGCGAAAGAACGGAGCAAAGGAATTCCTGAGAAAGTCCTGCCAAGTCTTACTACCTCAAACAAGACTTAAAGCAGAGAGGCGGGGGGCAGAGGGCAGAAAACACGGAGAAAAATCTTCCCAAATGGCACTCATTCTTGGTTCTCGGACCCGATCGAAGGACTGGCTAACGGTGCCAGGGGCCAGTGGAGCCCCCGGTGCGTCGCTGTCCCTGCAGGCGCCAGGGTCCCAGACGCCGCACTGATGGCTTCAGGGACCAGCTGTGCTTGCCTCCGGAGACAGAAGCAAGCGTGCAGCTCATTTAGAACTTTAATGAATTTAATTTTGGTGACGCATCTCGGGGGCATGAGCGTTCACGAGACGCCCACCACAGGTTCTTTGGACCTTCTATCAGAGGGTAAGGAATTTGACAATTTAAGTTCTTGACCACCTGGGCAGGAAAATTCATGTCTACCCACTAGGGTTATGGGTCCCAGAAGGTTTCTGAAATGCAGTCGTTTCAGAGGTCGCAGCTGCACACACTGTTCTTTGCAATTAGTGACCTCAACGGGGATTTTTCTTTTTTTTATTTTTCCTGTCTTAGGAATTCATCAGTTTCTGTCTGTGGGTTCATAAAACAAAGTGACTGTTTATGTGTGCCTTAAAAACAAACAAACAAACAAAAATCAGTGTTATCTCCAGAGAACGACTTAGCGATATGATGGGCAGGGGGACAGGGTGACCGTGACCGGGAGGATGAACACAGCATGTGTATTTAGAGTCAGACCGATCTGGACTCGCTCCTTCTCTGCCGGGTGACCTTGGGCTAGTGACTTAACCCCTCTGAGCTGCGGGGTTTGTTTCCATGGGTGGCTGCAACCAGTTTCCCGTGCTCTGCAGTGCAGGGTCTTAGGGCAAGACGCGGTACTGTGTGAACGTCTGCAGCAGGTCCGGGGCCTGCATGAAGTGTGGGGGCATTGCTGGAGGCCCAGCGGGACTTCGGAGGCTGTGAGGTCAGAGGCCCTTGACCTGCTGGTGTCCTGGACGATGACGCCGAGGCTGGGGTTCTGCCCTGCTCCATGCACGGAGCGTCGTCCTCTCCGTGTCGTCCGGGCGGAGACCAGCGGCCCCTGACCCAGCACCGTCAAAGGGGCCGTCGGAGAGCCCGCAGGAGGCCTGGCCGGCCTTCGCGCCAGCAGCGGCGCAGGGGGACCTTTGGGCCTCGCCTGCAGCGGGGCCGGCGGGGGCAGCGTGGGGTGCGGTCGGCGCTCGGGCCCGCCACGCCCCTCCCCGGCCGACCCTGAGCTGCAGGTCACTGCGGGCAGCCGCCGCCCCGAGCAGGGCTCCTCCGGCTCCGCGCAGACCTGCGAGGTCGCGGGGCGGGCCGTGCGCCGCGGCGCCCCGCGCACCCCCGCAGCAGCCCCTCCGCGCGCACGAGGCGCCGCACGGTGCTGCCAGCCAAGCGCGAGCACCTCCGCGACGGCCCCGGGGCGGGCCGAGGCGACCCCCGACGGGCGCGCCCGCGGGGAAACGGAGGTCGCGCTCCGGCTCCCGGCGCCGGGACGACGCCCCCGCCCGCACGGGGGTCCCCAGCGCCGCCTCCGCGCGCACCGCCCCCCGCCACGCTCTCCGTCCCCGCGCGCACCGCCCCCCGCCACGCTCTCCGTCCCCACGCGCGGCGCGGCCGCCGGAAGTAGCGCCCCGGGCGGCGCCGACGCCGGAGCCCCGCGCGCGGCCGGCCTGACGTGGCCCCCGGCGCCCACCGAGGGTCCCGCGCGCGGCCCCGCCGCCGCCCCTCGGCGCCCGCGGCCCGCGCCCCCCTCCCCCCCCCCAGGCGGCCCGAGTGGGGACGCACCAGCTACGCACCCAGGAGGAGGCCGTCCATGTCAAAGAGCAGGTGGGTGACGGGCCGCGGCGGGGGTATGGGCGCCGCCATTGTGCCGCCGTCACGGCCGGGCGGGGGCGGAGGGAGCGGCGCGCGTTCGCCGGGCCGCACACGCGCGCTCCGGGGCTGCGCGCCACTGCCCCCCCCTCCGCCCCGCTCCGAGGAGCTCTGCGCACGCGCTCCGCGAGCCTCCGCGCCCTGAGACGCTCTCGTGCACGCGCGCCTGCAGCCGCCCTCCGGGTCCCGAGTAGCACTGCGCACGCGCGCCTCG